>NC_083321.1:84696162-84996162 GCF_963455315.2 Globicephala melas
AACATAACATAGGAGCAACTAAATATACAAAGCAGATATTAACAGACATAAAGGGAGAAATCTACAATAATAGTACGGGACTTTAACACCCCACTTACATCAATGGACAGATCATCCAGACAAAAAATCAGTACGGAAACAGTGGTCTTAAATGACACATTAGAGCAGTTGGACTTAATAGACATACATGTGACATTCCATCCCAAACAAGCAGAATACACATTCTTTTCAAGTGCACGTGCAGGATACATCACTTGCTAGGCCACAAAACAATTCTCAACAAATTTAAGAGGACAGAAATTATATCAAGCATTTTTCCCAACCACAATGGTATGAAACTAGAAATCAATTATAGGAAGAAAAATGGGAAAAAGACAAACACATGGACACTAAACAATATGACACAAAAAACCAATGGGTCAATGAAGAAATCAAAGAGGAAATCATAAAAATCCTCAGGACAAATGAAAATAAAAACACATTTCTCAAATCTATGAGATCCAGCAAAAGCAGTTCTAACAGGGAGGTTTATAATGATATAGGTACCTCAGGAAACAAGAAAAATCTCAGATAAACAACCCTAACATACCTAAAGTAAAAGAAGAACACACAAAGCCCAAAGTCAGCAAAAGGAAGGAAATAAAAATGATCAGAGTGGAAATAAATAAAATAAAGACAAAAAACCAAAAACAATAGAAAAGATCAATGAAACCAAGAGATGTTTTTTTGAAAAGATAAGCAATTGATAAGCCTTTAGCCAGGCATCAAGGAAAAAAAGGTAGAGGACTGAAATAAACAAAATAAGAAATAAAAGAAAAATTACAACTGTTATCACAGAGATTTTAAAAAATCATAAGAGAATACTACAAAAAGTACATGCCAACAAACTGAACAACCTAGAAGAAACAGATGAATTTCTAGAAACATACAATTTTCCAAGACTGGGTCAGAAAGAAATAGACAATTGGGACAGACCAATCACTAACAGTGAAATTAAATTAGTAATTTTTAAAACTCCCAACAAACAGAAGTTCAGGACTGGACAGCTTCACAGGTAAATTCTACCAAACATTTAAAGAAGACCTAATATCTATTCTTCTCAAACTCAAACTTCTCAAATGAATTTGGGAGGGAACACTCCCAAATTCATTCTATGAGGCCACCATTACGCTGAAACAAAAACCAGACAAAAATACTACAAAAAAAGAGAAAATTACAGGTCAATATTTCTGATGAATATACATGGAAAAATCTTCAGTGAAATATTAGCAAACTTAATTCAACAGTGTATAAAAAGGATCATACACCATGATCAAATGAGATTTATTCCAGGGATGCAAAGATGTTTCAATATGTGCAAATCAATCAGTGTGATACACCACATTGACAAAAGATAGGATAAAGATCAATAGATGCAGGTCTGAGATCTTTACCATTGGCTTCATCTATGTTGACCTGTAACTATACCTACTTGTTTTAAACTGATATTCATTTAAGTTCAAACACATTCTAAAAGATCTAATAGATTATCTCAATAGATGCAGACAAAGCATTTGACAAAACTCAGCATCCATTCATGATAAAAACTCATCAAAGTTGGTATAGAGGGACCATATGTCAATATAATAAAGGCCATTTATGACACATCTATGCTCATACCATACTCTACGGTGAAAAGCAGAAAGCTTTTCCTCTAAAATCAGGAGGAAAGCAAGGATGCCCCCTCTCACCACTCCTATTTAACATAGCATTGGAAGTCCTAGCCATAACAATCAGATTTTTTAAAAAGAAATAAAATGCATCCAAATTGGAGGGAAGAAGTAAAACTGTCACTATCTGCAGATGATATGATAACTATATATAGAAAACCCTAAAGTCTCCACTAAAAACTATTAGAACTGGGCTTCCCTGGTGGCATAGTGGTTGAGAATCCGCCTGCTGATGCAGGGGACGCGGGTTCATGCCCCGGTCCGGGAAGGTCCCACATGCCGCGGAGTGGCTGGTCCCGTGAGCCATGCCTGCTGAGCCTGCACGTCCGGAGCCTGTGCTCCGTGACTGGAGAGGCCACAACAGTGAGAGACCCGCGTACCGCAAAAAAACAAAACAACAAAAAAAAAACTATGAGAACAAATCAATGAAATCATTAAAGCTGCAGGATACAAGATTAATATACAGAAATTTGTTGCCTTTTGATTTCTCCATCAAATCTGAATGAGAGCCTTGCTGGGTAGAGTATTCTTGGTTGTAGGTTCTTCCCTTTCATCACTTTAAATATATTTGCCACTCCCTTCTGGCATGCAGTTTCTGCTGGAAAATCAGCTGATGGCCTTATGGGAGTTCCCTTGCATTTTATTTGTTGCCTTTCCCTTGCTGCTTTTTAAAAAAATATTTATTTATTTGGTTTCACCAGGTCTTAGTTGCAGCTGGTGGGCTCCTTAGTTGCAGCTCACCAGCTCCTTAGTTGTGGCATGGGAACTCTTAGTTGTGGCATGCATGTGGGATCTAGTTCCCTGACCAGGGATCAAACCCAGGCCTCCTGCACTGGGAGCGCAGAGTCTGATCCACTGTGCCACCAGGGAAGTCCCTTCCCTTGCTGCTTTTAATATTCTCTCTTTATCTTTAATTTTTGTCATTTTAGTTACAGTGTGTCTTGGTGTGTTCCTCCTTGGGTTAATCCTGTATGGGACTCTCTGCATTTCCTGGACTTCGATGAGTGTTTCCTTTCCCAGGTTAGGGAGGTTTTTAGCTATTATCTCTCCAAATATATTTTTCGGGCCCTTTCTCTCTCTTTTCTCCTTCTGGAACCCCTATAATGTAAATATTAGTGTGCTTGATGTTGTTCCAGAGGTCCCTTAAAATGTCCTAATTTCTTTCCATTCTTTTTTCTGTTCAGTGGTAGTGATTTCCACTACTCTGCCTTCCAGCTCACTGCTCCATTCTTCTGGATCATTTGTCTACTATTGATTCCTTCTAGTGTGTTTTTCATTTCAGTTATTGTATTCTTCATCTCTGTTTGGTTGTTCTTTTTATTTTCTAACTCTTTGTTAAAATCTTCTAACTTCTTGGTCTGTGTATCCATTCTCCTCCTGAGTTCTCTGATCTTCTTTCTGATCATTACTCTGAACTCTTTCTTGGGTAGATTGCCTATCTCCTCTTCACTTAGTTCTTTTTCTGTGGTTTTATCCTTTTCCTTCATCTGGAACACATTCCTCTGCTGCCTCATTTTTTCTAAGTTGCTATTTGTATTTTTATGTATGTGGTAGGTTAGTTGCATTTCTTGACCTTGGAGAAGTGGCCCTCTGCAGTAAGTGTCCTGTGCATCCCAGCAGTGCACACCCCTCTCATCACCCAAGCTATATACTCTAGGGGTTCCCCTTAAGAGGGCTGCATGGGTCCTTCTGTTGTGGTATGTTGACTACGTGCATTGTCTGATAGGGTTGGTTGGCCCCTAGTCTGGTTGGTTGCCAGGCTCTGACTTGTACTGATGCTGCTGGCTGCTGTTTAGCAGTGCCTGTTCATGAGGTGACTGGTTGCAGAATCCTAGGGGGCCCGGGACTAGAGTGAAGTTTCTAATTCCCTCAGTCCTGTGGGGCTCCTGCAGTAAAGCCCCACTGGCCTTCAAAACTAAATGCTCTGGGGGCTTGTCTTCCCAGTGCCAGATCCCTGGGCTGGGAGCCTGATGTGGGGCTCAGAACTCTCATGCCTGTGGGAGAACCTGTGCAATATAATTATTCTCCAGTTTGTGGGTCACCCACCCAGGGGGTATGGGATTTGATTATATTGTGAGTCTGCCCCTCCTATCCATCTTGTTGTGGTTCCTTCTTTATGTTTAGTTGCAGAAAATCTTTTCTGGTAGGTTCCAGTCTTCTTCATCAATGGTTGCTCTGCAGATAGTTGCGATTTTTGTGTGCTCATGAGAGGAAGTGAGCTCAGGGTCTTTCTACTCTTCCATCTTGGATGCTCTCCCCATACTATTTTATAAGCTACTTTTTTCTCTTAATATTTTGTAGACATTAAATATCTTTTTACAACACAGTTTTCAATGATGTACTAAAATTCCATGGAGCATACCCTAGTAGTGATGAGCACACCTATCACCCAGATCTTGGTTTCTAACACCATTCTCCAATAAAGGAACCAGGGATTCTTGGATAAATGGCTGATTCTAGGATCATAGCAGGAAATGTATAAGAGGAGCCTGGAGCATCTTATCATGCCAGAAAGTAAGAGAATACTAAAGAGCAAGAGAGAGAAAGAAAGAAAGAGAGAAAGGGAGGGAGGGAAGGAGGAAGGAAGGAAGGAAGGAAGGAAGCAAGGAAGGAAGAGACGGAGGGAGGAAAAATGAAAGAAAGAGAAAAGGAAGGAAAGAGAAAAAGAAAGAAAGAGAAAAGGAAAAAGGAAAGGAAAGAAAATAAAAAGAAGCTCACAATGTGGGGATATGCCAAAGGGTACAGGAGCCAGCTGAAGGAGCTCCCAATGGCCAAAGCTGAGAGAGTTTGAGGAACAAAATAAATATGGTATTCCATTATAACCATATATATGTGTGTGTATATATATATATATATATAATGCATAAATCTATGCTGATAAAAATAAATCAATTGGATAAATAAATAAATGTGGGAGAAGAGAAAAATCTCCTGTGCCGAAGAATACTAATAATTTATATAGATATTCTGCCCTCAAAGGTGGAACATAACTACCTACTCCTTAAGTGTGGGTCACACATTGTGATTTTCTTTCAAAGAGGACAGTATAAAAAGAGAGCAAAAAAAAATAAAAATGATGTGATTAAGGTCAACACCAACAGTGCTAAGTCAGGGTGATAGTGTGTACTCCTGTAATGATGTAATGAGACCAACACATTACCTCTGTGTTCTTGCTCCCAAAAACACATAAGACCAAGCAGCACAGTAAGCAAAACATCAGACAAATCCAAATTGTGAGCATTCTACAACATACTTGACTAGTACTTCTCAAAATTCTCAAGGTCATCGAAAACAAGGAAAGTCTGAGAAATGGTCACAGCCAAGAACAGCTTAAGGAGACATGATGATAAAAAGTAATGTGGTGTCCCAACTGGGATTCTACTTCTAATAGGACATTAGGTAAAAACTAAGGAAATGTATAAAGCATGGGCCTTAGTTAATAATAATTTATCAGTATTGTTTTATTAATTGTGAGAAATGTACCGTAAAATGTCAGATGATCATAGGAACTGGGTGTGGGATATACAGGAACTCTGTACTAGCTTCACAGTGACTCTGTAAGTCTAACAGTTTTAAATTTTATTTGAAAATATTTTTAAAATGACACAAAAATGCATCATTTTTAATTTAATTTATTATGATTGGTCATTTAAGTAGTTTCTAAATTTTTGTTTTTGAACACATTTATGATGAACGTCCTTATGATTAAATCTTTGCACCCATACATTGTAATTTTCTTTAGAATAAGTTTATAGAAGTGAAGTCGGGGGATAACAGGTGTGCATATTATAATAGTATTAAGGATTATGATACAAGATACATAACCAGGCACTTTCAACTGTAGACTAAATGAACTCCAAATAACATTCATGATGAGAGATGGTCAGATTTGGAAAGGACTGTTGTTAGATATTTTTCCTGTCCAAGCCAGTCACATCAACTGCTAGATGTTCAGGGTTTTTCTTGCTTGGCTGTGTGCAGCTTTACAACAGATAAATGAGCCTGTTAAGGTACCAGCCTGTATCCTAATACTACACTTCCTCATATTGAGTTTGACCAGCCCAGTATAAAAAAACGAAAGTAGAAAAAGAAATGCTGATCTCCAGATATCCAGAGGACATGAACAGAGCCTTTCTGGACTTTATCAGGCAGTCAGACTAAGAGGAATATTGTAGATCTGTGGTTCTCAAACTGCGGCCTCTGGAACCAGCGGCATCAGCATCACCTGGAAATGTGTTAGAAATGCAAATTCTTGGGCCCCACCCTCACTCTACTGAGGCAATATGTAGGGTTTTTTTGAGAAGTATATACACTTAAAATTTTTTAACATCTTTATCAAGATGTAATTCACACTGTATGACAGACTCTAGGTCCATCCACCTCACTACAAATAACTCAGTTTCATTTATTTTTTATGGCTGAGTAATATTCCATTGTATATATGTGCCACATCTTCTTTACCCATTCATCTGTTGATGGACACTTAGGTTGCTTCCATGTCCTGGCTATTGTAAATGTGAAGTAAGTCAGAAAGAGAAAAACAAATACTGTATGCTAACGCATATGTATGTAATCTAAAAAAAAAAAATGGTACTGATGAACCTAGTGGCAGGGCAGGAATAAAGACATAGACATAGAGAATGGACTTGAGGACACAGGGTGGGGGAGGTAGGAGCTGGACTGAAGTGAGAGTAGCATCGACATATATACACTACCAGATATAAGATAGATAGTGGGAAGCAGTGGCATAGCACAGGAGATCCGCTCAGTGCTTTGTGACCACCTAGAGGGGTGGGATAGGGAGGGTGGGAGGGAGGCTCAAAAGGGAGGGAATATGGGGATATATGTATGCATATGGCTGATTCACTTTGTTGTAAAACAGAAACTAACACACCACTGTGAAGCAATTATACTCCAATAAAGATGTATATATATAAAAAAAAGATATAGGGCTTCCCTGGTGGCGCAGTGGTTGAGAGTCCGCCTGCCGATGCAGGGGACACGGGTTCGTGCCCCGGTCCGGGAAGATCCCACATGCCACAGAGCGGCTGGGCCTGTGAGCCATGGCCGCTGAGCCTGCACATCCGGAGACTGTGCTCTGCAACGGGAGATGCCACAGCAGTGAGAGACCTGCGTACCGCCAAAAAAAAAGATATAATTCACACAGCATACAATTAACTGATTTAAAGTATACATTTCAACATTTTTTAGTATATACACAGATTTGTGCCACCATCACCACAATCAATTTTAAAACATTTTCATAACCTCAGAAAGAAATCTTAGATACTTTAGCTATAATCTCCTATCAACCTAGTTGCACACAACCACTAATCTACTTTCTGTCTTTAGAGATTTGCCTATTTGTATAAATGGAAACATACAATATGTAGCCTTTTGTGTCTGGCTTATTTCACTTAGCATGTTTTCAAGGTCCGTCCATGTTGTAGCATGTATCAGTACTTCATTCTTTCTTATGGCCAAATAATATTCCGTGATATGGATATACCACATTTTGTTTACCTGTTCATGAGTTAATGGACATTTAGGTTATTTCCACCTTTTGGCTGTTATGTGTAGTGCTGCCATGAACATTCCTGAGCAATATGTGTTTTCGCAAGCCCTTCAGATGATTCCAGTGCATGCTAGCTTTTGAGAACCACTACCGTAGTTGGGGGGGGGGGCGGACAAGAACTAATAGAAGACAGTTATTTTTCATAAACAGAGAGCACCATTTATCCTTTAGGTCATAAGTCAAGGTGGAAAAAGAGGAACCTAGGCAGTGGGATCCAGTGATGTGTACCCACGCACTGATGCTGAGATGCAGAGAAGGTGAAGCTGAGATGGCTGAAGGAAAGGAAGCCCTGGTTATAATGGAATTGCTCACTTTTGACCACTAGGCCTCTCCTCCCTACTTTACCAGCGTGTCATTGTGTTCTGAAGGTCACCCGGGTCTCTTGAGTGTTGAAGCTTCTCTTCAGAAGGAATGGTTCATTGGCACCTTGAGTTTCAACAGTTCTTGAAATCTTACAAAGTTTTTCTCTCTACGCTCTCTTTACCTTCACACTGTCAGGTCAGCCAAGTAAGTCCATTTTACAGATAAGGCCACTGAGGCATAGGGAGAGGAAATGACCTGCCTGAAATCATAGAGCAGTATGTGATAAAATGGGGATCAGCCTCAGTTCACCTACCCTCTGTTCACTCCAACAGTGGCTATCAACCCTAGCTACACATTAAAATCACTGGAGGGTCTTTTTTTAAAAACACTGGTATTCAGGCTCCACACTCAGAGATTTGATTTCATTGCTCTGAGGTGGGACTCAGGCACTGATATATATATATATATATTTTGGGGCGGTATGCGGGCCTCTCACTGTTGTGGCCTCTCCCGTTGCGGAGCACAGGCTCTGGATGCGCAGGCTCAGCGTCCATGGCTCACGGGCCTAGCAGCTCCGCGGCATGTGGGATTTTCCCGGACCGGGTCACGAACCCGCGTCCCCTGCATCAGCAGGCGGACTCTCAACCGCTGTGCCGCCAGGGAAGCCCGACACTGATATTTTTTAAAGGCTTCCTGGGAGATTTTTTTTCTAATTCTTTTTTTCCTTTTTTTTTTTTTTTTTTGCCTTTCCTTTTGAAATGACTTTAGAGTTACAAAAAAGATGTAAGATAGTACAAAGAAGCCCCATATATCCTTCCCTCAGCTTTCCCAAATGTTAATGTCTTACATAACTACCATGTAATTATCAAAGCCAGATATTAACATTGGAACAATACTATTCTGTAAGCTACAGACCTTAATCAAATTTCATCAATTGTAATTTTGGATATTTTGAGTTGCTCCATCTCCTTAGTGACCTTTAATCTTTTCCAGGTGATTTTAATGTGCATCCAAGGTGAGAACTGCTGTGTGGACTGTGGAGCCCTGAAGTTAGTTTTCTATGTGCAGACTTAATCGGCTGTATGTTGCACTTCCTCCCATTCTCTGACATGTAAGAGCCGTGTCTGAAAACCCAGTGTATTTCTAAGCTATTGTTATGCTGCTGATGGGATGAATCATTTGAAGATTTCTGACTATTTTTTTGAAGCATCAGTTGTTCTATCTGCCAGGAGGAGAAATGAGGCTAATTGTATTCATAGCAAGGTTATTGGCACCCAGGTGAAAATAGAAAATGGTGCATTGGAGAAGGGAGAGTTAAAGAACTTTTCAATATTAACTCACAACTCAGTGATCTAGATCTTTGCTGAAGAGAATGGCATTCTCTGGATGTAAATGTCTTGAATGCAATTTAGATTTTAATTAGAGATGTGCTGGAACTTAATGTAGAAATATTTATATAGCGAGGCCAAAGATGCTAAACTGAAAACCTTGCATTTCTTGCAGATGGTTTGTTAAATTAAAAAGTGTCTCTCAACCTCTAGTCTTGACCCTGCCGTTGCAAAGATGAGTCACTGAAACATCAGCCTGTCAGTTATTCTGAGTGATTGGCTGGATGCTCCAGCTGGATGCATCACCTGACAATCCATTAAGCTGGGTAATTTATAAGGGTTTTTATTTTTATTTTCTCCTAAGGTAGTTGAACTACCTTTTCCAATTAGAATTTTCATCCTCATCTACTTAATATCTTCTGCTCTAAGTAAAAAAAAACCTATGTGTCTTTGCTGTGTGCAAATTAGCCTGGTTCCCAAGGCCCTGGGGCTTAACAGAAACCCATCTATGAGTAAGTAAAAATGTTATTAAATTCAAAACCACATCCCATCACCAGCACTGGATTCCTCTAGGCTACAGATGTTCACTGTCAGCAAGTACTTCCTCTGTGAGACACCAGCTTGGAAGCGTTTGAACCTAATGGCATTACATGTGTGTTTATATCAGGAATCATACACATAGGTACATCGATGCCTTCAGCTTCCCGAAGGAAGCAGCCGGCTGCAGTGGTGTCAGCCAGCGGCAGGGCTCGTGGCCTGGCCGTCTGAGTTCCTGCCCAGGAAACTCTCTCACAAAGAGAATACACTGGGGGGCTTTTGAACACAATGCTTCTTCTGCCAAGAATGCCCTCCCCCCACTAGTCCTCACCCCTTCCTCTCCTGGCTCCCTATCGCCACCTCCTCTCAGAATCTTTCTTGGATTTCCTCCCCCAACCTGGGTTAGAAGTCTTTTCTATGTATTTGCACAACGGTCAGTGCTTACATTGTGCTATAGTTTAAGTCAGTGTTTGCTTGTCTGGTTTCTCCACATTCTAGCACCTAGCCCAGTGCCTGGTACACAGTAAGTGCCCAAGACAGGCTTTTGTGTTTGGTGGGTAAATGACGAATCAGCCTAGCAACTGCCAAGTACTATGGTAGCCGTTTGTTTCCGTGTCAGCCTCCTGCTCTCAAGCTTTGCCAGCTGACCCTTCAGGGGAGTCATGGTCAGATCTGCCCTCCTCCCAGGTGCACACCTCCAGATGTTCTGGAGGACAATGAGGGGCTGGGTGAGAGGAGGGACACTTTGTGCCTGGAGGTTCCCAGTTCGGGGCCTGCTCTTGCTTTCTGGCTTTTCAGATGCACAGGTAATTCATTGTGGAAACAGTCCAGACACTTCTAAGGTTTCAAAGACCCAAGACTGGAGTTTCCTACTGAGGGAGGCTCTTGTTTCCTTAAAACCCTTCTCCACCTCCTCTTTCTGTGCCTCCCACACCTGACAACCAGGACTTGGTGGGTGGTTCACGCTTTAGCCTGGGCTGTCTGGGTTGCTCAAATTTCCTTTCCTCTCCTCCCTGTTAGAACAGGAATCCACACATGAAGGTCCTTCTGGCTCCACTAGCACCGTTCTCACAGAATGTCCTAAGAGAACTGTTCCCCCTCCCACCATCTGGAAAGCTTGGCCTTGCAGGGAGCTCTGCCCTCACACTGCTGGCCCCAGCTGACCAGACCATGGGCGAGGCCCAGCCTGATGCCAGCAAACTCTGACTGGCTGATATGAGAGAGAAGGTGAATGAGCTGGTCAGCAAGAGTCTCTTGCAGGGAGTTTAAATGAGGGAGCACGGAACCGTGCAGCGGAACAGGGAAGGGTGTGTCATGAGACGCCTGAGCGGCGGGACCTAGAGGGGGCCAGCTGCACAGCTACAGGCAGAGAAGAGGAGCAGCCATGCTTTTCTTTCCTACAGTGTCGCATCTTGTGTAAAGTCCTACGCTAAAAAGAATCAAATTTTCCCTTTCAGTTTATTCATTTTAATCTAAAAATATACAAACCACTGCCCCCAGTGTCACAACTGTGTTCTTCTGAGTCCCCTGACAATCTGTAGATCTTATCTGGAAGCCATCTCTTTTCAATAGACTGTGTCTCCAGCTGATTAAAGTAGATTCTCTTCAACATTATTGGGGCAGCTCTGAAGATCTGCTAGAAATGACTCTCCCGCTGGAGATTCACCATCATGCTTGTGTTTGTGGTACCCCCGTGGCCACACAAGTCAGATTTATAGGCAAGGAAATGAGGCCAAGTAAGGGGAACATGTTCCACACTGTTGGAATATTGTGGCTCTTCTTCTGAGCACTTCCCAAATCACAGGCACCATTGACCTAAGGATAGCTCCTGGGGAGGCAAAGGAACTCGGAGGAAATATTAGGAACCAATGGGCCCAGCACTGAAAGGGTTAGGAAAAGAAGGATGAGAAGATTTCAAGGGTAAGCTTAATAATGAAAACTGTGATCTCTGGGCTTTGGAATGATTGCAGCTTAGACTGTGTAAAGAACAAATACAAACACAGAAAATCTTCACTCTTATGTCTTAAATGAGGAGACCCATTAACATTATGGGGTATTGGGTAGAGTTATTTTTATGCAATTTTGTGACTCTGTGAGCAACTTCAGAGAAAAGAAAAGCCAACACTTTCAGGAAAGGGAGCGCATGTGTTAACCTGGACAGACACAGTCATCTCTCTGTGTCCTGTGAGACAATCGCATGGCTTTGCCGGGTGGTTAAACTGTTGACATAGTTTAAGACCTTGCTTCTGCTCTGCCATTAAATCTTTGCAGAGATCTGTGAAGAAACCCATAAGGAGTTTGTATTTTGGTTTGATTTTTTTCTCTATGTTGGAGAGGGTTATTGAGTTCTCAGAAAATGGAAATTAGCCCTGTTCAAAGAGTCTCAAGAAGTTGCCTTTAAAAAAATAACAGAAATTATGGGTTTTTCCTGCCTTCCTAGTATTTATTCTATACCAGGGACAGCCAGCTGCATTAGTGGGATTGCTGACTGGCACCCAGAGGAAGGAGGCTCAGCACCTGCCTGAGGAGGTGAGAGAGTGTCAATTGCAGTGATGGGCATGTGGAGATGAGTATTTTTCCACATAAACAGTACGGGATAGTATGGCAATAATTAGAAGACAAATCTGCTGTAATATTGTTTACTGCTTCACAACAACAAGTTGGCAATTTATATCAAAAGTTGTGAATTTTGTGTTTCTTTTGCCCAGCAATTCCACTTCAGCAATCTATGCCAAAGAAACAAAGGATATGGAAGGGTCTTCATTTCAGCCTTGTTTATAATAGAAAAACCTGAAAACAACATAAATTTCCAACAGCTGGAGAGTGAATGAGTAAATTATGGCAGATTCAACAGAATACTATGCGTCTGTTAAAAAATTTCACTGTAAAAATAATTTCTTGATATGCAAATATACTTATGAAATTGCTGCATTAAAAAGGACACAGATACAATAATACAGAATGAACCACTAAGTAATTGACTGTTTGGGTGAAATTATGAATCATTTTTTTTCCTTCTTCTTGCCTATCCGCATTTTATGATTTTCACCAGCATTTATAATTTTTTTCTTTAAAAAAGGAAAGAAAAGAAAACCAAACTGCTTATTGACTATTTGTAAAAAGCAAGAAACTTTGCACCACTTCTTGGTGTATGTGTAGAAGAGCAGTTGCATGAATGCACAGGAAGCAGGAGAAATGGGGAATTCTGGGCTAGAAGAGCTGGATAGAAGGGAGGAGGGAGGTCAGTGTGTGAGCAGAAGCTAAGCTGCTATTACAGGAAAACCCCAAATTCAGTGACTCAAAGAACAAAGGAGTTTGTCTTTCGTGGCCAGGATAAGCATTCCTGGACAACGGGCAGTGCTGTCCACTCTCCGTGGGGCCAGGCTCCTTCCATCTCGAGGCTCTGCTTCTCCAGCACTTTGTCATTCATTGCATGTGTGATGGAGGCACTGCACACCAGAAGCGGCCCCTGTCACAATGCGTCCCACTGGTGAGAGCTTTGTCCATGACCTGACCTGACCCAACACACTGATTCTTGGTCCAGGAAGCATGGGTCTTCCAGGTTCCGCGTGGCTGGGGTGCCCCCAACAATGGTGTTTCTGTGGTGTAACTAAGAGGATCCTTTGGACCAGACAGGGAGCCAGTGGGGACTGTGCACCATCAGTCATAGTGGATGGCAGTGCAAAAAATGATCCAAATGACCATGAACAAGACAAATGATGTCATAAACCCTTCCTTTGTGAGCTCCCACATGCCGCCATACTCTTCCTTATCTATCTGTAGGTAGTCGCTGAAGTAGAGGTGCAGGACATCTGCATTGATCAGGAAGAATCCTGCTATTCCCAAGAAACCTCGCAATGGCAACAGTCCCCCAATGACACCTAGGACCACAGTAATGATCTGTGGGAACCAGTAGATCACAACTGACCTAACTGCAAATGTGGTGTGGTTGGAATGCACATGTCTGGCTTTGATTCTTCTCCTGTGGAAGAAGGGCAGAGTGGATTTTGGTGGACCACGAGAATCTCCACTGGGGGTCTACGAGCTGAGTGTAGTCACAATGAGCAGTGAGGCAAGGCAGGAGGAGAGCAGAGAGAGCAGGTGAAGGAAATGGAAAGCATAACCACTGCTGGCAACTTTCAACCAGTGTTTCTTGTTGAAATATTAAATGATGATTCTCAATAGTACATAGATGGACAGTGTACAGGTGTGCTAAGGTCTTTTTTCATAATTCCTGATGTGCCAGCGTCACTCCTTTCTCTCCTGCTCAGGAAAGAGTATCAGCATTCAAGGTAATGTAACATTGTTATGAGGAGGTCTCCATGGGCTCCTGCCTGGGCTTCTGCAGCAGCCTCCTAACTCACCTTCTTACCATGCCCTCCATCCATTATCCACAGCCAGAGAGATCTTCTAAAACCAAGTAAAAGCGCCTCATTTCCCTGCTTACAGTCTCTTCAGAAGCTTTCCAGTGTTTTTAGGATAAAGTTTAAAGATTTTACCTTGATTCACAGTGTCCTCTGCAGTATGGCCCCTGCCTACTCCAATAGCCCTGTGGTTTTGCTGATCTCCAGCTACACTGGTTGTATCAGCTCTTGATTATAAAGAACCTTTATCTCCTACCTCAGGGCCTTTGCACATGCTGTTCTCTCCACCTAGAGCACTCTGCACTCTTCTTGCTCTTCTCCTGGACAACTCCTCCTCATCCTTCAAGATCTTTGAGTAAACATTGCTTCCTCACAGGGACTACCTGTCTCCCCAAACCAGTCAACACACCTGTGCTGTATATTTCCACACCCTTCACACTTTCAGAACTCCTATAAAACATGAAACTTATGTAATAATGTCTTCTTCACTCAACAGTAGTGAACCCTGAGGACAAGGGTCCAAATCTGTTTTGTTAGACTCTGTGTTAAATGGGTGAACCAAAAACGATTTGGATTCTTTGGGATGATAGAATCCTTTCAAATGAAGAGATTTAGAACGAGGAGGGAGTTAACTTGGGGAAGGGCTGCCAGCCTGAGGAGAGAGGATTTCCATGAAGAATGTTAAAAGATGGACAAAGCATTCACTGACCTTGAGGGAGAAACCTGAGTTTTAGATATTGAAGAAGCTGAAATAGGTAGGAATTAGATATTTCAGAAGGTGCAAAAAGTAAATGTGTCTGACCTTGTTTTCAGAGCATTCCTGGCCTCTGGGATATATTTGTATGCATATATTTTAATAACATACAAATATATTAGCCTGGAGGCATTGTAGGTAGGGAGATGGGTGGAAGGACAATAGTGAGTCCATGTCGGGGTGAGAGAGAAGAGGGGAAAGAATGAAAAAAAGTGTCCACTATTCTGTATTTTGTACATCAGCTTAACAAATAGTTTTGATGACTTACCAATGTGCTAGGCACTGTGCTGGACACTTTTGCAGGTGGCAGGAAGGTAGTAAGGAGATAGAGGATTGAAAGCTCAAGGTCTGTGAATGCACAGAAGAGAAAAGAATTTCCCTGGGCCAGGTGGGAGAAAGTGTCACAGAGAGGCTGAATTTGAGCTGGGTGGGCTTTAAAGAAAAATTGGAATTTTCCAGTCAAAAAAGAGGAAAAATGGTATTCCAGAAAAGGGATAACCTGAGTTTGAAAAATCTGAGTGCTTGGGCAGTAGTGAGAAACAAGAGTGCGTTGTGCATCAGGAACCAGGGCTGGAAAGCAGCGATGATAATACTAATAGCTGACGTTTGGTAGACCTTCTTATGCACCAGACACTGCCTAAGTATTTTACCAACATTATCGCAGTTTGTAAGGGGCAGAGTCAGGGTTTGAGCCAAGGCAATCTGACTCCATAACCCACACTTGTAAGCACAGGGCTATTCCACATTGTCAAGGAGACTGAACGCCCTGCTAAGCTCCTGGGAGGGGCTGAGAGCTTGGGAAAGATTTTATCATTTGGAAAATGACCCATTCAGACTGTGCTTTAGAAAGTTCATTCTGAGAGCTGTGTGCAGGCTGGATGTGTAAGATGTCACGAGAGGCAGAAAACATGGGAACCTGCCCACCATCAGGAAATGAAGAGTCTCCCTAACAAGCAGAACTCATGTGTGAGCCAATGAAATGCTAGCGCTTTTGCCGCAGGTGAAAATATGAGTTCTAAAAAGGCTCAGAGACAGCAGAGCTAACCTGGCTGGATGGAATGCGTTCATTTTAACTTGAAAGAAGGTAAAGTTAGTGTGTCCAAGTGGAGATTTTCTTTGCCTCTTGGCAGTGAAATGACCCTGTTTTTGTCCCCAAATATGCTGGTTGTGTCCCCCTAAAATTCATGCTTATCCCAAACCTCCGAGGATGACCTTATTTGGAAATAGGGCCTTACAGATATAATCAGTTAAGATGAAGTCAGTCTGGAGTAAAGTGGACCCTAAATGCAATATGACTGGTGTCCTTATAAGAAGAGGAAAAGAACATAGAGACTGACACAGATATACAGGGAGAAGGCCACGTGAAGGTAGAGACAGAGATTGGAATGATGCATCCACAAGCCAAGGAATGCTAAGGACTGCTGGCAACCACCAGCTGCTGGAAGAGACAAGTAGGGATCCTCCCCTGTAGCCTTCACAAAGAGAGTGGCTCTGCCTGCCGACACCTTGATTTTGGACTTCCACCCTCCAGAACAGTGAGGGAAAAAATTTCTATTATTTTAAGCCACCGAGTTTGTGGTGATCTGTTATACCAGCCCTAAGAAACCTTCAGGGAGGCTGAGAAACCAGAGCTGATGTCCTCTCCACCTACCCAGAGTCCACAGTCATATGCTGAGGTTAACCAGACTAACAACTGCATGTCAAGGTCATGGAATCTGGATTTCAAGTTCCCCCTCCACCACTTAATAAGTGGGTGACCTTAGACAAGTTACTCAATTGCCACATGCCTCGGATTTTTACCTGTAAGATGTGGTTAATATTATTTAGTTCCTACCTCACAGGGTTGTTTTGAAGATGAAGTGAGTTGTACATTAGCATTTAGAGCTGTGGTTCTATTACCATTATTGTCACCAGTGACATCATTCACTTGGGTTTGGGTTGGGGAACAAGATGCCCTAGACCTTCATCGCTTATCTCGCCCTGCTCTAACCAAGTATGCCCCTGCCTCTGTGGGCTGGATAGTGAAAGGTCAGCATCCACGCTGCTGTGCACGCTGCTTTGGTGATGAGGGTGATGGGGGCTCCGTACACAAATATACAGGGCACAAGGCTGATTAAACACTTGTGTGCATCTCAGATTCAGGTCTGCCTGTGATTCAGATAGTGTGGTGTCCCAAGGGCCTACACACCAGGGCTGCTGGGAGGTTGTTTGCTCCAGAAAATGTGGTGCAAGTTGCCAAGAGATGCTGAGAGGCCGCAGCGGTTGGATCCCAGGAATCACACCTCCAGGTCCCACAAGGCCCGTTTCAAATGCAAGGGCCTGGGAAGAGTTCCAAAGCATCACTTGGAGTCTCTCTTTCCCAGACCTGGCCCAGCCTACACCAGATAGAAACCACTGAGCACACCAACCCTGGGTTTCACGCTGGCACTGGAAAAAACTTGAGAAGAAATTGAAGTGTTCTGTGGGATTCTTACACTAGCCTGCCTAGGTTTCTTAAGACTCTTGGCTTCTCAAGACCCAGGCTTTCCTAGGTCTGGGAAGGCGGTCATTCCTTCCACTCTCAAGGGTTCTGGCTTATGGAAAATAAACACAAAGAATGGAATATAAACACAAAGAACTGAGCCAAGCAGGGGTCCATATATCACCTTTATTTCCAAAAGAAAGGAAATACTCCCCAGTAAACTGCAGACTTGAGGTTAAAATGGGTCTTTATGTACCTTCCCCCACCTTAAAATCAGATAGATCTCCCCATTGTGGTAAAGATGGCTGCAAACCCTTTGCCCCTCCTCCCATTTCATGTAGGATCTATGGCCCCTATTCTTGAATCTAGTAGGATCTTTGACCAAAAGAATACGGGGTGGAAGTGACACTGTGCCAGCTTCCCCACTTTCTTTTTCTGGTCTTTTGGGAGACTCACTCTTAGAGCCCTGAGTGGCATGTGAGATGTCCAACTACCCTACTGGAGGGGCCATGTAGTGAGGCTCTGAGACTCCATGGAGAGGAAGAGGTGCCAGCCGAGCCCCACCTTCCAGCCATGCCTGTTATGGTGCCAGGCACTTGAGTGAAGCTGTCTGGGAATCCCCAACCCAGCCCAGCCACCAATTGAATATGACAGAGTAACCGTGGTCACTGCCATGTGGAGCAGAATTGCCCAAATTCCTGATCTATAAAATTGTGATATATGATAAAATTGCTGTTGTTTTCAGCCACTAAGCTTTGGAGTAGTGTGTTACTCAGGAAGAGATAATCAGAACATTCACCCAGTCCCAGATGGAGATGCTGGGTGCTGAGAACAGAGGTCTTGTTGGCAGGACAAGCAAGCCCTCTCTGTTTGTTCTTAACAAAATGAGACCCCAGGGCACCTGAGCCCAAGGGTTCAGGAGTGAGAGGGGAGCGATGAGCCCAGGACTACGGGCACGGACCTGCCCCTGGTGGACAGACCCAGTGGGTGTCAGCTTCCTACTACTCTCACTGAACAGATAAACCCCTATCTGGAGGACTTCTTCAGAGGGTGGAAGTGTTTGCAGAAGGTTCTTCTTTTGTGAAAACCTGAGAATAGAGGAGTAAATATCATATGCTAACTGAAAAAAAACAGAAACAAATTATCTGGTTTGACTTCACAAAGCAAAGACATACTTGGAACTGGTGAGATAGAATCTGGCAAAATATTGGATTTTCCCTTCCCAATCTGTCTTTAATCCAGAGCAGGCCAGGTCCTATTATATGCTTTCTTGGCACTTTTTATTTCTCCCTTGGAATGCTTTCCAACATTATAATTAATCTTTCATGGGGTTATCTGTTTAATGTCTGTGCTTCCCTACCCTGAAAGCTCCAAGATGGCAGGGCATTTTTCTCCACTGAGTCCCTAGGGCCCAGCACAGTCTTGCTTACCATAGATGCCCAGAAAGTATTTACTGAAATGCACAAATAAATAAGGTGTCCCTAACATTTGGCTTGTGGAGCCCTGATTTTACCTACTCCTCCAGCCTCATCCTATGAGCCAGCCCCTCAGCCCTCTTGTTCCTCAGCTTCCACACGGAGTCTTTCCAGCAGGTGGCTGGCACTCCTGGCCTTTTCCTGTGACCCAGTTGCAGAACATTAGTTTCTCTTTAGTTTGCACTCAGTTGAACTGTGTCAGCACAAGAAGAAAACCGTAAGTGCCAGGAGGCAGATTTTCCCGTCCCCACCTTCTACTTCCAAGTTGGCTGTGTGACCCTAAGCAAACCACCTAACAGATTGAACTCAGCCTTCTATAAATAAGCATA
Organism: Globicephala melas; assembly: GCF_963455315.2. Lineage (NCBI taxonomy): Eukaryota > Metazoa > Chordata > Mammalia > Artiodactyla > Delphinidae > Globicephala > Globicephala melas. The sequence goes on from NC_083321.1 coordinate 84,714,998, forward strand.
ATCTCTGCTCTGCCAGCCTCACATGGTAGCTGTGGAAACCCAATCAGAAAATGAGGCCAAGGTTTTTGTAAAGCCCTCCTTCAAACAATTAACAGTGGAAGTGCATTCATCGGTTTGAAATAAAACACAAACTTTGTCCATGGCTCGGGACTTTTTTAAAAACAGCTTTATTGACATAAAATTCACATACCATGCAATTCACCATTTAAAAGTTGCAATTCAGTGAATTTTAGTATGTTCACAGAGTTGTGTAACCATCACCACAATTTTGAACATTTTCATCTCCCCAAAAAGAAACCTCATACCCATTAATAGTTACTCCCCATTTCACCTCTGACTCCCCCAGGCCTAGACAACTACTAATCTACTTTCTGTCTCTATAAATTTGCCATTTCTGCACATTTCATATAAATTGAATTATAAAAAATGTGACCTTTTTTGCCTGGCTTCTTTCATTTAGCACAATTTTTAAAAAATAAATTTATTTTAATTTTTGGCTGCATTGGGTCTTTGTTGCTGCGCGTGGGCTTTCTCTAGTTGCGGCGAGTGGGGGCTACTCTTTGTTGTGGTGCGCAGGTTTCTCATTGCAGTGGCTTCTCTTTTGAGGAGCGTGGGCTCTAGGTGCACGGGCTTCAGTAGTTGTGGCTCATGGGCTCTAGGGCACAGACTCAATAGTTGTGACACACGTGCTTAGTTGCCCTGTGGCATGTGGGATCTTCCCGGACCAGGGCTTGAACCCATGTCCCCTGCATTGGCAGGAGGATTCTTTACCACTACGCCAACAGGGAAGTCCTGGCACAATATTTTTAAGATTCATCCATGTTGTACCAAATAATATTTCATTGTATGAATATGCTGTCAGTTGATGGACATTTGGGTTGTTTCCACTTTTTGGCTATTATGAATAACGTTGCTGTGAATGTCCATCTACAAGTTTTGGTGTACACCTGTGTTTTCACTTTTCTTGAGGATATAAATAGGAGTAGAACAGCTGGATCATAATGTAACTCCATGTTTAACATCACTACTAAGGAATTTGCTGCTTTGGGAATAGAAAAATCAGGCTGTTCTGAATAGCAGGTGCATGTGTGTTATACACGTGTGCAGGAGCAGTGCTGCTGAGGTAAGTGGAACAACTTTTGAATATCATCTTGTATTCAAAGTGATTTTTGGCAAATCAATTCTTTGTGGCCCTGAAATTTCTGCCTGTCTGCTTCCTTGTCTGAATGTTGTCCCTATGGGGTGACAAAAGTTCATCCGTCAATTAGAAGACTGAAAAATTCACTGAAAGCATTCTAAAAGAATCAGTTATATGAAACTGACAATACAGAGTACTGTGAATGTTATTATTAGTTGTCGTATGTTATGTGCCTTTTAGGTCTGTACAATTTATGATCAATATATGGACAAATACATGTGTACACATTTCCCCCCAAGAGCCGTTGTTAGACTCGTACCAGTGTTTCTGTCTGTGTTCGAGTAACTGAACTAGGAGCTCTGGCAGAGGGTGGGGGCAGACAGGGAAGGTGAGTTTTTAAATTCCCAGGACAAGACCAGGTAATTGCCAACTATAGACTGTAATCCTTCCACAGACCCTTGCCCTGCTCCTCTGTAGCAATCCCTGACGCCTTCTTTTAGGGTCTGCTTTTTCTGGGCTTGAATTCTCCCCAGTAACTCTGAATCCCCTCTCTGTTTTAGGGGAGTCCCATTTAAGTCACCTCCTGCTTATACCCTTGCCTGATCCCAGAACAGGAAAGGCCTGATGTCCTATACTGGAGCCCCACGTCCTGCATCCTAGAAGGTGTTCATGACAAACATCAGGATGACCCCAGTGTGCTTCTCTGCTGGCAAAACCGGGCCTTTGGGGAAGAATAGTCTCTGGCAGGCACTAGAAAGATACTCTTGAGTTTCTAGGCTTTGATTGCACCGGTTTTCTTTGAGTTGCTTCTTCTTACAAGCACAGATGCAAAGAGCCTGCTGATGTCACTAGAGTCAGCTGTCATGTCTGGGGTGGGTGCCTCCTGACTTGAGGGATGTTGGTTCCCAGTGATGACAGTCTCTGACAATACTCTTAGCATTTTCCTCTCGAGCCATTTCCGTAGGGCTGATTCAGTACTGCATGATCTAGTGCCTTTTTTTTTTAAGGTAAGGCTCAGACTTCAGTTCACCTGTTTAGTTTTCCTTTACACAGGTGTGTTTGGAAGGACTCTGGTGCAATGGCCTTCCTGCCTGTCCTAGCAGGGCCTCTGGCTCTCGGGCAGGAGATCTGTTTCTCTCTGTCCCTCCTGCCTGCTGCCTCCCAGGGGCGCCAGTCAGTCAGCCACCTGGTAACTCAGAGGGAAGTCTATGGCCTTAGTCTGGGAGAGCTCAGGAGACCAGAGTGTGAGAAAAGAAGGGGTGGAGACAAGAAACCACTTGTTTTCTCTCTGATCCCAGGCTTGACAGAATTCACTCATTCTGCCTCCAGCCCCCCAGAGCTTTTACAGCTTTGTCTGCGATCATCATACTCCTGGAAGAATAAAAGTCTTTGCCTGACACCTGAGACTGGGATTGCTTCTTATTCAGTGTCCTTGATCCCTTCACACCACAGGCTCACAGCCCTGAGTGTTGAAATGTCAAGTCTGTGGAGAAAGAAGTCTCACAATGACAGTTTTGAAAGAGAAAACCCTGTTACTAAATGTATAAAGAATTTTGCAGAACAGATAAGATTTATTTAATGATTAGTGCCGTAAATAAATTGGCATATTGATCTCTTTGTCAGGGAAATAAATTGATCAGATGCTCACATCACATCATTGGATCAATTTTACTGCACCTGATGAGCTGAGAGCATTCTTCATTGGATACATGTTCACACCCTAATTGATATATTCCTTAATTTTATTATAAGCCACAGGATTGCTTCTGGGGATAACAATTTATTTTTTATTGGCAAGAGCTCCAGAGCAGAAGGTGTGTGGTATTTCCCAAAAGTGACGAAAACTGAGACACATGAGAGATCAGCTGGAAAACACCTCTGACTTTTGGATCCAAAGGAGACGCCCCTGACAGGTGTTGCACCTATGCAATTCACATACAAATGGAGAAAACATGAGATGCTCACAAGTTGTAACTTTGAGTGGTTTATTACAGTTGAGTTACAGTAAATTAGACTCTGGTCCAGTTTCCTATGCACAGTATTTTACCAGCCACCGAATCACCACTTTCTCTGCCTCATTTGCTTTCCTGGTGCCATTGGGGAGACTTGGAGCTTTCTAGGATGCAGAAAACTAGGGCAGACCCATTTCCCCTGGAACCTCATCTCTAAACAGTGCTGACAGCACTCACCATGCCCCAGTCGTGAAATATGTGGCTAGCTTACCTTAAGCTCTCTCCTGGCCCTTCATGCCGATGCTATTCAAACCTTGCCCAAATATTTGCAGGTGCAAAACCAATCCTGAATAAGTAATTGCCTGCAGAGTTAAATTGTTTGTAGTGTTTAGTATTCTGCTAGCTTCTCTCATGCATTTTGGGATTTTTAAGTGCAACCAGGAGCAAACATGTATGGGAGGGTGCCTACAGCAGAGAAGCAGAGTGTATGAGTGTAGAACTTTTGGTCCAGTCCAGCCCCCCACCCCCACCCCGTCGCCTCCACCTAGCACCTGATGTGATTATTCCATGCTAAAAATAGGAGTGTTATCACAGTTCTTCTGCAGGGGGGAAGCTTTGTGGAAAGAGATTGTCTTTGTTTTTTTCCCACTCCCTTCCCAAGTCCTTGAGCATCAGATGGACGAGTGCTGTCTGATTATAACGTGCGTGCAGGATGGGTTGGGGAGGTGAGAGCAAACTCCACTTGTGCCCATGGTCAGAGTCAAGGCCAGGGCAGAAGGGCTTGCCCAGTTCTCTCACTCTCAAACTGCAGCACTGAAAACAGTACCTGTGTGTAAAAACTCATCTTAGAAGACTACTGAATTTTGCTCTTGTACTGCTATACTTGGGAAAAAAAAAGAGGATTAGAGAATAGTAGATGTAAATGTGAGAAGAATAAGTTCTTAAATATTTATTCAATTCCTACTCATTACAAAGCAAGAAGGTTTCCCCAGCTATGGACTATTGGAACCACCTCCTAATGAGGTTCTTTGGTGACATCAAGGAGTTTACAGTGTAGTCCAGGAGTCAAGGTATAAACATAAAAGTTATGGTAATATAATAAATAGTATACAATAGCAACTTTTAGCATATACAGGCATACCTTGTTTTACTGTGCTTTGCTTTATTGTACTTCGCAGATATTGCATTTTTTACAAATTGAAGGTTTGTGGTAACCCTGTGTCGAGTAAGTCTACTGGCGCCATTTTTCCAACAGCATTTGCTCACTTCATGTCTCTGTCACATTTTGGTAATTCTCACAATAATCCAAACTTTTTCATTATTGTTATATTTGTTATGATGATCAGTGATCAGTAATCTTTGATATTACTATTGTTAAAAGGTTACAACTGGCTGAAGGCTAAGAAGATAGCATTTTTGGGCAATATAATATTATAAAATTAAGTTATGTACACTGTTTTTAAGATATAATGCTATTGCACACTTAATAGACAACAGTATAGTGTAAACATAACTTTTATATGCAGTGGAAAACCAAAAAGTTTGTGTGACTCGCTTTTTTTCAATATACTCTTTGTTATAGTGGCCTGCAGCTGATCCTGCAATATCTTCAAGGTATGCCTGTGTAGAATTTTCTCTTATTTCTTCTGGAAGAACTCTTCTAGTTATGCTGGAATATGCTGGAATAACTCTCTTATGAAAGTACCTGGAGCAGTTATGCAAACATACTCAACTGACCCAATAGCCTCTGTTCTGGGAGGAATGAGAAAGAGGGGTTGGGTAAGGAAGTGAGGATGGGTTTTCCAGGAAGCAAAAAGTGGGCCCTGAAAGAAGAGCTCTACCCCTATACTCCATCCAAGTAATGGCAGTGAAGAATGTCTGCCCTGGGCACAAGTGGAAGAGAACACTCCACACTGAGGTACTGGAGAAATTTTGCCCCAGCACATCATCATTTCTCCTAAACATTGCACTATGGACTTAATGACATCCCTGTGCTAGAGGGGATGCATCTGTCTGTGACTGAAGCACTGTCAGGTCCTCTGGAGGTTTACCCTGTACAGCAGTCCCCCCCCCCATATGCAGTTTTGCTTTCCATGGTTTCAATGGTGTTCTAATAATATTAAATGGAAAATTACAGAAAAAAACTATTTGTATATTTTAAATCACACTTCGTTCTGAGTAGCATGATGAAATGCTCAGCATCTGCTTCATCCCACCTGGGATGTGAATCCTCCCTTTGTCCGGCATGTCCCTTCCATTTGTCACTTAGTAGCCATTTTGGTTGTCAAGTTGACTGTCGCAGTATCCCAGTGCTTGTGTTCAAGTCACCCTTATTGTACTTAATAATGGCCCCAGAGCTCAAGAGTAGTGATGCTGGCAATTCAGATATTCCAAAGAGGAGCTGTAGAGTGCTTCCTTTAAGTGAAAGTGTGAAAGTTCTCCACTTAATAAGGAAAGAAAAAAATCTTATGCTGAGGTTGTTAAGATCTATGGTGATAACAAACCTTCCACCCATGAAATAGTGAAGAAAGAAAAAGAAATTTGTGCTAGTATTGCTGTTGCACCTCAAATTACAAAAGTTACAGCCATAGTGTGTAATAATTGCTTAGTTAAGATGGAAAAGACACTAAATTTGCACAATTAAAATATGTTGAAAGAGACTGCATTCACATAACTTTTATTATAGTATATTGTTATAATTGTTCTACTTTATTTTTTGTAGTTGTTAATCTCTTACTGTGCCTAATTTATAAATTACACTTTATCATAGGTATGTATGTATGGGAAAAAACATAGTATGTATAGGGTTTGGTACTCTTAGTGGTTTTAGGCATCCACAGGGGTCTTGGAACATCCCCTGTGGATAAGGGGGATATATGGTACAGGGTGAGCTGAGCTGCTATAAATAACTCCCCCACATCAACTGGATAAACAATATATCAGTTTATTCCTCTCTCATGTAATGGTCCAAATTCACTCCTTTCCATGTAGTGATTCAAGAACCTAGGCTGGAGGCTGGTGGCTGACTTTTCCAAGGGTAGGTGTCTTAGCCTGTGTAATCCCATTAGAAAGCAGAGTCTGAGACAAGGACTTGGCACAGGGGTTTTATCTGGGAACTTAATTTTGGAATCCGTGGGACTATGAAGAAGTTTTGGGGAAAACTGAAACAGGGATTGAGGTGACGCCAACGCAAGGGTGGTTATCAAGCTGGTCCCATTGTGGGAAACTGAGGCGCCATCTCACTGGGACATTCTGAGGTGCTGTGTGTTAGTTTCCCAGGGCTGCCATGACAAATATCATAAATGGGTGGCTTAAACCTCAGCAATGTATTGTCTCACAGTTCTGGAGTCTGGAAGTCTTAGATCAAAGTGTTGGCAGGGTTGGTTCCTTCCAACGGCTGTGAGAAAGAATATTTTCTAGGCCTCTCTCCCAGGTTTTACTGATTTGCTGGCAACCTTTGGTGGCCCTTGACTTGTAGAAGCATCACCCCAATCTCTTCTTTTATGTTCACATGGCGGTCTCCTTGTGTGTGTGCCTCTCTCTGCGTCCCAATTTCCCCACTTTATAAGGACATCAGTCATGTTAGATTAAGACCCACCCTAATGACCTCATGTTAACATGATCGTCTGAAAAAACACTATTTCCAAATAAGATCACATTCACAGGTACTAAGGGCTAGGATTTCAACATCTTTTTGAGAACACAATTTAACCCATAATAAGCCATATAGACTCTACTTCAGAACTGTCTGCCCAAGGGAACAAAGAGGGAAGCACAGGCTCATGGCTTCCAATGTCAATGCCCCATGGGATGTAAACTCTCCTGTTCTTCCAGATTTCACTGTGTGAGTGGCCAGTGGATCCTGCTGGCACCCCGTACACCAGCTTCAGAGAATCTCCAGGCCAGAAAATGAGAGATATGCCAAGCAACTATCAGAGTAAAGCTGTGGGAAGCTCTCAGGGTAAAAGTTGGGCTCAGAAGATGTGAGATGAGGCCAAGAGGTATCTGACATGGTGGGTGAGATGTTCCTATAATCCACTATTCATACCTTGATGCTATCCCTGCTTGTCAGCCTCTCTTACTGGACTGGGAGCTCCATGAGGGCAAGTTCATGCAGGTTTTTTTCACTCTTGTATCTCTTGGTACAGCAGAATGCGTGGCATATTAAAAGCAATAATTCATACTGAAAGAATAAAGGGATGTGGGGATGCATGTTTAGTCCCAATATCTCTATCAAGGCTGGATGTTTTGGAGACTTGAAGCAGCTACAGGAGGCTGCTTAAGTGAATTGGGGAATAGGATTCTCTGCCATCCATCTTTCACACACAGTTAAACCATTGGAAAGTTTAGAAAGAATGATCTACCTCCTCTTCTCCCCACTCTTCCCTCCCTGCCTGCCCCTACCCCACTGCCTCGCCCTTCTAACTCCTGAGAGATGGAAGTACAGCAAAGCATTTAATTTTTTCTTAAGTTGATGTTTCTCAACTGGGATTTTTTTGTTGTTTTGTTTTTGTCTTTGTCTTTGTTTTTCTGTGAAACCACCTTATAATGTGTCTTTTAGGTATTTTAATAATCAAATCCCTCTGGACAGGATCCAGGATGGAGCCTCAGTGGAACAAATGGTGCTATAATAAGATTACTGCATATTACTGTTAACTCTGTCTCCTTTATTTCAACATGGGCTTGCAGAGAAAGAACAGAGGTCATCTGTAAAATGCTCATTTAAAAGTAATTTCTAAGCATCTGTCTGCACTGAGTGCTGCATTAGGTACTAAGTGTACGGAGCGTGTTCATTTGGGATCCTAACAAGGTCATGCCAAAGCACTTACCCATTCGGCTCAGACTGGGCGTATGAGGACACTATGACCTGCCTCTGGGAGTCGCTCATAACAAAACAGAAAAATAAAACTGTTTTGTACTGACCTCAAAACACTTGTCAGGCTTCTGACCCTGCAACGAGGGCTAGGTGCAAGCACATGCTCGTGAGTCGCTTGTGCCTGTGATGGGGACTTGCTTCCATCTCCCTTCTCCATGGTGCATCCCTGGAGCCTCTGCAGCCTCTGGTTGTCTCAGGGATGATCTGTGTAGCCCGGAGCAGGACACCGTGCTCCGGGGGCTTGTGAAGACCTGGTTGGCTGTGTGCCATCTCTTCCCCTCCTCATCACTTTAAAATCAGGGGACCTTTACATAAAGCATTGCATGAGGGTTGCATTGGGGCAGATAAGGTTCTCCATGACCCTTCCCCCTGTGCTCACTCCAGCAGCTGATGATTCACTGGTATAAACCTTTCCCACCATAGAGGCTGTCTATGGGGAGATGGCTGTGTGTTGTTGGAACAGTCACCAGGGCTTATTCTCCCCCCAGATGAGTAGGGAGTGGTATGAGTAGGGGTCGGGGGGAAGAATCACCAAAATGGGGGGCGGGGGGGAAGAGTATTGTGTGGATCTGAAAGTAGGGAGTTGGAGGGGTGTGTGGACAATGGCCTCCCACCTCCACCACCATGATGAATAGCTGAGGTAAAACGAAAAGCAGGGTGAACGCTTCCCGCCTGAGGAGGGTAAACTTTTAGGGCCAGTTCTTCCCACTGCTCAGTGTAGAAGAACTGGAAGCCCCAACAGAGGATTTGCGGAGGGCACATTCTAGTGGCTTCTTCTCCGGTTTGGAGGCAGACAACTGAATTCATCCTGTTAGCTGGGAGGCCTTGCTCAAGCAACTGAATTGCCAAGTCCCAGTTCCCTCCTCTGAGAGTGGGAATTATAGTAGAACCTACCTCAGAAGGTTATTGTGAGAATTACATGAAAAAAAACATGTAAGGCTGCTTATCATAGGACCTGAAAACAAAACCAGATTTTAATAATCAGTATTATCTATGACATGGGGTGTTCTCCTCAAGGGCTTCATTATCATCTTGCTTTAGTGATTAGCCAAGAAAGAGATAGTGCTGTTTTAGGACGAGCCTGAGAAGCAGGCGAGTTGGCCATCCATGCTGAGGAGGAGATGTCCCATCAGGCAGAGGAACCCTGGTTCTCTGGGTGGAGCTGTGCAGGCCCCTCAGTGGCTGTCCCTTAGAACCCCAGACAGACTTCTGACCCCTCTCTCCTTAGACTTCTAACTACCAGGCTCTGACCCAGCCTGGTAACCATGCCTTCTAAGGAATCTTTTTTTTGGTTGTTAATTCAGACAATGTCCTGACCTTGTTGTCCTTGTGACCTGGGTGACGTCTGACGGGTAGGGTGGACTCAGAACATTTAAGAAGGGCCAGGAACTACTTGTAGTTACACTAGGACTTGATTAACCAGTGGTTCCTGAAATCATCAAAAAAGAAGATCTTACAAAACAGATGGGTTTGCAAGTCTCTGGAAAAAAATGCACAAAGAATAAATCCCCTGATCATGATGCTTGCTTCAGGAAGATCCCAGAGACTGATGAGTCTCGCCCATATTTGTGTTCTCTCTTCTTGCGCTGCCATGGCTGGATTATATATCCCAGACTCCATTGCCATTAGGTTGGTGGGGGTCGGGGTGGGGCACATACCTGAGTTCCAGCAAATGCAGTGTGAGTGGAGGTGATATGGTCCATAAGCACCTACCACTTATGATCCTCTCTGTCTCCCTGTTCACCAGTGGACTGGAGAAGACCATGGTGATTTAAAAGAGGGCAGAGTCATAAGCTGGAAGGAGTCTGGGTCCCTGCATGACTGCATGGTCCCTATCTCATGAAATTATGTTGTAAGGAAGAAACAAAGCATTATTGTATTATGCCACTGAGATTTTTGAGGTTGTTATAGCAGCTAGCTTTATTTAACCAAATATAGTTTATTTAAGATTATACTTTTCTCACACGCTGCAAGATGGGGACCCTAATTCTAGGTAGATTGTATAGGTGAGCATGATGCCATTTTGTATTTGAACGTGTACTCTTTACTTTGACCAAGGACATTGAAGGTTGTTTGTAATAAGGCTTTAAACATCATTCATTTTAATGTGTTCCCCCACCCATCTCTTCTATGTTCCACTTTTGCCCTTCCCCCATGCCCTACTGCCACTAAAATGGCATTGCATTCTGACTGTGTGTCAAAGAAAAACATGGAGAATCTGAGACTTTTAAGCTGTGGGGAAATTTATAAAATATTGAAACTCAAAATTGAGAATTATGTAACCCTGAAGAATAGCTATCTTTTGAATATATCTTTTCAGTTTCTTTCTAATACATAGGTGTACATATACATACAGTTATTGGTAAGAGTTCCAGCTAGAATTTATTGAGAGGTTACTACGTGAGAATCACTTTTAAATATTTCTAATTCTCAGAGTAGCCCCATAGAATGGGCATTATTCTTCCAACTTTCAAACAGAGAATCTGAGTTTCAAAGAGATTAAATAATTTATCTGAGGTGACACAGTAGTCATGGGATCCAAATCTGTACTTGCTCTGACCCTGATGTTGCCTGTTGTGCTATACTAACCTATAGTACTATACTAACCTATAGCATCTCTATTCTGGGGATAATTTGGGGGACCTCTGGCCAGGGGCCTTGACCCTGGGGATGGTGACCCTTCCTGACTTGTCCAATAGTACAAGACACCCCAGACCAGCATACTTTTTTTTTTTGGCTTAAACACAGAAGTTTATTTCCTCACAATTCTGGAAGCTAGAAGTCCAAGATCAAAGTGTTGGCAAATTTGGTTTCTCCTGAGGCCTCTCCTTGACCTGCATTCAGCTGCATTTTTGCTGTGTTCTCACATGGTTTTTCTGTGTGCACACACCCCAGGTGTTTCTTCCAAGGATGAAGGACGGTGCCCTTATAAGAGCACTGGTCTTACTGGATTACAGACTCACCTGACAGCCTCATTTTAACTTAATCTATTTAAAGACCTTATCTCCAAATTCAGTCACATTCTGAGCTAGTCGGAGTTAAACTTATGAATTTGGCGGGTGGGGCAAGGGCAGGACAACACAATTCAGCCCATAACAATATGTCTATGCTTGTGCCAGTACCACACTGTTTCGATTTCTGTAATGCTTCAGTAAGTTGCAGATCAGCATACTCTTTATAGACCTCTTTGTGGGATCTCGAATCAGGCCCAAAGACTTTTGTTGCCTCCTGTCCCATTTATGCCTTGTCCACCCTCAGCCTCCTGCATCTTTCCTTGTTAGGGTCCTTGCCCTGAGCAGAGCCCTGTCTTCCAAGGGCAATGGAATAGCTGGCATGGGAGAATGAAGGGCTCTCTTAGGTCAGCAGTGGTCATGCAGAGCAAGACAATAGAAAAGATGGCTAGAAGGTGGAATAGGCAGGATATGTTGGTCACTGTTTGGGTGAGATGGGCAAGGGGAAAAGAGGAGTCAAGTGTGTTCCCAAGTTTTTGCCTTGGGCCGCTGGATGAGCAGCATGTGCAAGAAAGGACCAGCCTTAAGGGAAAATTATGAAGAAAACTTGGATCCACATGTACCTCCCATATACACCATCATCTCTTGAGATGTTATACAAATTTATGGAGGCTTTTCTGGGCCATATGGTCAGGAGACAGTGTGCAACAGCCCTCAGGACTTTTTACTGAATTTTAACCAATTATAACAAGAACTAAAGGATGGTTCAGTTCATTTTTTCATCACACAATGTGTTTGTGTTTTATGAAGCTCATTTATGGCAATGTGTAAGTTTGCTGGCTTCCATGGGTGTTTTCCTTCTGCGAATATTGTTCCCTTACATAGTTATATGTATTTTATCACATTTATATACGCATATAAGGTGTTCTCTAAAATAGTCTTTTTTTAAGGGCACTTAGAGACACAATTTGAAATGAAATTGAGATGAATGTCTTTTAGCTTTTGCTTTTGATATACAGGACTAACTTTCGTTGGGTCCTGATTGTCTAAGCTGGTGGTTTCCATACATAGCTGCTTGTCAAAATCACCTGGATGCTTTTAACAGATACAGCTTCTTACCATGACCCCTCCTCCAGGAGGCTCTGATTCATTGGGGCTGAGGCATTTGCATTTTAAGTTCATCAAAAAATTCTGATGAATGGCCAGAATGTGAGAATCACCCATTCTAGTCACAGCTTCCAGATTTATAATCCCAGCTTTTGTTACATCAGCATTTTATTTTCATTGAAGAAGAGGTAGGCATTTTAGTACAGAAGTTAATGGTGTTTTATTAACAAAAACAAATATTAAATTACTGACACTTGCTATTGCCAGACAGGGACTTCTTAGGAATTATTTTACTTAGTGTAGTCTTCATTGATGAGTTATAGAACATCTTTTTATTCTAAATTCACAGAAACTGAAGCTAAAAGAGATTGAAGAAGTTATCTCTGACTCCGGAAGGAAGCCTCTTTCTGAACAACTAGGTTGCCAGTTTATGGGATTAGTGATGATTCCAGAATTTCTCAGCTGCTTTTTGCCTTTTGGAGATAAGACTTTTCCCACTCATTACTGGGAGGGCAATAAGTCAAAGTTGACACTTTCCACAGCTGAGCACTCTAGTGAAGGAAAAATTTTTCTCTGCCAAAAGAACTAGAGAAGGCCCTTATTAGGAAAAACAAACAAATAAACAAAAGCAGAGAAGAAGATCAAAACAAAAGCTATGCTTTCCTAAATACTTGAACCAATTTTTTGACCCAGGATTGATTTAAGTTTATTACTTATAAATAATATCTTTTATTGCACAGTTAATGTATCCAGTTAACTACACCCATAAGATGTTCCTTCTGTTTGGGCTGTCATAAATCATTGAGAGACTGTTAATAGTAACACTGGCTTAGTCACTCTGATGCCTCTGTTGCTAATGGGGACTATAAAAATAAATGGAGGTGTGAAGAAATGTGTCTTCTGAAACTTGCCAGGCTTGAATGGAGCAGAAACATGGATCTGGAAAGTCAAGCCCATAAACACCTTTGGGATGAGGAGGGTAATCATAACTGCTCTGTCACCTCGCTTTCGCGTAGCTCTTTATGAAGCGCTTGATTTTACTTTTGGCCGCCGCCTTCAGGTGAGGAGACCTAGGCAGCTTCTAGTCCAGCTTCTCCGATCACAGCCACCTCTGGGTCCAGGCAGATACTGCCTGGCGCTGGCCCATCCCCGCTTTATCTTGCCACCACTGATCCTCACAAGGCCTTTGGATCCTGCGATTTCCCCCTGTGCTTGATGTGAAGTGAGCCGGGCTGAGATTCAGAGTTGCTCCAGGCTGCACACACATACTTCAATCGCTGGTAAAAGAGAACAGAGAAGCTGAATTGTCACTCGGCTCCGCAGAAGGGTGTTTGTCATAAACTCTCAGCCTTTTCAATAGCTCCGCTTTATTAGGGCATGAGCCAGGGATATTTTTCTTCATTTCCTAACTTAGTGCTCATACAAGGATTATTGCTTCTTAATATTTAGCTTTCTTGGCACTGTAGCTGAATTAAAAGAAGAGCAAGAGGGACCTGGAGGAGAGGGAGGGGGAGCGTCTCCTCTCTTTGGATCCACCTCTCGGCCCAGTTTCATGTATTTAATGAACACTGTGGTGAAGGTAAGAATTGACCCACATGCTGTGGGCCTCCATAGAATCAGGGCAGGTCTTGCAGAAATGAAGAAAAATATCATTTAAAGTGTTTCTGAAATTAGATTGCTCCTTTTATTCCCCCCAGCAGGCCTGTGTAGCAGACACTTGTGATTTTCTAGTTGGAACTAGGTTGAGGGGAGGAGGAGAGACATATGAAGTATTTTTTAGGTCTTTGTGTTTTATTAACTTGTGAGTGGGTTAATTTCATCACACTCCTAATTTTAAGTTATCTGCATCTCTGGGACTAAAGTGTAGCTGGAGTCAATAAGTGCTCGGTTCAGATGGGGCTGGAGGCTGTGCGGAAGGGGAGAACTGACAGGAATTTTAGTCAGAACTAGACACAGGTTGGCAAGAGTTCTGAGACAACCATAGAGTTCTGTGGAGATTGGAAAGTGCTTTTCCCTGCAAAGGGCTTGGCCCAGTGAGGTCTCAGAACTCCAAGAAGAGTGGCATCAGCCTTGTGGGTAATTCTCATCCCCCTGGTGCCTCAGAGGCCAAAAAAAGCTGAATGGTGGGCTGAAGTCATTTCTCTACTGAGGCTGAGGGGGTGCTGGGTACTTTCCCTCTGCAGCCTCAGCAGGACCTGCTTTTGTACTGCCAGCCTTGGAGGAAGAGACCACCAACCAGACCCAACCCCACTGAGCCAACAGAGAAAAAGAACATGCAGGTGAGAAAACCCAGCAGCTAGAGAGAGAAAGATGAATCAAACCAACAGAACACAGTCTTAGCAAAATGGAGCTGCTGGAAGAAATAGGCAGAGATATAATAAGAGAACCTAGAGATTTAAGTGCAATACAAAAGGAATATCTAGTAGAAAGAAATCTTCATTAATCAGTTCAGTAGGTATAACTGAAAGAGTTAACAGTCACTACCTTAAGTCCCCTACACACAAGCCTTCAAGTTGCAAACTTTCAAATATGCGAGCGAGCATTTGCATGTCCAATCACGTAAGTTAGTTCATGTGTCTGGTGTACATTGTCATGTGCGTGCATCCTCTACAAGTGTTTGTGCTTTTGTGTACTTTACTGTACAGTACTGTATAGAGTACAGTAGTACAGTATCTTTATTTCAAGCCCAGGATGTCTGGAAGCAAGCTTAAAAGCAGAGGTGATGTAGCTGGTACTGCTAAGAAGCGCCAAGTTTTAACGATGGAAACAAAAGTGAAAATAATTGAGAAAGTGGAGCAAGGCAAAAAGATGCTAGACATCACTCATTCCAACATGAATCATTCAATCATCGGCACAATTCTAAAGAACAAGGAGAAGATCATGGAACATGTGAACTCTGCTCTGCTGATGATGTCGACAATAATGTTGAAGAAATGTGGAAAAGTGATGGAGGAGATGGAGCAACTTCTCAGTGTGTGGATACAGGATCAGCATCAGCTTAACGCTGATTCAAGAGAAAGCTAAAAGCCTTTATGAAGACTTGAAGAAGAAACATGGTGAAGAATTAGAGGGCACATCTTTAATGCCAGCCATGGCTGGTTTCGTCGGTTCAAGGCTAGAGCCAACCTTCACAACATAAAAGTAAGTGGTGAAGCAGTGAATGCAGATACAGTAGCTGCACGGGAATTTCCTGAAATGCTTCAAGAAATTATTTATGAAGGCTTGTATTTACCTGAGCCGGTTTTTAATGTGGATGAGATAGGAATGTACTGGGAGAGGATGCCAGACCAAAGTTACATCAGTAAGGAGGAAAAGTTGATGCCAGGCTATAAAGCAGCAAAGGATAGGCTAACTCTGTTGTTTGTTGGTAATGCTTCCAGCGATATGAAGCTGAAGCCTCTCTTATTTTATCATTCATGGAACCCAAGAACCCTTAAAAACATAGCCAAAATTTCTCTTCCTGTTGTGTGAAAGAGTAACCCTAAAGCCTGGTTTACATAGCCATTTTCCAGGACTGATTTGTTTGCCACTTTATCCTGGAGGTAGAGAAATATTGCTTGGAGAAGGACATCCCATTCAACATTCTTTTGATGCTTGACAATGCTCTGGGCCACCACCCATTCATGGACAACTTTCATCCCAATGTCAAATAGCGCATCTGCCACCAAATACTATGTTGCTCATCCAACCTATGGACCAGGGAGTTCTAGTGACTTTCAAGAAATATTACTTTACATCACACTTTTCGTCAGGCAGTAAAGGTGAGTGATGAATCAGGAACAATCTTGCAACAATTTTGGAAGGACTATAACATCTACAAGGCCATAAAAAACATTGACTTTGCTTGGCGTGAGGTTATGGCCGTCACCAGGAATGGGGTTTGGAAGAAGCTTTGCCCAAAGTTTGCTCATGATTTTCATGGATCTGAGAAGGGTGGATGAGGAGTCCAAAGAGGTCTTCAGCAATTTAGTGGCCCTCAGTGAGAAGCTGGAGCTAGATCTGCAAGAGGATGACTTCATTGAACTCCTTGCTGTGCAACATGAGGAGCTTACTAATGAAGACCTGATGAAACTGGAGGCCCAGAGAAAGGATGAAGAAAGACAAGAGGAAGAAGAATTAACTGAAGAACTGAAGAGATTCACGATGCAGGAAATGGCAAGGGGTTTTTCTTTATTTGAGGAGGAACTGTTAGTTTTTTAGGCACAGGACCCGAACGAAGAATGGAACACGAAGTTTGCAGTACCTGTTCAGAATGCAATCCAGTGCTACTGTGTCATCTATGATGAGAAAAAAAGAGCTACTACTCAGACATCACTGGATCGTTTTTGCAAGAGGATAGATAGAATTGAATCTAGCAAGGAACAAGACCTGTGCCATCAACATCAGGCATGAGTGAAATTGCAGCTTGCCTTCTGTCTCCTATTGCTGATGATCCTTCAGCTCTACCATCTCTCACCTCCTCTCCCTCCTCCAGTCAGTAACTCTTCTTGCCTGTTCACTCAATGCCAGCCCCTGTATGCCAGTTGTTGTACTGTACTACTGTACTTTTCAAGGTACTGTACTATAAGATTAAAATTTTTTTCTTTATTTTTTGTGTTTGTTTTTTATGTATTATTTGTGTGAAAAGTATTATAAACTTATTACAGTACAGTGCTATATAGTCAATTGTGTTTGCTGGAGTTATGAACAAATTGGACTAATAAATGCGCTCTCAGAACAGAACTCATTTGTATGTAGGGGACTTACTGTATTGAGACCTACATTGGTGGTTTGGAAGACCGAAGCACAAAGAGCAAAATCACAAGAAGATGAAAATCATAAGGAAAAAAAAGGAGTCTGGGAGGATAAAACCAGGACGACTAACTTGCAAATAATAAAATTTATAGAAGAAAAAAAGGAATGGCTGAAGAAAAGTCAATAATTAGACACATAATAAAAGAAAATTGTGGAAAGACCTGATTCTATATATTGAAGGGACAAACAAGTTCCAGGTCAGATTAATGAGAAAAGTGAGACCCAATATATTCTGATAAAAATTCCTAAACTCTAAAGATAAAGAGAAAATGCTGTTAAGTTTTTAGACAGAAAGAACAAGTTACAAGGGAATAGAAGCTAGAGGATACTGGAACAAAATCTATAGTAATACAAAACATAAGAATCCTATTCCCAGCCAAGATATCATTCACCTGTCAAGGCCAGAAAAATAAAGTGATTTAAAGGTATATAATACTCTGGAACTTCCCTGACAGTCAAGTGGTTAAGACTCCGTGTTCCTAATGCAGGGGGCACGGGTTCAATCCCTGGTCGGGGAATTAAGATCCTGCATGCCATACAGTGTGGCCAAACAAACAAAAAAACCAAAATAAATAAATAAATAAATGTATTACTCTAGAGTATTTCACTTACATTCCCTATTCTTAGCAAAATACTTGAAAAGGACTCAAAACAAACAGTAAATGAACTAACCCAGAAGAAGGTGAAGTGGAAAGGAAACAGTATTGATCAAAGAACCTGGCTCTTTCTGTCTGTAGATACTGAAAGACAAAGCAGTCTCCAGTCCTGGGGCAGCAGTATAAAGAGCTGAGGAGGGACCAAGTCCTGATGAAAAAATTCCCAATGAAAACAGGCCTCAAGATGAAATGGGTTCATAACTCAGACTTACCTAATTTTTAAAGATAGTTGCAATGTTATTTAAACTCTTCTAGGCCATAGAAAAATGTGAAAACTGTTTGAATTCACTTAATAGAGTCAACCTAATTTTAATACTCAACTCTAATAAAGTAGGTAAAATTGAAAATTTAAAAGTATAAACTAATCTAACAAATATTGATGCAAAAATTAAAATAAAATAAATAGCAAATGGAATCTAGTGAAGTTTTAAAAGAATACTACACTCTGTTTTAGATTTATTTCAGGATTGCAAGAATAGATGGAAATAAGATATCTACCAATATAACTCCTTACATCTGCAAATTAAAAGAGAAAATAATACTACTATATTAATAGATTCTGAAAATATAGCTTATAAGAATCTTATAAAAGAAAGATAAGTAACATAGAAATAGAAGCAAGCAACCTAAATACAATAAATACCACTCACTAAAACCTACCAGCAAATATTATCCTCAGTGGTAAAACACTAAAGTTACTTCTGTTGAAATCAGAAACTAAAAAGGACTATCCCCACCATCATTATATATCATCATGCTAGAGTTTCTAGTGAATGAAATGTCATAAAGAGAAAAAACTGATACTAAAATTATCTCTTTTTACTGGTGATATGCTTTTTCTTAACCTTTCAAATTCCAAATATTGTTAGATATTTTAAAAACTACTTGAGTTAATAAGATAATTTTGTAAGGTAGTTAGAATAAGATACATATACAAATATTAAAAGTTGTCTTTTTCTTCAAGTAAGCAGTCAGAAATGGAAAAATTCATTTATAATAGCTTTAAATAGTATGACATATTTATAATTAAGTATATTAAGAAATATGCAGAGCCTATATGAAGAAAACTATAAAAACTTACTGAGGGACACACAACAGTCTCTGAATATTTGGAAGGGCTTTCTCTTTTCAAAGGAAAAATTTTAGTTCAATAGAAGTAATCTCTTCAAAATTCATACAAATTTTAGGAATTCCTATCAGTATTCCAAGAGAAAGTTTTTGTCTTGGGAATTAGACAAAATAAATCTTACAGTTTGTATAGAAGAATGCATTTTATGTAAAAGAAAAATGGAGGAAAGACTTTCCTCAGCAGATATCACCCCCCACTTTTAAGACAAAGTCTTTTTTGAGACTACATCAACATATTACTTGCGTGGGGTAGACAAAGAAATTAGTGGAACAGAATAGATAATCCAGATATAGAGCTTGATTTATGTGAGAATTTAGTGTATTCCAGAAGTAGTACTTCAATTCAGCAAGGAAAGCCTGGATTTAATAATATGGTCTTTGGATTCCTTGTTCCCCAAATAGAAGAAAGCAAAGTTGGATCACTTTCATATGCACACAATAATGCAACTCTTGCAAAAAACTGGGATTTCACATGTATGATCTGGTGGCAAGGGAGCTCTTAACCAAAATTAGGAAACTTCAAGCTTTAAAAAAAAAAAATTCACCAAATATAAAGAAATAAAAACAAGTACATGAGATCCATAGAAAGAAAGATGCTTGATATGACTTCAATTTTCTTAAATTTACTGAGCCTTGTTTTGTGGCTCAGATGTTGACAAAATTCAACATCCATTTATGATAAAAGCTCTCCAGAAAGTAGGTGTACAGGGAATATACCTCAACATAATAAAGGTCATATACAACAAACCCACAGCTAACATACTCAGCAGTGAAAAGCTGAAAGCATTTCCTCTAAAATCAGGAACAAAGCCCATTCTCACTACTTTTATTCAACATAGTTTTGCAAGTTCTAGCCACAGCAATCAGACAAGAAAAAGAAATAAAAGGAATCCAAATTGGAATGAAAGAAGTAAAACTGTCACTGTTTTACTTTACATAGAAAATCATAAAGATGCCACCATAAAACTACCAGAAATCAATGATGAATTTGGTAAAGTTGCAGGATACAAAATTAATATACAGAAATCTGTTGCATTTCTATACACTAACAAGGAACTCTCAGAAAGAGAAATTAAGGAAACGATCCCATTTAGCATTGCATCAAAAATAAAATACCTTGGAATAAACCTATCTAAGGAAGTAAAAGTCGTATACTTGGAAAACTGTAAGACACTGATGGAAGAAATTGAAAACAACACAAGCAGATCAAAAGATATACCATATTCTTAGATTAGAAGAATTAATATTATTTAAAATGACCATACTACCCAAGGCAATCTACAGATTCAATACAATACCTATCAAAATACAAATGGCTTGGGACTGACCTATACACACTACTATATATAAAATAGTTAACTAATGAGAACCTACTGTATGGCACAGGGAACTCTACTCAGTACTCTGTAATGGCCTATAATGGAAAAGAATCTTAAAAAGAATGTGTATATTTATATGTATAACTGATTCACTTTGTTGTACACCTGAAACTAACACAGCATTGTGGATTAACTATGCCCCAATAAAAATTTTTAAAAAAACCCACAGAGGGAAAGCTTGTTGACATTGGATTTGGCATTAATTTCTCAGATATGACACCAAAAGCACAGGTAACAATAGAAAAAATAGATAAATTAGGACTTCATCAAAGTTAAAAATGTGTGCATCAATTGACATGATTCATAGAGTGAAAAGGCAACCTACAGAATGGGAGAAAATATTTTCAAATCATATATCTGATATGGGATTAATACCCAGAATATATAAAGAACTCCTAAAATTCAACAACAAAAACAAAATTGGGTATATACAACCAATTGAAAAATGGGCAAAGGATTTGAATAGATGTTTCTTCAAAGAAGATGTATAAATGGCCAATAAGTACAAGAAAAGATGCTCAACATCACAAATAATTAGGGAAATACAAATTCACAATGAGATATTTCACACCCATTTAAAATGGCTTATCATAAAAACAGAAAACAAGCATTGACAAGGATATGAAGAAATTGGAACTTTTGGCATTGATGGTGGGAACATAAAATGGTGTAACTGCTGTAGAAAATGGTATGGCAGTTCTTAAAGAATTAAGCATAGAATTACCATATGATCCAATGATTTTGTTTCTGGGTATACACAAAAGAATTGAAAGCAAGGACTCAAACATATACTTGTACACCAATGTTCACAACAGCATTATTTGCAATAGGCAAAAAGTGGAAAGAACTCAAATGTTCATCAATGGATAAATTAATAAACAAAATGCCATGTGTATATACAATGGAATATTATACAGCCTTAAAACCGAATGAAATTCTGATACTGTGGATAAACCTTGAAAGACATTATGCTAAGTGAAATAAGCCAGATGCAAGAGGATAAATATTGTATGATTCCACTTACATGAGACAGAAAGTAGAATGGTGGTTTCCAGGGGCTGTGAGAAGTGTGGAATGGGGAAGTACAGTTTAATGTGTACAGAGTTTCAATTTGGGATGATGAAAATTTCTGGGAATGGATAGTGGTTATGTACAACAGTGTGAATATACTTAATGCCACTGAACTGTACACTTAAAAATGTTTAAAATGGTAAATTTTGTGGTTTGTATATTTTACCTCAATAAAAAATGCACCCCCCCCAAATTACCAATGGCATTTTTCACAGAACTAGAACAAATAATTTTAAAATTAGTATGGAAACACAAAAGACCCTGAATAGCCAAAACAATTTTGAGAAAGAAGAGCACAACTGGAGGATCACACTCCCTGACTTCAGACTATACTACAAAGCTAAAGTAATAGAAACGTATGATACTGGCACAAAAACAGACACATAGATCAGTGGAACAAGATAGAGAGCCCAGAAATAAACCCACGCACGTATGGTCAATTAATGTATGACAAGGGAGGCAAGAATATACAATGGAGAAAAGACAGTCTCTTCAATAAGTGGTGCTGGGAAAACTGGATAGCTACATGTAAAAGAATGAAATTAGAACATTTTCTAACACGTTATACAAAAATACCCTCAAAAAGGAATTAAAGACCTAAATGTAAGACCAGAAACCACACAAATTCCTAAAGGAAAATGTAAGTAGAACACTCTTTGATATAAATCTTAGCAATATTTTGGGGGATCTGTCTCCTACAGCAAAGGAAATAAAAGCACAAATAAACAAATGGGACCTAATTAAACTTAAAAGCTTTTGCTCAGCAAAAGAAACCATGGACAAAATGAAAAGACAACCTATGCAGTTGGACAAAATATTTGCAAATGATGTGACCGTTAAGCAGTTAATAACAAAATACATAAATAGCTCATATAACTCAACATCAAAAAAGCAAACAACCCAATTAAAATATGGGCAGAACACTTGAATTGACATTTCTCCAAAGAGGACATACAGATGGCTAAGAGGCACATGAAAAGATGCTCAACATTGCTAATCAGTAGGGACATGCAAATCAGAACCACAATGAGGTATCACCTCACACCTATCAGAATGGCTATCATCAAAAGGAACACAAATAACAAATGTTGGCGAGGATGTGGAGGAAAGAGAACCCTCACACCTTTTCCCATCCCTTCACTTTCAGTCTGTGTATTTAAATCTGAAGTGAGTCTCTTGTAGGCAGCATACATATGGATCCTGTTTTTGTATGCATTCAGCCACTCTATGTCTTTTGAATGGAGTATTTAGTCTATTTACCTTATTGCCATTTTGTTAATTGTTTTGGGGTTGTTTTGTAGGTCTTTTCCCCTTCTTTCTTCTTTTATTCTCTTCTCTTGTGATTTCATGACTATCTTTAGTATTATGTTTGGATTCTTTTTTCTTTTTTGTGTGTGAATATCTATCATAGATTTTTGGTTTGTGTTTACCATGAGGTTTTTCTATAGCAATCTATATATGCATGATTGTCTTAAGTTGCTGATCTCTTTTAAATGCATTTTAACAACCTTGTATTTGTATTCTCCTCCTCTCATGATTACTGTTTTCGATATAATTTTTTTACATCTAAATTTTGGTGTATCCCTTAACTGCTTACTGTGGATATAGATTATTTTACTACTTTTGTATTTTAACCTTCCTACCACCTTTGTGCATGGATGATTTCCTACATTTACTGTATGTTTTCCTGTACTAATGAGCTTTTTCCTTTTGTAAATTTCTAATTTCTAGTTATGACCTTTTCTTTTTTGCCTAGAGAATTGTCTTTAACTTTTGTTGTAAAGCTGGTTTGGTGGTGCTGAACTCTTTTAGCTTTTGCTTGTCTGTAAAGTTTTGATCTTTTCATCAAATCTGAATGAGATCCTTGCTGGGTAGAATATTCTTGTTGTAGGATTTTCCCTTCCATCACTGTAAATATATCATGCCACTCTCTTCTGACATGCAGTTTCTGCTGAAAAATCAGCTGATAGCCTTATGGGAGTTCCCTTGAATGTTATTTGTTTCTTTTCCCTTGCTGCTTTTAATGTTCTTTAGTTTTTGTCATTTTAATTACAGTGTGTCTTGGTGTTTTCCTCTTTGGGTTAATCCTATATGGGACTCTCTGCGTTTCTGGGACTTGGGTGACTGTTTCCTTTCCCAGGTTAAGGAAATTTTCAACTATTATGTCTTCACATATGTTCTCAGGCTTTTTATTTCTCTCTTCTCCTTCTGTGACCTCTGTAATGTGAATATTAGTGCACTTGATGTTGTTCCAGAGGTCTCTTAAACTGTCCTCATTTCATTTTATTCTTTTTTTTTTTTTCTGTTCAGTGGCAGTAATTTCCACTACTCTGTCTTCCAGCTTGGTGATCCATTCCTTCCTATCATTTAGTCTACTGTTGATTCCTTCTAGTGTATTTTTCATTTCAGTTTTTGTATTCTTCATCTCTGTTTGGTCATTCTTTATATTTTCTAACTCTTTGTTAATAACTTTTAACTTCTAGCTCTGTGCATCCATTGTTCTCCAGAGTTCTTTGATCATCTTTATGGTCATTATTCTGAACTCTTTCTCAGGTATATTGTGTATCTTATTTCACTTAGCTCTTCTTCTGTGGTTTTACCTTGTTCCTTTGTCTGGAACATATTCCTCTGCCACCTCATTTTGCTTCAGTTGCTGTTTGTGTTTTTATGTATCTGGTAGGTTAGCTATGTTTCTCAGTCTTGGAGAAGTGGCCCTCTGTAGGAAAGGTTCTATGCATCCCAGCCGTGCACACCCCTCTTATCACCCAAGCTATATGCTCTAGGGGTTCCCCCTAAGAGGGGTGCATGAGTCCTTCTCTTGTGATGGGCTGACTATGTGGGCAAGCTGGTAGGCTTGGCAGGCCCCCAGTCTAGTTGGTGCCAGGTCTTGCCTTGTGCGGAGGCTGCCGGCTGCTGGTTGGTGGGGCCTAGTCCCAAGGCTGACTGTAGACCCCCAGGGGACCCTAGGGCTAGTGCTGGGTCATTGGTAGGTGAAGTCAGTGTCCAGAAGACTCCAAGGCTGTTGCTCACACACTGGTGGGTGAAGCTGGGTCCTGGGGTTAGTGCTGGACTACTGGCAGGCAGAGCCCTTTCCTGGAGTCTGGCTGCAGGGCCCAGGGATCCCAGAGCTGGTGTCAGATCTTTGGTGGGGGGGACTGGATCCTGACACAGTTGGGTTTGGGGTCCAAGGTGTTGTCCTGCTACTGGGCAGGGCTAGGGCCCAGCTGGTCCCAGGGCAGAGTCTGGCCTGCTGTGGGTAGACTGGGTCTATAGGCTGTAGGATAGTGTTTTCTTCTGTCTGGTGTCTGCCCCCTGATGGGTGAGGCTGATCCAGATGTCAGAGTAGGCTTCCTGGAGAGGAGGGCCAATGCCTCCCTACTGGCAGGTGGAGCTGTGTCCTGGCCCTCTGGTGTGCAGGGCCATGTCTAGGTGTGTGTCTAGAGGTGGCTATGGGTTCAAAAACTCTTTAGGCAGCCTGTCTGCTGATGGGTGGGGCTGTGTTCCTGCCCAGTTAGTCGCTTGGCCTGAGTTTTCCATTTCTGGTGTCTACAGGCTATTAGGCGGGACCAGTTCTTGGCTCTAATGAGCTAGAGGGAGGATTTTACAATGACACCCTCCACTACCAGTGTCCACACAGTAGAAGTAGCTCCCCAAAATGGCTGCTGCCAGTGTCTATGTCTCTGGGAGACTCTCCCAGACCGGCAGGAAGGTCTGACCCATGCTCCTATCAGATTGTTGCTTTTGCCCTGGGTTCTGGAGCATGTGAGATTTTGTGTGCACCCTGTAAGAGTGAAGTCTCTATTTTCCTCAGTCCTTTGGAACTCCCAAAATTAATCCCCACTGGCCTTCCAAGCCATATGCTCTGGGAGTTTGTCTTCCCAGAGAAGGATCCCTGGGCTGGGGAGCCCAATGTGGGGCTCAGAACTCTTATGCCTGTGGGAGAAACTCTGCAATATAATAATTATTCTCCAGTTTGTGGGTCACCGCCTGGAGGGTATGGGATTTGATTATATTGCAAGTCTTCCCCTCCCACCCAACCACTAAAGTTGTGGTCCCTTCTTTATGCCTTTAGTTGTAGAAGATCTTTTCTGGTAGGTTTTGGTCTTTTTCATTGATAGTTGTTCTGCAAATAGTCATGATTTTGCTGTGCTTGTGAGAGGAGGTGAGCTCAGGGTCATCTTGGCCAATCTCCTGGAAGAGATTAACATTTGAATCAGTAGGCTGAGTAAAGCAGACTGCTCTACCCAGTGTGGATGAGCCTAATCCAATCAGTTGACAAATAGAAGAAAAATGCTGACCTTTCTGAGAGTAAAAATGAAGTCCTCCTGCTTGACTTCCTTGAATTGGAACAGTAGTCTTTTTCTGCTTTCAGACTTGAACTGAAACATTTGCTCTTCTTGGGTCTCGAGCCCACTGGTTTTTGGACTGGAATTTACACCACTGACTCTCCTTGGTCTCTAGTTTCCTGACAGCAGATCTTAGGACTCCTTAGGTTCTATTAGTACATAAGCCAATTCCTTATAATAGTTGTGGTTTCTCTCTATATATTCATCTATTGGTTCTGTTTATTTGGATAACCCTGACTAATGCAGATTTACACATGGAAAACAAAGTGAATTTTATTGGGATCGGAGTGGTTTTATCAATTATTGTATTTTCATCCATACATGATATCTTGTACAGGTATTTAAAAAGCAAAACCCAAACCAAAAAAATAAACCTATAATTCCATTGCTTGAATTGGAGGGATTTCCATAATGTGATTTGTAGTGAGAAAAGCAAGATGAAGAAAAGTGTTTAAAATATAACTCCATTTTTTGTAAAACAAACAATGCCATATCTCTTACATTTGTATATGTTTATAAAGGATATGTGTGTGCATTTGTATAGTATTATATGAGCACAGGGAAAAATATGGAAGGACACATGTTTGGTTTTTACCAGAAGATTTCTGTTTGGGGAAAGAGGCCATGGTTTGGGTGAAGCCATAAGGGAGAAGGGAAGCAGGGTTGCAAAACAAAACAAAACCCAATATGTATGATATGATATACTTGCGCTTTTAATTTTAAATGTGTATTTATATATAAGGAATTTAAAAAATAAAATGTATAAAATTTAAAAATAAAATGTATTTAAAAATGTATTTAAAAAATAAAATGTATAAAAAAAGAGAAAAAAGAGAAGAAAAAGCTGGTGTATGGGGCTGCCAGAGGCTCTGCACATCTGGCATAATTGGCAAGACCTAGTTGATAATGATCAGGATTACAATTGACCAGCTTTGACAACTGTGGTTTCACGAAAACCATAAGCTGCTTTGTGGCCAGATTTAAAACTAAAGATGGAGATAGATATACCAGATGTGAGTAGGCCAGACTGGCACACCAGAGGACTCTATATTAAGTTTTAAAATAACCAAGGTACTAATAGAGTAAGTCTGAAAATGTTGTTTATGAAAACTAAAATGGCCTAGAAAGTTTTTCTTCTTCCACATCCTAGAGTACAGCCTCCTGAATTGTTCCAGTGTTAATATTAACTTACATTTAAAAGAGCCTTCAAATTGAAAAATCTTCCATTCCAGCACCAAATAATTCTTATATAATGCCAAGATTTTCTCAGTGAATAAAGGGGAACCTGTTGTGTCTAGTGCACCTTTATGACTTTGCAGTCCAAGAACAGATTTCCACATTTATTTGTGGAAAGAGAATTCATCTCTTTGTCTCTGTTATTCCTGCTGCTCAGTGCTGCTCACCAGTGTGAAAATATTGCCTTCTTTAGTTGGTGGGGGAGGCGCATCTGACCTTCCAGTAATTACCTCCTGCCTGCCCTGATCTCTGGCAGGATGGGCCAATTTGATGGGGTTGCTGGGAAAGAGGAAAGTCCTCAAGCAGAGGTCACGTGGCTGCTGCTACATTGTTAGTGAATCGACCCCACTCTCGATAGGGCAAGGGACAGTTTGCATGGAGTTTGGGGTGGGAGTGTTGCAGCTGCAGAACTGCCCTTTGGCCTCTGAAGGGGAGGTAGTGACAGGAAGATGTGTTAATGGGCATCACTCAGACATCTTCCTGTGGGTGTCCAGCACACCCCATCTGCCTGAGGAGAGTACTGGGTTCCCTTAAGGTGAGTTTCTTGCTTGGCTTCTGCCAAGTGCAACTCAGCAGACTGTGGTTGTATTTTCTCCCCCATTGGTGGTCTTCTTCCTAAGACGATCTTTTGTGAAATTGTAAAAGGGTTTTATCCTTCTGTCCAAGATAAATTGCATTACTCTGTTCTCTTTTTTTCTTCTTCATCTTGCATTCCTGTGTCCCATCCCCCTTCCCTTCTCCCCACACCACTATGTTTGACATTGTTAGACAGGGCATTTATTTAACTCTCCATGAGATGTTTGCTTTCATACCCATAATAGACATCTCAGACTGACCCCTGGAGACAAAATAAATTCTTATATTTTTTGAGTGTTATTGATTAGTATTTGAAGGAATCTTTTAACCAAAACCAAATTGCTGTATTGGGCATTGTACATTTTATTTTAAGAACCAATAACCCAATCCAAAAGTGGGCAGAAGACCTAAATAGACATTTCTCCAAAGAAGATATACAGATTGCCAACAAACACATGAAAGGATGCTCAACATTACTAATCATTAGAGAAATGCAAATAAAAACTACAATGAGGTATCATGTCATACTGGTCAGAATGGCCATCATCAAAAAATCTAGAAACAATAAATGCTGGAGAGAGTGTGGAGAAAAGGGAACCCTCTTGCACTGTTGGTGGGAATGTAAATTGGTACAGCCACTATGGAGAACAGTATGGAGGTTCATTAAAAAACTAAAAATAGAACTACCATATGACCCAGCAATCCCACTACTGGGCATATATCCTGAGAAAACCATAATTCAAAAAGAGTCATGTATCACAATGTTCATTGCAGCTCTATTTACAATAGCCACAACATGGAAGCAACCTAAGTGTCCATCAACAGATGAATGGATAAAGAAGATGTGGCACATATATACAATGGAATATTACTCAGCCATAAAAAGAAATGAAAGAGTCCTTTGTAGTGAGGTGGATGGACCTAGAGTCTGTCATACAGAGTGAAGCAAGTCAGAAAGACAAAAACAAATACCATATGCTAACACATATATATGGAATCTAAAAAAAAAGAAAAAAAAAGGTTCTGAAGAGCTTAGGGGCAAGACAGGAATAAAGACGCAAACGTAGAGAATGGACTTGAAGACATGGGGAGTGAGAAGGGTACGCTGGGACGAAGTGAGAGAGAGTCATGGACATATATACCCTACTAAGTGTAAAATAGTTAGCTAGTGGGAAGCAGTTGCATAGCACAGGGAGATCAGCTCGGTGCTTTGTGACCACATAGAGGGGTGGGATGGGGAGTGTGGGAGGGAGACACAAGAGGGAGGAGATATGGGGATATATGTATGTGTATAGCTGATTCACTTTTTTATACAGCAGAAACTAACACACCATTGTAAAGCAATTATACTCCAATAAAGACGTTAAAAAAAAAAAAGAAATACCAAGGCTATTTGATAGGTACTAGCCTGGATAAAATGATTTAGAGCAAGAAAGCATGTGAATGCATAGAGGACAAATTATGGCAAGTCCAGTCCTCAGGTTATTTAATTTTTGTGGCTAAAAATTGGGACACATAAGTCAGGCAAATAGGTTTGTAATAGTGAAGGCAGTAAGGAAGACTGTTTCATGTTTGGACTGTCCCAGAATATAGAAAGCAGTAAGTATTCCATCTCAGTGTATAAAACAAGGGAAGCAGAGAGAACCATGCCATTTAGATGTCAAGGGAAAAAAAATTTTAGTTTCATTGTTGTTTCTGACATCCCACTAGTCCTAGGATTTCAGAGGTCAGAGCCTCACTCTATTGAATAAGTATTCGTGGGAGTCACATCGTAGTGTAACTTCTGCCTCTTTTCAAGTAAATGATTAGAAAATGGTTTGGAGAGATTTCTGGCCAGTTTTATGGATAAAGCCTCTAGATTGCTAATGTTTGAAGGAGGCTGGGAAAGAAGTAATTAAGGACATTTGCTGTAGGTTTCTATATTGAATCTTGCTTCTGGGCACATTCTGCACCTGAAAATGAAATTGGAATTTTAAAAACAAAATCAACATCTCTACAATTTTCCAGCTTCTGCCCAAACCCCTGAGTTTTTGTCTTTTGTAGTCTTTGAAATGAAAATAGAATCCTCAATTACTTATGGCCCCAAGTTGTTGTTCATGTTTCCACTGAGAGGAATGTTAATTGCTCGTACAGTACAGAAATATGAGCCACCAGGATTTTTCAGGAAAAAGGCCGAATTTTTGTCAATGTAAGATTTCTCAAAATCACTCAAAATAGACTGAAACAATCTATTTTGAATTTGGAATATGGGTATCAATTATTGTAATGGATTTAATTTCAATCTTTTCTGACATACTATTTTTATTGACTTTCATTCTTTTAAAAATTGGGGGTAAATTGTGCTACTTTTAAGTTGTATTTCATGGTTAAGAAAATATTTATCATTATCTTTAATGAGGAGGCATTTCATTACCAACATGGAGTCCTAGAAGTGGTAAGGACTCAGCAGTCATGTTACTAATCTATTTTGTTTTATATATGAGGCACATAGAAAATGTTCAGAGAGGTTGTGCTGGCCCCAGTTCTTAAAGCTAGTTAAAAGGTCAGTAAGAGTAGCAGCTGGGTTTCCTGACTGGTGATCTTTCCACAGTACTGCACTTAAAAGCACCTTGACCAACCCGATTTCTTACTGTGGTTTTCAGTACAGTCAAGACTTACTGTGCCTGGCATCACTGGTGCAGTCTTCCAAGGACTCCATATTTTCACCTTTACAAGCATCACTTTTGTTTATGTTCCTCTGTCTAGAAAAATATCATTACTTACAGATCTATATTTTGATTAAATTAGGCACAAACTAGAACTAGAAGATTGATGGTTGTTGGTAGGACCTTAGGGATCATCTAGGTCAACTTCTCAATGTAGTCTCATCCCTCTGGAGGCAGTCTTGCCAGAAACAGACATGATCAGGTATTTTTCCTTCTGATAAACTAACCAATGAGTCCAAGCCTGTTGAGTATTTCTGTTGGAGGAAAGAACTAGAAATGAACCCAATGGGAACACAGACATTTGTCTCCATTCTTCCTTCAAGAAACATTGAGCCGAGATCTTGCCATGGGGGCATCTTGTAGATGGCTTTCCTTCTGGGGCTGGGTTAGGTATTTTGCTAAAAGATGACCTGGATTTTTAAATTCTATGATGATATGGATTTAGGTACTTGTTTGGTGGTTTGGAGTAGGAGCTGGTCCTTGAACCCTTCCACTCTCCCCTTTTCTCTTTGGGGTTCCTTCTGAGGAATCTACACATACAAAGAACAAGGACCACATGGGAAATGCATTACCAGCTAAGGAATTATTTACAATTACTTAAAAGGTTGGGTGATTTATTTACAATTGCTTAAAAGGGGGGTTGATTTAAGGAGGATTCACTACATTTTGTGCTGTTGTGCTCTGTAGATGTGTACACACTGACTGCTTTTGTCTATAAGGGGTCAAAGGAGTGGGATAGAGTGGCATTGGGAAGAGATGAGAGACATTTCTGCTTTCAAGTTCAAGGGGATTTAGAAGAACATTTCAGCAATTATCCAGGGATCAATGGATCAGTCCCTTGATAGAAGTAGATTTCAAGCCAACCAACGACACTGTGGAAGTATCAGGATCTGGCAAGACACTGTCTTAATATGTGAAAAGTAAACTATGCATTTATTATGTACATGAAGATACTACTATATTTTTTTCTTTCAGTTAACTATTTCTCTGTAACCTTTTAATAAGAGTATTTTCAACTTGGGGAATTGGAAAAGACATTACTTTTAGTATGATACATTTTCCCAGATGTATTAGATGGGTATAGATCTAATATTATGTTTTATTCTAGAAAAGGTAATCAGAGCTCTTGTGAAAGACTATAATCTACAGTAGCATATGAAACATTTTTAAATTCTTGTTTTTAAAAGCTTCAAGACTCTTAAAGATAGCATTAAGAAGCTTCTTCTTGGTACAAGTGAATTTATAACAACAATTTGCTAGGAAACTATGTTTTATGGATATAGCAAAGATAAGTATGGCAAAGTTCATGAAATCTGAATTCATAAGGTTTCTCTCTACTCAATATTATCCATTAAACTTCATTTCATGCCAGATTATGAGTTAAATTTAAACTCTTCTAACCAAACTTGTACTCTATCACCGAAATTTTCACATGAAAAACCCAAATTCTGGTAGGAAAATCTAATTTGTCTATATATAATTCCTAATTTGTGTTGTGCTATTTCAGTATAAGGATAATAACATGAAGTAGAAATTGTCCTTTAATAGACAGATGAAGGTAATTACAGTGATTATAATAGATGCTGGCAAACATTGCAATATATCAACTAATTTAGTTCACATTACAGAAACTATTAAAACTGAAGCATTAAATGGTAAGTGTGCAATATTTATTAAAATCACACAGCACAAACACCTTTACAATTGTAATTGTGTAGAAACCAGCTCCAATCTTTATTGATATAAATTCATGATGCTTGTTCACAAATCAATATCTTCTAAAAGTTAGAGCCCAACAATATACTCTTCTTTGCACTTTTTTTCTGCTCTCTCCCTCCCTCTCCTTCCTTCCTCCCTCCCTCTCTCCTTCCCTTCCCTTCCCTTTCCTTCCTTCCTTCCTTCCTTCATTTCCCCTCTCCTTCCCTCCCTCCCTCCCTTCCTTCCCTCTCTCCTTTAGTTTGTTCTTTCCTTAAGACCTTTAAGAGCTTGTTTCTTTCCCCCTGGGTATTTACACTTGAGGAGTTATATGCTCAATCATTTTGTCTTGACAGGGGTGGAGGCACTAAGAAATGACCACATAGTCAGAGGCCAGAGATTGAGAAGGAAGAAAATCTTCACATTTTCAAAATATCTTGGTCCATAACTCTTCTAATGCTGCTCCACTTCCTGGAGACAAAAAGCATTGGCTAATATCAGTGTATAAAATAGACACTAGGATGTCCTTCCGGTTGGATCTTGGACAGTTTTTACTTTCAAGGTTGACTTGGCACTGGTTTAATCTGGAGAGCTCGGCCTGCTCAGCCTTTGCTCTCTCTTCCTACTTCCTTCTCAGGATTGATGTTACTTTTCAGCAACCCTTGCAAATATTTTTTCTAAAAATGTTCTCAGCAAAACCAGAATTCTAATTATCCCTTCTGAAGCAGATGGCCTAGTGCCACCTGCTCCCCCTCTCCTCTTCTCTCCAAAATAAACTTTCCTCTTGACCAAACTCCCTAGGTTTTGCATTGGCATTTTATAGATTTGTACAAATTATGCAGTACTTAAATCACACCTAATTACAATACCTGCCAGCAGGGCTTGCTACCCAGAAGGGAAATGGAAGAGACCCAGAAGAAACCAGATAAGAATCAGCCATTTGAAAGAGGAATCAAGTACTTGCAGTTGGCTGTCTTCTGATAGAAATACTGGGAACTCAGACTATCAGTTCTTAACCCACCCACAGCCTAGTGAGTAATTCAAAAAGCCTTATTCTGACCAGGTTGTTGAAGTAATACCATGTGCCTCTATCTGGCAGTAATAGCTCTCTAGTTCTTTGAAAAGATTCATGGAAACTGGGAATGATTATATCTGTGGAGGAGGCTTAGGGCAAGGAAGGCCACAGTGAAGGTCTTGCAGGGCCACATTTCCACGGAGTCAGCTATGATTTAATTCTAGAGAATGTCTGATGACCTGGGTTTTTGTTATCCCTTTATTTAAAAAATTTCCAACTACTGTGTTAGTGGTTCTGAGAGAGTTTTTTCCCTTTACTTTAGTTTGCAGAATGCTCAGAAGTAAAATAATTTTTAATATTGGTCAAAGTCAAATACAGTTAGGTATTAAGTTTTGCAGAGCAAGTTTTTAAGTAATTTTTAATATAACCTGTGCATCCCCAGTTTTAAGAACGGAAGACTGACAGTTAAAGGGTGAATTCATGAAATTCTCAAAATTCTTGGTATGCTGATGGTACCCTTCTTGTTCCCATGTTATGTAATTTTCTTATTTTAATGAAATTTGGGGGCAGTTTAATGTATCTACTTAGTGGATGTCATGTGACACCACCCCGTTCCTATCCTGTCTTTGCACATGGTGCCTCCTCTCCCTAAAGAATCATAAAATCACAAGCTTTCTCTTTTTCTTTTTTTAAAAATTTATTTACTTTATTTACATTTACTTTTGGCTGCATTGGGTCTCTGTTGCTGCGCGGGCTTTCTCTAGTTGGGGTGAGTGGGGGCTACTCTTCGTTGTGGTGCACGGGCTTCTCATTGCGGTGGCTTCTCTTGTTGTGGAGCACAGGCTCTAGGCACGCGGGCTTCAGTATTTGTGGCATGCGGGCTCAGTAGTTGTGGCTCGTGGGTTCTAGAACACAGGCTCCATAGTTGTGGCTCACGGGCTCAGTTGTTCTGTGGCATGTGGGATCTTCCTGGACCAGGGCTTGAACCCGTGTCCCCTGCATTGACAGGCAGATTCTTAACCACTGCACCACCAGGGAAGCCCTACAAGCTTTTTCTAATTCACCATCTATCTCCTCCCCACAACTTAAAGTTAACCTTTCCCACACCCGAGTTATATGTGTTTCTTTGACATTGTTGCACTTGTGTTTACTTGTCAGCCTCTCCACACGAGGTGATTTCTTGGAGACCAGAAGCTATGTCTATTTTTCTTAGTTTTTACTGCATCCTCAGTGCCCAACACAATGCTGGGCACACAGTAGGCACCACATAGATGTCACCAAATTGAGCACAGCAAGCCTGCTCCATAGCTTGCACACACCATCTTCATTGCTTCCTTGGAAGAAAGTGGACCTGCAACAATGTTGAGCTATTAGGAGTTGTGCTTTTAGGCACAGGTGTTGCACTAGTTGTCTTTAGGGTCATCATGACCATCTGGGCTGGAGTGGAAAAATAATCTTTTAAAGATGTCTTGAGGGTCTGACATAGAGACTGACATCCATTTCCTCATATGAAGGAAAAGAATTAAGCACATTACCATTACTTCAAGGTAGCACCCTCTGTTCCCTGTTTGAAAAACTAAAAATTGTTGTTGAAATATTTATGAAATGCAGTAAAAGAAGTAAAATTCTGTAAAAACTAAAAGATAAAATAGTTAAAATTAATTTGTCACCAAACACCAATAAAACTCTGAAAACATTTAAATTATTTTATATCCTGCAATATTTGATACATACAATATATAACATGTATGTTATAAAACAAGTGAATTCTTAAAACTATGTTTTATAATATATATGTAATATATGTGTAATAAATTAAATACCAGGAACTTGCCATCCAGCTTAAAAGCTAGTACATTAAAAATATATTTTTGGTGAAAGAACTGTTTACAAAGATGTAGGTAAGGTAGGCAATGTCAAAGTGAACCAGCAGAGAATGATGAAGCATTACAGAACTAGCAATTGTAGGGAGATATTACCTTCCTAAGCTTGAAGCAGCAAGACAAGGGAGCAGTTACCAGAACCCAGAGAGAGAAAGCAGCTGTAGAGGTCTGTCTGACAGGTTTTGGTCTTTGGTAGAGAGAAAGAGTCCAGCCATGGTCAAGGGAACAGATAGCTAGTCTCACTCTCCTCTCCCTCACTTTGATCTACTAGCCTACCTTACCTACATCTTTGTAGATAGTTCTTTCACTAAGCTCTCCTCTATTACTTGGTTTAAGTGAGCCATTTATTTTTTGTCTGCATCCTGACTGATAGACCCTGCCACGGACGGCATGCTTCTTACATTGACAATAACTGACCATTGAAACAATAACTTGGGAGAAAAGACAGCCTCTTCAATAAGTGGTGCTGGGAAAACTGGACAGCTACATGTAAAAGAATGAAATTAGAACACTCCCTAACACCATACACAAAAATAAACTCAAAATGGATTAAAGACCTAAATGTAAGGCCAGACACTATAAAACTCTTAGAGGAAAACATAGGCAGAACATTCTATGACATAAATCACAGCGAGATCCTTTTTGACACAATTCCTAGAGAAATGGAAATAAAAACAAAAATAAACAAATGGGACGTAATGAAACTTAAAAGCTTTTGCAGAACAAAGGAAACCATAAACAAGATGAAAAGACAACCCTCAGAATGGGAGAAAATATTTGCAAATGAAGCAACTGAGAAAGGATTAATCTCCAAAATTTAGAAGCAGCTCATGCAGCTCAATATCAAAAAAACAAACAACCGAATCCAGATGGGCAGAAGACCTAAACAGACATTTCTCCAAAGAAGATATAGATTGCCAACAAACACATGAAAGGATGCTCAACATCACTAATCATTAGGGAAATGCAAATAAAAACTACAATGAGGTATCACGTCACACTTGTCAGAATGGCCATCATCAAAAAATCTACAAACAATAAATGCTGGAGAGGGTGTGGAGAAAAGAGAACCCTCTTGCACTGTTGGTGGGAATGTAAATTGGTACAGCCACTATGGAGAACAGTATGGAGGTTCCTTAAAAAACTAAAAATAGAACTACCATATGACCCAGCAATCCTACTACTGGGCATATACCCAGAGAAAACCATAATTCAAAAAGAGTCATGTACCACAATGTTCATTGCAGCTTTATTTACAATAGCCAGGACATGGAAGCAACCTAAGTGTCCATCGACAGATGAATGGATAAAGAAGATGTGGCACATATATACAATGGAATATTACTCAGCCATAAAAAGAAATGAAAGAGCTGTGAGGGCGCGGGGGCGGAGCCGCTGGAGCTGGAGCCGCTGGAGCTGGAGCCGCTGGAGCGGGAGCCGCCGAAGCCGGTTTGGGGTCACTCATTCTGGGGAAGGCAGATGCCATGTCATTGAAGACATCCAAGCAGCTTCACAGAGAGCTCCACAAGGGACCAGTGACAACTTCTACCTGAATGACAGATACATTTGAGAACTGCTGCTAACTTCTTAAACCCCTTCCTACTCTCAGATAAGGTGTCAGAAAAGGATGCGCATAATGAAGGATGTGAGCAAGAATACAGAACTGTGAACTGAATATTTGGGAACAGATATTGGATAAGGAAGCTGTTTGGCATCCAAAAACAGAAGTTTCTCCCAAACAGGATATTGGAAAAGGAAGGACTTCCCAGAAGGTGAAGTCAAGAGTCATGAAGAACAATAGACTATGAAGCTACCTCCAGGAGACAAAATTGAAGATTGGTTAAACACAGTTCCTTACACTCAGATGCTTTCCTAGAACACACCAGTCAGAAATGACCTCTTGATCTACGCGTGGAACAACTCCTACAGAGCATCTACTGAACGCTGGCAGAAGACCTCAGACCTCCCAAAAGGCAAGAAACCCCCCACGTACCTGGGTAGGGCAAAAGAAAAAACTAAACAGAGACAAAAGGATAGGGACGGGTCCTGCACCAGCGGGAGAGAGCTGTGAAGGAGGAAAAGTGTCCACACACTAGGAAGCCCCTTCGCGGGTGGAGGCTTCGGGAGGCGGAGTGGGGGAGCTTGGGAGCCGCGGAGGAGAGCACAGCAACAGGGGTGCGGAGGGCAAAGCGGACAGATTCCAGCGCAGAGGATCGGGCCGACCGGAACTCGCCAGCCGAGAGGCTTGTCTGCTCGCCCGCCGGGGCGGGCGGGACTGGGAGCTGAGGCTCCGGCTTTTGTCGGAGCGCCGGGAGAGGACTGAGGTTGGCGGCGTGAACACAGCCTGCAGGGCGTTGGTACACCGCGGCTGGCCGGGAGAGAGTCCGGGGAGGGGTCTGGACCTGCAGGAGAGGCAAGAGACTTTTACGTCCCTCTTTGTTTCCTGGTGCACGAGGAGAGGGGATTAAGAACGCTGCTTGAGAGAGCTCCAGGGACGGGCGCGAGCCGCGGCTAAAAGTGCGGAGCCCAGAGACAGACATGAGATGCTAGGGCCGCTGCTGCCGCCACCGGGAGGCCTGTGTGCGAACACAGGTCACTAGCCACACGCCCTTCCGGGGAGCCTGTGCAGCCCGCCACTGCCAGGGTCCCGGGATCCAGGGGCAACTCCCCCGGGAGAACGCACAGGCGCGCCTCAGGCTGCAACGTCTCGCTGGCCTCTGCCGCCGCAGGCCCGCCCCACACTCCGTGCCCCTCCCTACCCCCGGGCCTGAGTGAGCCAGAGCCTCCGAATCAGCAGCTCCTTTAACCCCGTCCTGTCTGAGCAAAGAACAGACGCCCTCCGGCGACCTACACGCACAGGCGGGGCTAAATCCAAAGCTGAGCCCCGGGAGCTCTGAGAACAAAGAAGAGAAAGGGAAATCTCTCCCAGCAGCCTCAGAAGCAGCGGATTAAAGCTCCACAATCAACTTGATATACCCTGCATCTGTGGAATACCTGAATAGACAACCAATCATCCCAAATTAAGGAGCCCTGTGGATGAAAGGCTCTTGGTGCTCCAACCAGGACTCAGTGCTGTGCCTCTGAGGTGGGAGAGCCAACTTCAGGACACTGATCCACAAGAGACCTCCCAGCTGCACATAATATCAAACAGCAAAAATTTCCGAGAGATCTCCATCTCAACGCCAGCACCCAGCTTCACTCAACGACCAGCAAGCTACAGTGCTGGACATCCTATGCCAAACAACTAGCAAGACAGGAACACAACCCCACCCATT
Source organism: Globicephala melas (assembly GCF_963455315.2). Taxonomy (NCBI): domain Eukaryota; kingdom Metazoa; phylum Chordata; class Mammalia; order Artiodactyla; family Delphinidae; genus Globicephala; species Globicephala melas. The sequence goes on from NC_083321.1 coordinate 84,752,781, forward strand.
AGCAGAGAGGCGGCCCAAAATCATAATAAGTCTACAGACACCCCAAAACACACCACCAGACGTGGACCTGCCCACCAGAAAGACAAGATCCAGCCTCATCCACCAGAACACAGGCACTAGTACCCTCCACCTGGAAGCCTACACAACCCACTGAACCAACCTTAGCCACTGGGGACAGACACAAAAAACAACAGGAACTACGAACCTTCAGCCTGCAAAAAAGGAGACCCCAAACACAGTAAGATAAGCAAAATGAAAAGACAGAAAAACACACCGCAGATGAAGGAGCAAGATAAAAACCCATCAGACCTAACAAATGAAGAGGAAATAGGCAGTCTACCTGAAAAAGAATTCAGAATAATGATAGTAAGGTTGATCCGAAATCTTGGAGATAGAATGGACAATAGAATGGACAAAATGCAAGAATCAGTTAACAAGGACCTAGAAGAACTAAAGATGAAACAAGCAACGATGAACAACACAATAAATGAAATTAAAAGTACTCTAGATGGGATCAATAGCAGAATAACTGAAGCAGAAGAACGGATAAGTGACCTGGAAGATAAAATAGTGGAAATAACTACTGCAGAGCAGAATAAAGAAAAAAGAATGAAAAGAACTGAGGACAGTCTCAGAGACCTCTGGGACAACATTAAACGTACCAACATTCGAATTATTGGGGTTCCAGAAGAAGAAGAGAAAAAGAAAGGGACTGAGAAAATATTTGAAGAGATTATAGTTGAAAACTTCCCTAATATGGGAAAGGAAATAGTTAATCAAGTCCAGGAAGCACAGAGAGTCCCATACAGGATAAATCCAAGGAGAAATACGCCAAGACACATATTAATCAAACTGTCAAAAATTAAATACAAAGAAAACATATTAAAAGCAGCAAGGGAAAAACAACAAATAACACACAAGGGAATCCCCATAAGGTTAACAGCTGATCTTTCAGCAGAAACTCTGCAAGCCAGAAGGGAGTGGCAGGACATATTGAAAGTGTTGAAGGAGAAAAACCTGCAACCAAGATTACTCTACCCAGCAAGGATCTCATTCAGATTTGATGGAGAAATTAAAACCTTTAGAGACAAGCAAAAGCTGAGAGAGTTCAGCACCACCAAACCAGCTCTACAACAACTGCTAAAGGAACTTCTCTAGGCAAGAAACACAAAAGAAGGAAAAGACCTACAATAACAAACCCAAAACAATTAAGAAAATGGGAATGGGAACACACATATCGATAATTACCTTAAATGTAAATGGACTAAATGCTCCCACCAAAAGACACAGATTGGCTGAATGGATACAAAAACAAGACCCATATATTTGCTGTCTACAAGAGACCCACTTCAGACCTAGAGACACATACAGACTGAAAGTAAGGGGATGGAAAAAGGTATTTCATGCAAATGGAAACCAAAAGAAAGCTGGAGTAGCAATTCTCATATCAGACAAAATAGACTTTAAAACAAAGACTATTAGAAGAGACAAAGAAGGACACTACATAATGATCAAGGGATCGATCCAAGAGGAAGATATAACAATTGTAAATATTTATGCACCCAACATAGGTGCACCTCAATACATAAGGCAAATACTGACAACCATAAAAGGGGAAATCGACAGTAACACATTCATAGTAGGGGACTTTAACACCCCACTTTCACCCATGGACAGATCATCCAAAATGAAAATAAATAAGGAAACACAAGCTTTAAATGATACATTAAATGAGATGGAGTTAATTGATATTTATAGGACATTCCATCCAAAAACAACAGAATACACATTTTTCTCAAGTGCTCATGGAACATTCTCCAGGATAGATCATATCTTGGGTCACAAATCAAGCCTTGGTAAATTTAAGAAAATTGAAATTGTATCAAGTATCTTTTCCGACCACAACGCTATGAGACTCGATATCAATCACAGGAGAAGATCTGTAAAAAAATACAAACACATGGAGGCTAAACAATACACTACTTAATAACGAAGTGATCACTGAAGAAATCAAAGGGGAAATCAAAAAATACCTAGAAACAAATGACAATGGAGACACGACGACTCAAAATCTATGGGATGCAGCAAAAGCAGTTCTAAGAGGGAAGTTTATAGCAATACAATCTTACCTTAAGAAACAGGAAACATCTCGAATAAACAACCTAACCTTGCACCTAAAGCAATTAGAGAAAGAAGAACAAAAAAACCCCAAAGTTAGCAGGAGGAAAGAAATCATAAAAATCAGATCAGAAATAAATGAAAAAGAAATGAAGGAAACGATAGCAAAGATCAATAAAACTAAAAGCTGGTTCTTTGAAAGGATAAATAAAATTGATAAACCATTAGCCAGACTCATCAAGAAAAAAAGGGAGAAGACTCAAATCAATAGAATTAGAAATGAAAAAGGAGAAGTAACGACTGACACTGCAGAAATACAAAAGATCATGAGAGATTACTACAAGCAACTCTATGCCAATAAAATGGACAACATGGAAGAAATGGACAAATTCTTAGAAAGGCACAACCTACCAAGACTGAATCAGGAAGAAATAGAAAATATGAACAGACCAATCACAAGCACTGAAATTGAAACTGTGATTAAAAATCTTCCAACAGGCAAAAGCCCAGGACCAGATGGCTTCACAGGCGAATTCTATCAAACATTTAGAGAAGAGCTATCACCTATCCTTCTCAGACTCTTCCAAAATATAGCAGAGGGAGGAACACTCCCCAACTCCTTCTACGAGGCCACCATCACCCTGATGCCAAAACCAGACAAGGATGTCACAAAGAAAGAAAACTACAGGCCAATATCACTGATGAACATAGATGCAAAGATCCTCAACAAAACACTAGCAAACAGAATCCAACAGCACATTAAAAGGATCATACACCATGATCAAGTGGGGTTTATTCCAGGAATGCAAGGATTCTTCAATATATGCAAATCAATCAACGTGATACACCATATTAACAAATTGAAGAAGAACAACCATATGATCATCTCAATACACGCAGAGAAAGCTTTTGACAAAATTCAACACCCATTTATGATAAAAACCCTGCAGAAAGTAGGCATAGAGGGAACTTACCTCAACATAATAAAGGCCATATATGACAAACCCACAGCCAACATCGTCCTCAATGGTGAAAAACTGAAAGCATTTCCACTAAGATCAGGAACAAGACAAGGTTGCCCACTCTCACCACTCTTATTCAACATAGTTTTGGAAGTTTTAGCCACAGCAATCAGAGAAGAAAAGGAAATAAAAGGAATCCAAATTGGAAAAGAAGCAGTAAAGCTGTCACTGTTTGCAGATGACATGATACTATACATACAGAACCCTAAAGATGCTACCAGAAAACTACTAGAGCTAATCAATGAATTTGGTAAAGTAGCAGGATACAAAATTAATGCACAGAAGTCTCTGGCATTCCTATACACTAAGGATGAAAAATCTGAAAGTGAAATCAAGAAAACACTCCCATTTACCATTGCAACAAAAAGAATAAAATACCTAGGAATAAACCTACCTAAGGAGACAAAAGACCTGTATGCAGAAAATTATAAGACACTGATGAAAGAAATTAAAAATGATACAAATAGATGGAGAGATATACCATGTTCTTGGATTGGAAGAATCAACATTGTGAAAATGACTCTACTACCCAAAGCAATCTACAGATTCAATGCAATCCCTATGAAACTACCACTGGCATTTTTCACAGAACTAGAACAAAAAATCTCACAATTTGTATGGAAACACAAAAGACCCCGAATAGCCAAAGCAATTTTGAGAACGAAAAATGGAGCTGGAGGAATCAGGCTTCCTGACTTCAGACTATACTACAAAGCTACAGTAATCAAGACAGTATGGTACTGGCACAAAAACAGAAAGATAGATCAATGGAACAGGATAGCAAGCCCAGAGATAAACCCACGCACGTATGGTCACCTTATCTTTGACAAAGGAGGCAGAAATGTACAGTGGAGAAAGGACAGCCTATTCAATAAGTGGTGCTGGGAAAACTGGACAGCTACATGTAAAAGTATGAGATTAGATCACTCCCTAACACCATACACAAAAATAAGCTCAAAATGGATTAAAGACCTAAATGTAAGGCCAGAAACTATCAAACTCTTAGAGGAAAACATAGGCAGAACACTCTATGTCATAAATCACAGCAAGATCCTTTTTGACCCACCTCCTAGAGAAATGGAAATAAAAACAAAAGTAAACAAATGGGACCTAATGAAACTTAAAAGCTTTTGCGCAGCAAAGGAAACCATAAAGAAGACCAAAAGACAACCCTCAGAATGGGAGAAAATATTTGCAAATGAATCAACTGACAGAGGATTAATCTCCAAAATTTATAAGCAGCTCATGCAGCTTAATAACAAAAGAACAAACAACCCAATCCAAAAATGGGCAGAAGACCTAAATAGACATTTCTCCAAAGAAGATATACAGAGTGCCAACAAACAAATGAAAGAATGCTCAACATCACTAATCATTAGAGAAATGAAAATCAAAACTACAATGAGATATCATCTCACACCAGTCAGAATGGCCATCATCAAAAAATCTAGAAAGAGTAAATGCTGGAGAGGGTGTGGAGAAAAGGGAACCCTCTTACACTGTTGGTGGGAATGTAAATTGATACAGCCACTGTGGAGAACAGTATGGAGGTTCCTTAAAAAGCTGCAAATAGAACTACCATATGACCCAGCAATCCCACTACTGGGCATATACCCTGAGAAAACCATAATTCAAAAAGAGCCATGTACCAAAATGTTCATTGCAGCTCTATTTACAATAGCCCAGAGATGGAAACAACCTAAGTGTCCATCATCGGATGAATGGATAAAGAAGATGTGGCACATATATACAATGGAGTATTACTCAGCCATAAAAAGAGACGAAATTGAGCTATTTGTAATGAGGTGGATAGACCTAGAGTCTGTCATACAGAGTGAAGTAAGTCAGAAAGAGAGAGACAAATACCGTATGCTAACACATATATATGGAATTTAAGAAAAAAAAAATGTCATGAAAAACCTAGGGGTGAAACAGGAATAAAGACACAGACTTACTAGAGAATGGACTTGAGGCTATGGGGAGGGGGAAGGGTAAACGGTGACAAAGCAATGAAGAGGCATGGACATGTATACACTACCAAACGTAAGGTAGATAGCTAGTGGGAAGCAGCCGCATAGCACAGGGAGATCAGCTCGGTGCTGTGTGACCGCCTGGAGGGGTGGGATAGGGAGGGTGGGAGGGAGGGTGACGCAAGCGGGAAGAGATATGGGAACATATGTATATATATAACTGATTCATTTTGTTGTGAAGCTGAAACTAACATACCATTGTAAAGCAATTATGCTCCAATAAAGATGTTTAAAAAAAATAAAAATAAAATAAAAGAAATGAAAGAGTCGTTTGTAGTGAGGTGGATGGACCTAGAGTCTGTCATACACAGTGAAGCAAGTCAGAAAGAGAAAAACAAATACCGTATGCTAACACATATATATGGAATCTAAAAAAAAAAAAGGTTATGAAGAACCTAGGGGTAGGACAGGAATAAAGACACAGACCTACTAGAGAATGAACTTGAGGACACGGGAAGGGGGAAGGGTAGGTTAGAACAAAGTGAAAGAGTGGCATGGACATATATACACTTCCAAGGTAAAATAGATGGCTAGTGAGACGCAGCCACATAGCACAGGGAGATCAGCTCGGTGCTTTGTGACTACCTAGAGGGGGGGGATAGGGAGGGTGGGAGGGAGACGCAAAGAGGGAGGAGATATGGGGATATATGTATATGTAGAGCTGATTCACTTTGTTATAAAGCAGAAACTAACACACCATTGTAAAGAAATTATACTCCAATAAAGATATTAAAAAATAATAAAAACATAGTTATTAATTAAAAGAAAAAACAATAACTTGTTTTTAACTGTTACATAGAAATTACAGTTCACTAAGTATGCTTACATGAGTTATCTCTTTTCTTATTCTTTATTCATGACTGTTAAAACTCAGACCTCACCTGCTCTACTGGAGTAATAATTATACATAATGAATGTAAATGTGGATATTTACTACCAAATCCAAGTCTAAACCATATTCTTAGGGATTCCAGAACCCAAATGCTGTATAATCTTTTAAAGTTGAATAAATTAAAGCCTCATTATAAATATATATATATATTTTTTTTCATCCATTTATGTGCTCTTTCTCCATCTCAAGCCCCTGTCTCCACCTCTGAGATGTTTCTCCTGAGTTCTGGGTTTGTCATTTTTATTTGTCTGAATTTTAAGTGATAGAGAGAAAGAAATGTCAAAAGATGAGTGGTATGGGTCCACAGCATATCTATAAATCTTCAGCCAAACTTATCTGATAAGCAATTATTTCTATGGCTTGTTAATTCATTCATGTATTTCATAAACATTTGTGTGATTTCTATGTGCCAGACATTATCCTCAGTTCTGGGGACACAACCACGAACAAGCTATATTCCAACCTCACAGAGCTCATGATCTCATGGAGGACACAGAAGCTAAACTGGCCACTGATCCTCAAAGGGGGACAGAGGGAGCTTCTAGGAGGGGCAGCTAACTGGGCCTGGAGGTCAGGTAAGGTGAGGAACAGGTAGTTTATGTTGATTCCCAAAGGGTGAGAAAAAGCTAGGCAGGCACAGGGAAAGGCTGGTGGGAATAGTATATGCAAAGACCTGGCACCATATAATGCCTGGAGCATTGGGGGAACTGCATGGTGCTCAGAGAAATGAACTGGAAAGAGCAGGTCTGGGAATGAGAATCATGAGGCTCTAAAGGAAAGCAGGACTAAGACAGAGAGAGCCTTGCATGCTGTTATTAACCAACATATGTTTTTTGAACATTTTCTATGTACAAAGCACTGGGCATGGCACTAGGAATACAAAGAGTTAAAAGAACAAATCCTTGCACTTAAGGAACTAAAAACCTTCTCAAGAGATGGAACAAGCATATGGGTTTGTGCACATACACAAAGAACACAAAAATGACATCAACAACATAGGGATGGCTAGGTTCTAAATAATAGTTAAGTTACCAAGTGCTACACGAAACTCTGAAGAAATATCTGAGACTGAAGATGTTAACAACAACATGGTCTAAATCAGGTCCTCTCTTAGAATACAGACTATTTAGATGCTTTGTTGGCAAAGGCAAATACAATTATACATTAAATAACTGTCATGTTTTGACTTCTAACTTCCCTAAGCGATGTTTACGGCGTTGCTTTGTCCCAAATCTGTCCAAAACCCACCATCTGCCTTGAATAATTTCTCTAAGATAGTGTTGGCCAACAGAACTTTCTGCAGTGATGGAAATGTCCTAGGAGGCTTTTCAACAGCCAGTTCATAGGCGAAGACTAGGAAAACAAGCAGTAAATGGGAATGAAGGTGGGGATCAGTATTAAATGAGGAAGGCAGGTGAGCTTGGTCTCTGTGTACCTGTGTAATGAAGCCTGTCCCAGTAAATGAAGGATTTCCAAATTGGTGGTATTCGTGGGTTTCAGCATCTTCTCTCACCACTCCCTGTGCTGCTGTCAATGATATTACTTCATCACCTCAAGCAGTTTTAAGCCCCTGTCCCTTTTACTTAGTCTGTTTACTCTATTGTGAAGGTCTTTATCCCCACTTTGCTACCTGTCTACTGATCCTTGAAAGGGTTAATCTCAAATACAGCCTTCCCCCATCACAGGTCACAAATATTGGCTCCTGGTGCTCCCAAGTAGTGTGGTTATAATTCTTCCATCTTTTTATCGTTGATCGTGAGGGAGGTCCGTCCCGCTGTACTCTCGGCCCCCTCGAGGAACTTGTTTATTCATTGCTACATATCTTTGTTTCCCACCTATGGGCAGTGATATGTACATAGTAGCTTCTTTAAAAAAAATGTCTGTTGATGTCAGTGAGGGCACTCCACTTCTGCGATGGAAGTGAGGGATTCCATTGACTCTGGCGCAGTTGTAAAGCTAGAGACCTAGCACCATCAAATGACAGACACCCAGCATATCAGAGTAAAATTTCTCTTGTCTTTATATATTCCTCCTTGTCATGTATTTCCAGCAGATCTAGGGTCTGCTTTGGCAAGCAAGCTGATTAACTATAGGCAAGACTAAATAGGCTTGGAAAAGAAGAGTCACTTGAAGACTTTTATCTTTCAAGGATTACTTTAAACTTTTCTTTGTAGTCTTCAGTGAGAACAAGAAAAACAAAGGGAAAAATTCATTGCCTGCCAATTCAACCTGTACAGAGGAACTTTCAAGTGGATGCAAATTCATTTAATATAAGCAGAAGGCTTAAATATTCAGAGGCACATGTTAAAAGAGTGAACTGTTGCTCCTGGAAGGTGGATGGGTATTTGTTCCCAAATTTGGGCCTAACAGGTTGTGGTCAGGCTCACTTATCTCGGTTCAAGACTATCCTCAGTTAGTGTCCCTTAAAGGCACCTCCAATGATGCTTTGGGTAGATCCAACAGATCTCCACCCAGGCCGGGCCAGTAATTAGCTGGGATGCTTAGGGGCTCAATTAATAATAATTGTTAATGTTTACTAAGCATTTACTTTGTTACTTTGAACAGTACTTTGTGCTGTTCTAAGCCTTTTATGTGTGTGAACCCATCCAATTGTCATGAAGATCCTATGTCATAGGACTTAAGTACTATTATAATCATCCCCATTTTGCATCTGAGAAACTGTGGTCCAGAGAGGACAAGTAACTTACCTAAGGTCTCACAGCTTGTGTCTGGATATGCAGGGTTGAGATGCAAGCCATCTGTCTAGAGTTTGCACATGTCGGAACAGTGCTGGTCTGACCCCCTCTCCCACAACGGGGTCAGAGAGGCTTGGAGGGTGTATGCAACCTGGCCAGCTTGTTCTTTTGGATGGTGTTATGGATGAAATTGTGTCCTCCCCAAAATTCATATTTTGAAGTCTTAATCCCCAGTACCTCAGAATATGACTGTGTTTGGTAGATAGGGTCTTTAAAGTGGTAATTAAATTAAAATGAGGTCATTAACGTGGGTCCTAATCCAATGTCCTTATAAGAAGAGGAAATTTGGACACAGACATGTACAGAGGGAAGATGGCCATCTACAAACCAACGAGAGAGGCCTCAGAAGAAACCAACCCTGCCAACATCTTGGTCTTGGCCTTCTAGTCTCCAGAACTGTGAGAAGATAAATTTCTGTTGTTTAAGCCAACCAGTCTGTAGTGCTTTTTATGATGACCTGAGCAAAAAATACAAATGGTCAGAGGTGGTCAGTGCTGTGCCTGCCTTTGTTTTCCTAGACAGTATTTCTAAGGAGCAACACTGGGCATCACTGTCCATATGGTCTGGGCCGACGGCCAGGGATTCCTGTGGTCATGCACCCTTTGTTTGGTGGCTACTGGTCAGCAGAACCCTCTGCCCTTCCACTCTGCAAGCCCACTGACTTCTGGCAGCTATTGGATTTGCAGGCCCTTGTTAAATCCTCATCAAATGCAACATACTAAAGTGCAGTGAGCTTTCTGAGAGAGATGTTTTGCTGAAGGCTTTTGGGCCCTTCTTTCATAACACAGGGCTCCACAGATGCTGAACCAAAAGGCAAGTGGTTGAAATTTGAATGAACCTCCTCCTCCCTTACTCCCCAACACAGAACAGCCCACAGAGAAGAAAGCTCTTAGATCATCTTGATAGAGGCTGTATCCTAAATACTGAAGATTCGCTCCACCCCCTGCCAAGCTCATTAGAATATATGGAAGATTAGAAAATCCAATTAAAACAAGGTCCCAAATGGCATTCTCTTAATGTGTCTGAACTTGGTATCAGGTAGGCCCAAGGAGATGGGATCTAAATTCTATTCTGTTTGCATTCCTATGCAAACATTGCTGCTTTGTTTCACAGACCAAAATATCTTTTTAATAGGCTTCCAGTGTGGAAAACTGTGTGCCATTAAAATGGAGGAGATTTCTAGTCTCTCATCTCCTCCATTTGGGCTATGGAGAGAAAATGCCCACGTGCATGTGTGCACGTGTACACACGCACACACGTGTACACACATACATGTGTACACACACACACAGAGTAAATGGAGTTCCACTTAAATATCTCTTAAAACCACACAGTTTAAAACCCATCCTTAAGTAAAGATCAATAAAACTAAAAGCTGGTTCTTTGAGAAGATAAACAAAATTGAGAAAACATTAGCCAGACTCATCAAGAAAAAAAGGGAGAAGATTCAAATCAATAGAATTAGAAATGAAAAAGGAGAAGTAAAAACTGACGCTGCAGAAATACAAAGGGTCATGAGAGATTACTACAAGCAACTCTATGCCAATGAAATGGACAACCTGGAAGAAATGGACACATTCTTAGAAATGCACAACCTGCCAGAACTGAATCAGAAAGAAATAGAAAATATGAACAGACCAATCACAAGCACTGAAATTGAAACTGTGATTAAAAATCTTCCAAAAAACAAAAGCCCAGGACCAGATGGCTTCACAGGCGAATTCTATCAAACATTTAGAGAAGAGCTAACACCTATCCTTCTCAAACTCCAAAACCAGACAAGGATGTCACAAAGAAAGAAAACTACAGGCCAATATCACCGATAAACATAGATGCAAAAATCCTCAACAAAATACTAGCAAACAGAATCCAACAGCACATTACACGGATCATACACCATGATCAAGTGGGGTTTGTTCCAGGAATGCAAGGATTCTTCAACATACACAAATCAATTAACGTGATACACCATATTAAGAAATTGAAGGAGAAAAACCATATGATCATCTCAATTGATGCAGAGAAAACTTTAGACAAAATCCAACACCCATTTATGATAAAAACCATCCAGAAAGTAGGCATAGAGGGAACTTACCTCAACATAATAAAGGCCATATATGACAAACCCACAGCCAACATCGTCCTCAATGGTGAAAAACTGAAAGCATTTCCACTAAGATCAGGAAGAAGACAAGGTTGCCCACTCTCACCACTCTTATTCAACATAGTTTTGGAAGTTTTAGCCACAGCAATCAGAGAAGAAAAGGAAATAAAAGGAATCCAAATTGGAAAAGAAGCAATAAAGCTGTCACTGTTTGCAGATGACATGATACTATACATAGAGAATCCTAAAGATGCTCCCAGAAAACCACTAGAGCTAATCAATGAATTTGGTAAAGTAGCAGGATACAATATTAATGCACAGAAATCTCTGGCATTCCTAAACACTAATGATGAAAAATCTGAAAGTGAAATCAAGAAAACACTCACATTTACCATTGCAACAAAAAGAATAAAATATCTAGGATAAACCTACCTAAGGAGACAAAAGACCTGTATGCAGAAAATTATAAGACACTGATGAAAGAAATTAAAGATGATACAAATAGATGGAGAGATATACCATGTTCTTGGATTGGAAGAATCAACATTGTGAAAATGACTCTGCAACCCAAAGAAATCTACAGATTCAATGCAATCCCTATCAAACTACCACTGGCATTTTTCACAGAACTAGAACAAAAACTTTCACAATTTGTATGGAAACACAAAATACCCTGAATAGCCAAAGCAATCTTGAGAACGAAAAATGGAGCTGGAGGAATCAGGCTCCCTGACTTCAGACTGTACTAGAAAGCTACAGTAATCAAGACAGTATGGTACTGGCACAAAAACAGAAATATAGATCAATGGAACAGGATAGAGAGCCCAGAGATAAACCCACACACATATGGTCACCTTATCTTTGATAAAGGAGGCAGGAATATACAGTGGAGAAAGGACAGCCTCTTTAACAAGTTGTGTTGGGAAAACTGGACAGGTACTTGTAAAAGTGTGAGATTAGATCACTCCCTAACAAAATACACAAAAATAAGCTCCAAATGGATTAAAGACCTAAATGTAAGGCCAGAAACTATCAAACTCTTAGACGAAAACATAGGCAGAACACTCTATGGCATAAATCACAGCAAGATCCTTTTTGACGCACCTCCTAGAGAAATGGAAATAAAAACAAAAATAAACAAATGGGACCTAATGAAACTTCAAAGCTTTTGCACAGCAAAGGAAACCATAAACAAGACCAAAAGACAACCCTCAGAATGGGAGAAATATATATGCAAATGAAGCAACTGCCAAAAGATTAATCTCCAAAATTTAGAAGCAGCTCATGCAGCTCAATAACAAAAAAACAAACAACCCAATCCAAAAATGGGCAGAAGAACTAAATAGACATTTCTCCAAAGAAGATATACAGACTGCCAACAAACACATGAAAGAATGCTCAACATCATTAATCATTAGAGAAATGCAAATCAAAACTACAATGAGATATCATCTCACACCAGTCAGAATGGCCATCATCAAAAAATCTACAAACAATAAATGCTGGAGAGGGTGTGGAGAAAAGAGAACCCTCTTGCACTGCTGGTGGGAATGTAAATTGGTACAGCCACTATGGAGAACAGTATGGAGGTTCCTTACAAAACTACAAATAGCACTACCATACAACCCAGCAATCCCACTACTGGGCATATACCCTGAGAAAACCATAATTCAAAAAGAGTCATGTACCAAAATGTTCATTGCAGCTCTATTTACAATAGCCAGGACATGGAAACAACCTAAGTGTCCATTATCGGATGAATGGATAAAGAAGATGTGGCACATATATACAATGGAATATTACTCAGCCATAAAAAGAAACGAAATTGAGCTATTTGTAATGAGGTGGATAGACCTAGAGTCTGTCATACAGAGTTAAGTTAGTCAGAAAGAGAAAGACAAATACCGTATGCAAACACATATATATGGAATTTAAGAAAAAAAAATGTCATGAAGAACCTAGAGGTAAGACAGGAATAAAGACACAGACCTACTAAAGAATGGACTTGAGGATATGGGGAGGGGGAAGGGTGAGCTGTGACAAAGCGAGAGAGAGGCATGGACATATATACACTACCAAACGTAAGGTAGATAGCTAGCGGGAAGCAGCTGCATAGCACAGGGAGATCAGCTCGGTGCTTTGTGACCGCCTGGAATTGTGGGATAGGGAGGGTGGGAGGGAGGGAGATGCAAGAGGGAAGAGATATGGGAACATATGTATACGTATAACTGATTCACTTTGTTATAAAGCAGAAACTAACACACCATTGTAAAGCAATTATGCTCCAATAAAGATGTAAAAAATAAAAAAAAAATTAAAAAAAAAAAAACAAACCCATCCTTAGTTCTGATTCCAGGGCAGAATTGTTTGGCTTCATCACTTGAAAGCCAGTTTTAGGGTATTTACGCCTTGTTATTGGTTTGTGTTAAAGGCTGGCATTTCTCTCAGGCAATCAAACAATAAATATTGAAAGACTGCTGTGCTGAGGAAGATACAAAAGAAGCTGGAGGTAAGGCTGCCCCTGCTCTTACCTTGACAGGTCTCACTGACTTGAAACAAGGGCTGCTGGACGCTAACCTGTGAGATCCCAACCACAATGTGCGCCAAGAGAGATGGCGAGTAGTCGGCCTCAGGATGCCCCTTGGGAGCGTCTGCTCAGCTCGCAAAATCTCCCGTTTCTGGAAACCACTCTTTCTATCCACAGGGTCACAGGTTGGCTCCACAGGGTACCCCAGAACCCAAGTGCTGGCCCTCGCTGTGACAACAAGGGTGGATGCCTGAGCCAAGGTGGCCAACTGGCTTTTTTCCAGATAGCCTGCGAAGTTGATCCTGAGGCTGTGAAGATTTTGTGTGCTTTAAAAATGTTTAATGTTTATTTTTACATTGCCTTTTCACAGCAGTGCTACAGGATTTTCAGTGGTAATTTAGCTTGTTTATGTTAGTTGCAGATTTACTTACAGCGTGCTATTTATTTTTGCTTAAAAAAGGTTTTCAACAGGAAAAAAAAATATGTTCTTAAGGATATATACCAAAGGTAAGAAAAGAAGCCATTATTGTATCTTTTTGGAAAATTCCAGATGAGCTGAGATCAAACGAAACTGCTTAGGCAGAAACTGAAACAAGGTGTGGTGAGGGCAGAGAAAGACGCCGTGAATCCCAGTGACCTCTTTCCAACCACCGACCCAGAGGAGAACAGTCCCCACACAAGTGGTTCATCAGCTTCACAGCATGAATGAGACACGTCTGTACCTGGTACTTTTTTCTGTCTGAGAGATGGAAACCTGCAAGCATTTGTGTTAACTTGAAATCTGTTGATATTTAACCTATAGTAGGAAACCGGATTTAAGTACGAGATAGGAAAGCAGCAAGATTCCTTTTCATTTTGGGGCCATCTACTAACATGGGGCAGAGAAACAGAGAAAGCCAGTCTGTGGAGACACAGAAGAATGAAGCTGGTGTTTGAGCCCAAGGCATTCTCACACACCCTTTATCTTTTTAATAAGCTCACTTTTCCGCTCACTGTTTGGCTTCTGTAACCAACAGATAAAGAGTTCTGACTAGGGTGCCTGGTTCACCAGACAAGCAGGTCCATTAGGGCTGGAGTTTATGGGGAACACCATCAATGAAAACCCAATACTTCAGGGCAAGAGAGAATTGTCTAGATTCCCTTAATGAGAAGAGATCCAGAGTCTTGAGAATTTGGGGAAAGGACTAATCTTTTCTGTGACTGGCCTATGGGAAATATTAACTATTATTCTGGGCTTCTGTCTATCCTAGCACTATAATCCCTGCCCTTGTCTGTGAACTTTAGGTAGAAAGATAATTTTTATAAGAGCCTGAGACACCTTCTTTAATTTCCTATTATAAGTGAAAAAATAGTTGGAATATATAGAAAAGTACAAAGAAGAAAAAATCATCTGAAATCCTACTGTAGAGAGGTAACCTCTTTAAATATTTTCTTAATATTGAAAAAATCTAGTTGTAGCTCTATGTCTAGATAACTCTATGTATCTAAATATCTGGCTAGATATAGTGACTTAGGCAGCCACCTACCTGCTATCTAGCTGTCTAGGTTAGTCAACTCTATTTATATTATATTTACTTAAGAAAAATGAGATCATGTTGTAAAAAATATTCTACTGTAGCATTATTTTTAATAACTGCATTGTGTTCCTTTGTTTGGATATACCATTAGCTATTTCTCCAGTCTCAATTATGAATATTATTTATTAAGCATCTTTATAGAAGAATCTTTGTACATAGTGACTTCTAAAGGAAATAATACACTTGAAAACTACATTAGCCAATTGTAAACTGCAAAAGCCAATGATGTTTGCCAAATTGCCTCCCACAATGGTTATATCATTTAACTTCTCCAACAGTGCATGAAAGTGCCTGTTTTCCCAAACTCTTGCCAATACTGGGTATATAGGCTTTTGTGAAAATATACGTAGTTCTATAATTTACTAGTTGTTAATTTGGTTAAGTTTCTTAGTTTCTCTTAGCCTCTGGTAGTCTGTAAAGTGGAAAAAAATCTTTTCTAGGGCTATTGTAAGGGTCAAATAAGATAATCTATGCACAACACAGCACTGTACTTGGTAAATAGAAAACATCCAATAAATGTTTAGTTTTTTAGAGGAAACAAAAAGGTGAAATAGTCAAGAGCATGGTTTTGGAACGCAAGTATCTGAATTAAAATTCTATTTTCAGTGCTGTCTAGTTTTGTGACTCTGGATAGGTTACTTAATCTCTCTGTGCCTTACTTATTCCCTTGTCTATAAAACATAGGGGATAATAATAGTAACTTCCTCATATGCTTGTTGATTAAATGATAGTATGATTAGATTAAATGAATGAATTCATGTAAAGTACTTAGAAAAGAATCTGGCTCATAGCAAATACTCAATAAATATTAGCTATTGGCATTTTGTTTCATTTTTGTCCAATTCATATATTTAAAATGTTTAATTTGCATTTATTTGATTACTAGTAAATTTAAAAGATTTTAAAATTATGTATATTACCCACATATTTCTTTTGAAAAATGCCTGTTCATGTTCATTGACCATTTTTTTATTGGGATGTTTACATATTTTCTTTTAGATTTATAAGAACTCTATGTATAATATTTATAAAACCAGTATCTGCTGCAAATATACCTTGATTTATTTCTTGCCTTTTATTTTTCTAGTCTGCTAAGAAAGTGAGACATGGCATGACTCAATAGAAAGATAAAGAATTCCTTCATCTGCAGCATTTCCCTCATGGGAATGACAATTTAGTAGAGAACATGTGTCATATACAAATGGAAATATAACAAGTTATGAGAGGCAACAGGATAAACAGTAAATGACTGGTAATAGTAGTGGTGAGAACTGTCTTCTTTGCAAGTAGCTTGTTCCATTGTGCAGTTCATATGAGCTATTTTTGCATTTGAGCTGGTGAGCAATATTTACCACTGAAGTGTTTGTTAAGAAGTTATGTTTACCCTTGAAATGTAGTGAAGGTTGGATTAGAAGATGATTCGTAACCATGAGACCATCCAGGAGAATGTTTGCTATAATATGGGAAGAACTGGGCTAGGAAGTAACATTGGAGCCTAAATGGCAAGGGATTCTGGAAAATGTAGTTCCCAGTCTTCTAGCCCTGTGATACAGGTGAGAATAAGAAGGGGTGATTGTTAATAGAGAGTATGGCACAGCTGCTATTTTGGATATGGTGGCGAGGAAGCAGGAGGGATGTCCTATGAGGTCTCCAGATTCTGTTCACATCTTTCTGTCCCACTAGTGTATGTCATTATTCTTTACTGTCATCTTTGAGACAGCCACTTTGAGGATTTCTCTTTCTTCAATCTTACACTCCCAAAATCCATTCCCCACTCTGCATAAAGAGCAATATTTCTAAAATATAAATCTAACCATCCCTATTACAAAGATCTTCAGAACAATCTCCAAGTTCCATAGAATGGCATTAAGGTGCTGCATGTCCTAGCCCTGCCAGCCTCTTCCACCTCATCTCTTCCACAGCCCCTCTGATTCCCTCGCCTCTATCTGTTCTAAACCACTTGAAAATTCCCAAGCAGACCAGCCACTCTCTTACCTCATATATGTGATTCCTTCTGCTTTGATTGTTCTCTACACCTCAACTCGTTGCCAACTTGTATTCATCTTTCTGTCCTACTAAACCATTTTTACTTCCTCATATTCTTTCCAATTAGGGATGGCCATGGGCTACTGTTCTGAACAATAAGTTCTTGGCAGAAGTCCCTGCAAAGGGCACCCATTCCCAAATAAAAAGGCAAAGTTTATCCAGAGAGTCTTTGTCCCTTCACTCTTGTCCATTTCTTCTGTCTGGAAAGTAGAAAAGAGATATGGAAACAGAGTTGCCATCTTACAACCCTAAGATGAGAGTCTGAAAGTGAAAGACAACATATTGAAGATGATGAGGCAGAAAGATGGGGAGAGCCTGGGTCTTTGATGACACTGTTGTGTTGTCATGCCACCCCTGGACTTGCCTCTCCTGAGCTTCTAACTGAGGTTGAGAGATAATCTGTATCTGTGGAAGTTATCAATCATTTTTCTTTGATTGCTGTAGAACATATCCCTAACTGACCCAGAACGAGCTCAGGTGTCACCCCTTCTAGGAATATTCCTATCTGTTATCCTACATAATCCTATACTTATTCCTTGCCTAGAATTTATCCCTTTCTTCACTTATCTATTTTATCCTGGAATTTGACCTCCTTAAGAGTGGAATTTACCCCCATTTCTCTTTCTTTCTCCAGCATCAAGCACAGTTCCTGCTTCACAGTGGTCACTAATGACTCCCAACTACACATATGGCCCTGCCAGAGGTTCTCACTTAGTGTGGGGAGACCATATTGTTCGTGGACATAGCGCAAGGAGCTAGTGGAGGGAGGGAGAGGTTGGAAATAGGATGGGGAAATTGGACTACAGATAAAATGAGGTGCTGGAGGAGGTAAGAGTGAATGGTATCAAGAGCAGGTGGAAGTATTAATCTTGGCAAAGAAGCAGGACACGTCTCAGATACAAGAGTAGAGGAAATACTGGAGACATTTTAAGACAAGTCTGGGTAAGCTGAGGGAATTAAATCACATTAAATTATTATAGTCTTCCCAGTAAAAGTAAAATTATCCATAGAAAGTGAGGTGGCACATTCTGGATGGAGGCTAGGAGAAAGAGGAGAGTGTTTGTTATGAGAACTATTAATACAGTTCATGTGGAGAGAGAGCTTGGAGCTGAATGAATTCTCAGCAGAACTGAGGGCCCTGATGGAATTAGTAGCATGCATTTGATTTTACATTGAAAAAGGCTCAGGGTCATTTTTACTCCATCCTTCCTTTTCAGATTGCCAATATTTTCTAGAGAAAGTCTTGGAAGCAGGGGGTTTCTTAACTGTGGAAGGGTTGTATTTGGATAGCAAATGGGGTTCTAGAATGTAAGTGAGTGCACCATTAAAGTGACTACCTATGCGATATGAAGGAATGAACCTGGGAAGGCATGATGGACTGGGAAGCTAATATAGGCAAGGAAATGGAGATCACAGGAGGCTAGAGAGGCAGAGTAAAGGATCAGGAGGGGGACAATAGGGGTTTATAGACATGGTATGATGCTTTGCAGATGCTGGGAAGAATGATGATGTCTAGGGAATCCCTATGTCCCTGCAGGTTCCTGTGGCTGATCAGAGATCACTAGCTTTGTAGAGACACTTAGAGGCTAAGAAATTAAAAGGATTGTCAATAGGGGTTTGGAAACCTTGAGGATGATGACAGGGGATATCATAGAGGAAGGTAGGTTGTGATGAAGTCCAGAGGAGAGGTGTAAGCTGATGGCCTTGGCATCCTCTGTTGAGGGAAGGAGGGTAAAAACTGACCCAGAAAGGAGAATGGGAAACTCGAGTGCCCATCTACTATGTCTGGCCATGAGAAGAAGTCCTTTCACCAAAGAGAGTTGGGAGGAAAGTAGAGTCAGAAGGAAATGTTTCAGTCACAAGAACCTGAGCATGGAGTGGAACAGGGGCTGACCTGCTTTGAATTCCGACTCCTCTAAATGCTAACTGGGAATTCAACCTCAAGAGACTCAATTTTCTCGTTTGAAAAATGGGGATAGTGGTTTTTGGCTCATACCTTAAGTCAAAAAGCTATAGTGAGAGTTTTATGAGAAAATATATAAAAGTGCCTAGTATGTAATAGGTGTTCAATAGTGATTCAACTATGATTGTTTTTCCATAAGGGAATTTATAACAGAATGATGGTTCTAAAGAGCCAAGGGCAGAAACCTGTGGGTTGGTATGAGTTCAGTGGACTCTGGCCCATCTGGACACATTTGAGAGCATAGACAGACAGAATGGGGGGATGGAGGTGTGGTCTCTGTGGCAATTGTCAGTTGCAGGGGTTGGGAGGTGGGATAGGGAGACCTTAGCAGAAGGAAGGCCAGCACATCCCTGCAGCTCTTGGAGACACTGGGGAGGGAGGGTGATGGGCACCATGCTGGTGTGGACAGAGGCCATTTCTGAGCCATCTGCACACATGACACGGTGGAAGGAGTGGGGGCCTTAGTTCAGAAGCCCTGGGACTGACTAGGCCCACTCCTTCCACCTGAACCAGACAAGGAACTGCATGACCTTGTGAGAAAGCCACATATTGAGGCACTTGAGAGTGGTTTGTAGCTTGTTCAGTGCCATGAAATGTTGGCATGGGGGGCTTAGGGGACAATCCTGGGCCTGTGTCAGACATGTGCACATGGAGAACAGCTCATGCTAACATAATAATGCGTTTGATGACACTGACTTTGGCCCTTTGCAAAAAATGTAAACTTTATTTATTCATGTATTAATAAACTTTATTTTTACAGCAGTTTTGGGTTCACAACAAAATTGAGAGGAAGGCACAGAGATTTCTCATATACCTGCTACCTCTACTTATGCACAGCTTCCCCCATTATCAACATCCCCACCAGAGGGTACATTTGTTCCAATCAATGAACCTCCACTGGAACATCATTACCACTCGAAGCCCATAATTTACTTTGGTGTTGTACATTCTATGGGCTTGAACAAATGTATCCATCATTATAATATAATACACAGTACTTTCACTGCTTTAAAAATCCTGTGTTCCACCTATTCATGCCTCTCTTCTCCAACCTCTGGCAACCGATCATCCTTTCACTGTCTCCATAGTTTTGTCTTTTCCAGGATGCCATATAAATTGAATCCTGCAGTAGACCACAGCCTTGGTTTTAGGACTTACAGAGGATCATCATAACTACAGCAAACCTGTGAGGCAAGTATTCTTATCCCTATTTCATAGCCTAAACACTGAGAATGAGGTCAATGCAGGAGATCATACAGCAGGTGAGGGGTGATCCCTTCCCACAAGTAGGCCTTCCTCGTGTAAAGGGGAGAAGGCTTTGATGATGGTGACTCATTGTTGTCCTGTTTGCAAGCCTTTTTTCTGGGGCCCTGCATGATTCTCTCTTCCTTTAAGGGGAAAAACATATTCCAAATAGGCAATTTTTCTTCTGCATCTGTTTCAGTTAGAAAGCTGATTTTTTTATTTGCTCTGAATCTCCCATTGAAATACTGCTGTCTCCTTTTCTGCCAAATAAATCCTGAAAGACACACTCCTGCCTCATTGATCTCCTGAGGCCTCTCCAGCCCAGTCATTCTCTGCTTGCCCCCATCTCCATCCTTGATGAATTCTCAGCACAGCACACAGCCTTCCTCAGAAAAGTGGTGTGCTTCGCCGTATCATTGCTTACATTTCCTTCTGAATTCCCAGCTCTCTCCCCATCCCCTTAGATTTGTTATCCTGTGATTCATTACAGTCAGCCAGACTGTTTTATAAATGCATTCTCTAATGAGACAGGTCCTATAAAAACCGTAGCTCCATTCTGTAACCACGTGGAGCAGGGCTGATGGAGGGGGCAGGGAGGTGGGGTGGTCTGAGCTGGCATTCTGGGCAGAGAGCATCCATGTGACAAGCCTGTCTGTGTGTGAGAGAGAAGTGGGTATGGACTCGGAAGCTGGGCTCTTTTTCTGACTCTATCACTCCCTGGATGATGGGGGATCAGGGCCTACTTTCAGCAGAAAGAAAGTGGAGGTTTACAGTGACAAGCACTAGGCGTTTTAGTGGTTTTCTGTGTAGACCAATGACCAGAGTCCCAGAGGAGGCTCCTTGATGCATTGGTTCCACAGAAGACTCAAGGATCTTTGCACAACCGCAAGGAAAAGCCCCTCAATCAACTGAGATTGAATTTTCTGCCACCATTTTGGAGGGGCTCCAGCATTGAATTTAAGTTGATTTAAAGTACATGCAGAAATGTGATATACTTGCATATCTGAGTTTGCAGACTGAGATTCATCCTTGCTATGTCCTGAACCTGAACCCCCACCCCCTCGGACCCAGGCAAGTGTCATCCCGAAACACTCCCTATTTACTTTCCAACATGGCCAAGCTGCTTGTGGTTCCAAGCAGAACTGCTTTTCCACCTCAGTGCCTTTGCTTGTGGCACTGAGAAGAAGCTTCTGAACAAAGTCGTTTGTGTGTAGTGTTCTTTGATTATGGGACACCACCTCTCTGCATGCAGAAACAAGCATCTAATACACAGACACACTGAGGAACAGCCTCAAAGTGGCCTGGCATGAGAACCCTGCTCAGCAGGACTCTTCTGCCCTGAATGGGGCTGGCCAGTGGAGTCCCAGTCTTTGTAAATTGGAATGCAGCAAACAGAAGGTCAGCAGACACTAGCATGGGAAGTAACCAAGGCATATAAGGAGAAGGTGGTAGGCAGCAGTAAACACCACGAATAAACAGAGATCAGAGGGAACAAAGTAGAAACATAGCAGTGGATGGAGATGTAGAAAGAGAAAGAAAGAAAGAAATATATATAGAGAGAAAGCAGGGTACAGGGAGAGTAAGAGAGATACTTTATTACCAGTGTGATGGATTACTTGGTTAAGGGACAATGGATCCACTTCTAAGAGAACACAAGATAACTGAGTGCTAAGAACTGTGTTGATTCTTGAATATTCCAAATGAGGTCTGACTGTCTTGCTGCAGAGATGGCTTCCTGTCTTTTACTTCCCTGTATCTTTATATTAAATTCCCATTAACTGAATCAACATTTTAGTTTTTCAACCTGGAAAAATTCAACACAGTTCTGAGGTCCCTTCTGCCCAGATTCCCCTCGTCTCTCTTCTACTCATGGCTAACTTCTATTCCTACTTTAAAACACTGTTCAGGTGCCCTCATTCCCTTTGTCTTATTCCCCCTTCTCTCTCCCAGGCCCCATCCTCTGTGCTCCTAAGACTGAGTGTCTCCAAAACTGTGCTGCCTCACCATGTTGTAATCACCTTCTTATCGTTCCTATTAGATGTCTGCCTCTTGATGGCTGGTATTATATCTTATTCATTTTTTAATTCAACTAGAAAATGTAAGAACTTGAAATTGAACTCAGGCCTTTACTACTAAACTCATTACTACTGCTTTAACCTGTCTCCCAGTAGATTTTTTCAGCAAGAGATTTTTTTCTAGTATCTTCATTCTCACACAAGTACAGGCGTCTTTATTTGCTTAAGTCTGTATATGTATCAGAGTAAGACACAGTTTTTCATTACTCTCAGGTTTGCTTGCTAATTTCTTAGTTGAAAAATAAAACGCAGTGATTTATTTCTCATTGAAGAGCAGAAAGATTGATAAATTAGGGTTAAGCAAATCTTTAAGATCTACTTTTAGGTACAAACTATGTCAAAATATACGTGTGGCAAAATAGGCCCAGAGATTTAGGGTGGGCTATGAATGAATCGAAGAAATAAGATTCTGGAAGCTTGGCTACAGAAAACTAAACATTGTCAGAAGGAGTAATGGGGAACTTACCAACAGTGTGGGGAATTTACTATTTAAGTGAGGTGCCTAGGGTTCAAAATTAAAGAAGGCGTCACTCTCAAGGCCTTATGTGAGAACCTGACAGTGACTCCACCCTAGGCACCTTACTTCCCTCACCCTAGTCATGGCCCTACAGATGGAGTCCTTGTTTCAAAACCTAAAACCACCTTCTTCTTGTATTTTCTGTGCCTTTGTGCCTTGGAGGTTTTGAGCGATGGGATTGTGCCTGTCTTGTTCCCTGCTGTGTCCCCAGCACCTAGCACACTGTCAGCGCCTAATGAATGTTTGCTGAGTAAATGACTTACAAGGATCTGGGGAGACCAAAGTGGATTCAGCAGTAAGTAGTGTCCATATCTTTTAGAGCAGACAAGCCTAAAGACAATTGCATTATAGAATGGATGAGCTGGGATAGATGAGACAGGTCATTGTATCTCCGAAGCAAAGATGAATTCCCACTCTTCTTCTCTAGTGGATATTTACAAAGAAAACACTAACATTTAAATGAACTAGTTTAACAATGAGGTATAACCTCGTACCAGTCAGAATGGCTATTAGCAAAAAATCTACAAATAATAAATGCTTGAGAGGGTGTGGAGAAAAGGGAACCCTCTTGCCCTGTTGGTAGGAATGTAAATTGATACAGCCACTATGGAGAACAGTATGGAGGTTCATTAAAAAACTAAAAATAGAACTACCATACAACCCAGCAATCCCGCTACTGGGCATATACCCCGAGAAAACCATATTTCAAAAAGAGTCATGTACCACAATGTTCATTGCAGCTCTATTTACAATAGCCAGGACATGGAAACAACCTAAGTGTCCATCACCGGATGAATGGATAAAGAAGATGTGTCACATATATACAATGGAATATTACTCAGCCATAAAAAGAAACAAAATTGAGTTATTTGTAGGTGGATGGACCTAGAGTCTGTCATACAGAGTGAAGTAAGTCAGAAAGAGAAAAACAAATACCATATGCTAACATATATATGGAATCTAAAAAAAAAATGGTTCTGAAGAACTTAGGGGCAGGACAGGAATAAAGACAAAGACGTAGAGAATGGACTTGAGGACACGAGAAGGGGGAAGGGTAAGCTGGGACGAAGTGAGAGAGTGGCATGGACATATATACACTACCAAATGTAAAATAGGTAGCTAGTGAGAAGCAGCCGCATAGCACAGGGAGATCAGCTTGGTGCTTTGTGACCACCTAGAGGGGTGGGATAGGGAGGGTGGGAGGGAGACGCAAGAGGGAGGAGATATGGGGATATATGTATGTGTAGAGCTGATTCACTTTATTATAAAGCAGAAACTAATACACAATTGTAAAGCAATTATACTCCAATAAAGATGTTTAAAAAAAAGGCAAAAAAATAAATAAATGAACTAGTTTAGTCTAGTGATAAGGGACTAGATGAGATGGATTTTGGAAGAAACTCCAAATCTTTATTCTTTTGCTTATTAATCCATTCTTCCAGCAATCAGTTATTGAACATCTACTTCATGTCATAATTGACAAGCCCTGATTACTGTAGAGTGGTTGAAGGACTGGATCTAAATATAAGAGCCCTTTTGACCTAGCTGTTGAAACTTGGGGAAGCTGGTAGTATTATCTGAGGGAGGCCTGCAGCAGCTGGGCAGGCACTAGTACCACACTACACGTAAAGACAGGACCACCAGTTGAGGGGTTAGTTGAAAAAGTTGATTAAAGTGAGGAAGCATAAAACATGATTCAGGGGATCCACAGTCACCTTATTTTAACTTAAACTGTATAAATGTGCATTTATTTGCTGATATTTTGATGTAAAACCAAAGCCTTTGAGTGGTACTTCATCCTGAGGTTCAGCACTATCTTTTTTATATAATCATATCCACCGTGCATTCATCATCTGTGACTTCTAGTTTCAGTTTCTGTAAAATAGAATGCAAAGGCAGATTGGAGGCAATTTGTGTGTAGACAATTCTAGATTTTTATAATCCCCTCTCTTCTAATCTTTAAAAAATTTCTAATCCATACCCAATTCACCAGCAGGTTTTTTTTTTAGCATCTTTATTGGAGTATAATTGCTTTACAATGGTGTGTTAGTCTCTGCTTTATAACAAAGTGAATCAGTTATACATATATATATATATATGTTCCCATATCTCTTCCCTCTTGCATCTCCCACCCTCCCACCCTCCCTATCCCACCTCTCTAGGTGGTCACAAACCACCGAGCTGATCTCCCAGTGCTATGCGGCTGCTTCCCACTAGCTATCTATTTTACGTTTGGTAGTGTATATATATGTCCATGCCACTCTCTCACTTTGTCACCGCTTACCCTTCCCCCTCCCCATATTCTCAAGTCCAGTCTTTAGTAGGTCTGTGTCTTTATTCCCATCTTACCCCTAGGTTCTTCATGACCTTTTTTTTTTTTTCTTAGATGCCATATATATGTGTTAGCATACGGTATTTGTTTTTCTCTTTCTAACTTATTTCATTCTGTATGACAGACTCTAGGTCCATCCACCTCACTACAAATACCTCAATTTTGTTTCTTTTTATGGTTGAGTAATATTCCATTGTATATATGGGCCACATCTTCTTTATCCATACATCTGTTTATGGACACTTAGGTTGCTTCCATGTCCTGGCTATTGTAAATAGAGGTGCAATGAACAGTTTGGTACATGACTCTTTTTGAATTATGGTCTTCTCAGGGTATATGCTCAGAAGTGGGATTCCTGGGTCTCATGGTAGTTCTATTCTTAGTTTTTTAAGGAATCTCCATACTGTTCTCCAAGTGGCCATATCAATTTACATCCCCATCAACAGTACAAGAGTGTTCCCTTTTCTCCACAACCTCTCCAGCATTTATTGTTTCTAGATTTTTTGATGATGGCCATTCTCACCGGTGTGAGATGATAACTCATTGTAGTTTTGATTTGCATTGCTCTAATGATTAATGATGTTGAGCATTCTTTCATGTGTTTGTTGGCAATCTGTATATCTTCTTTGGAGAAATGTCTATCTAGGTCTTCTGCCCATTTTCAGATTCGGTTGTTTGTTTTTTTGTTATTGAGCTGCATGAGCTGCTTCTAAATTTTGCAGACTAATCCTTTGTCAGTTGCTTCATTTGCATATATTTTCTCCCATTCTGAGGGTTGTCTTTTGGTCTTGTTTATGGTTTCCTTTGCTGTACAAAAGCTTTGAAGTTTCATTAAGTCCCATTTGTTTATCTTTGTTTTTATTTCCATTTCTCTAGGAGGTGCGTCAAAAAGGATCTTGCTGTGATTTATGTCATAGAGTGTTCTGCCTATGTTTTCCTCTAAGAGTTTGATAGTGTCTGGCCTTACATTTAGGTCTTTAATCCATTTTGAGTTTATTTTTGTGTATGGTGTTAAGCAGTGTTCTAATTTCATACTTTTACATATAGCTGTCCAGTTATCGCAGCACCACTTATTGAAGAGCCTGTCTTTTCTCCACTGTATATTCTTGCCTCCTTTATCAAAGATAAGGTGAACATATGTGCATGGGTTTACCTCTGGGCTTTCTATCCTGTTCCATTGATCTATATTTCTGTTTTTGTGCCAGTACCATACTGTCTTGATTACTGTAGCTTTGTAGTATAGTCTGAAGTCAGGGAGCCTGATTCCTCCAGCTCCATTTTTCATTCTCAAGATTGCTTTGGGGGTATTTTGTGTTTCCATACAAATTGTGAGATTTTTTGTTCTACTTCTGTGAAAAATGCTACTGGTAGTTTGATAGGGACTGCACTGAATCTGTAGATTGCTTTGGGTAGTAGAGTCATTTTCACAATGTTGATTCTTCCAATCCAAGAACATGGTATATCTCTCCATCTACTTGTATCATCTTTAATCTCTTTCATCAGTGTCTTATAATTTTCTGCATACAGGTCTTTTGTCTCCTTAGGTAGGTTTATTCCTAGATATTTTGTTCTCTTTGTTGCAGTGGTAAATGAGAGTGTTTTCTTAATTTCACTTTCAGATTTTTCATCATTAGTGTATAGGAATGCCAGAGATTTCTGTGCATTAATTTTGTATCCTGCTACTTTACCAGATTCATTGATTAGCTCCAGTAGTTTTCTGGTAGCATCTTTAGGATTCTCTATGTATAGTATCATGTCATCTGCAAAGAGTGACTGCTTTACTTCTTCTTTTCCGATTTGGATTCCTTTTATTTCCTTTTCTTCTCTGATAGCTGTTGCTAAAACTTCCAAAACTATGTTGAATAAGAGTGGTGAGAGTGGGCAACCTTGTCTTCTTCCTGATCTTAGTGGAAATGCTTTCAGTTTTTCACCATTGAGGACAATGTTGGCTGTGGGTTTGTCATATATGGCCTTTGTTATATTGAGGAGAGTTCCCTCTATGCCTACTTTCTGCAGGGTTTTTATCATAAATGGGTGTTGAATTTTGTCTAAAGTTTTCTCTGCATCTATTGAGATGATCATATGGTTTTTCTCCTTCAAATTTTTAATACGGTGTATCACGTTGATTGATTTGCGTATATTGAAGAATCCTTGCATTCCTGGAATAAACCCCACTTGATCATGGTGTATGATCCTCTTAATGTGCTGTTGGACTCTGTTTGCTAGTATTTTGTTGAGGATTTTTGCATCTATGTTCATTAGTGATATTGGCCTGTAGTTTTCTTTCTTTGTGACACTTTTGTCTTTTTTTTGTATCAGAGTGATGGTGGTCTTGTAGAATGAGTTTGGGAGTGTTCCTCCCTATGCTATATTTTGGAAGAGTTTGAGAAGGATAGGTGTTAGCTCTTCTCTAAGTGTTTGATAGAATTCACCTGTGAAACCATCTGGTCCTGGGCTTTTGTTTGTTGGAAGATTTTTAGTCACAGTTTCAATTTCAGTGCTTGTGATTGGTCTGTTCATATTTTCTATTTCTTCCTGGTTCAGTCTTGGTAGGTTGTGCACTTCTAAGAATGTGTCCATTTCTTCCAGATTGTCCATTTTATTGCCATAGGGTTGTTTGTAGTAATCTCTCATGATCCTTTGTATTTCTGCAGCGTCAGTTGTTACTTCTCCCTTTTCATTTCTAATTTTATTGATATGAGTCTTCTCCCTTTTCTTCTTGATGAGTCTGGCTAATGGTTTCTCAGTTTTGTTTATCTTCTCAAAGAACCAGCTTTTATTTTTATTGATATTTGCTCTCATTTCCTTCATTTCTTTTTCACTTATTTCTGATCTGATCTTTATGATTTCTTTCCTTCTGCTAACTTTGGGGTTTTTTTGTTCTTCTTTCTCTAACTGCTTTAGGTGCAAGGTTAGGTAGTTTATTTGAGATGTTTCCTGTTTCTTAAGGTAGGATTGTATTGCTATAAACTTGCCTCTTAGAACTGCTTTTTCTGCATCCCATAGGTTTTGGGTCGTCGTGTCTCCATTGTCATTTGTTTCTAGGTATTTTTTGATTTCCTCTTTGATTTCTTCAGTGATCACTTCATTATTAAGTAGTGTATTGTTTAGCTTAGATGTGTTTGTATTTTTTACAGATGTTTTTCTGTAATTGATATCTAGTCTCAGAGCATTGTGGTCGGAAAAGATACTTGATACGATTTCAATTTTCTTAAATTTACCAAGGCTTGATTTGTGACCCAAGATATGATCTAGCCTGGAGAATGTTCCATGAGCACTTGAGAAAAATGTGTATTCTGTTGTTTTTGAATGGAGTGTCCTCTAAATATCAATTAAGTCCATCTTGTTTAATGTATAATTTAAAGCTTGTGTTTCCTTATTTATTTTCATTTTGGAAGATCTGTCCATTGGTGAAAGTGGGGTGTTAAAGTCCCCTACTATGATTGTGTTACTGTCTATTTCCCTGTTTATGGCTGTTGTTAGTAGTTGCCTATGTATTGAGGTGTTCCTATGTTGGGTGCATAAATATTTACAATTGTTATATCTTCTTCTTGGATGGATCCCTTAATCATTATGTAGTGTCCTTCCTTGTCTCTTATAATAGTCTTTACTTTAAAGTCCATTTTGTCTGATATGAGAATTGGTACTCCAGCTTTCTTGTGATTTCCATTTGCATGGAATATCTTTTTCCATCCCCTCACTTTCAGTCTGTATGTGTCCTTAGGTCTGAAGTAGGTCTCTTGTATACAGCATATATATGGATCTTGTTTTTGTATCCATTCTGCCTGTCTGTGTCTTTTGGTGGGAGCATTTAATCCATTTACAATTAAGGTAATTATATGTATGTTCCTATTCCCATTTTCTGAATTATTTTGGGTTTGTTATTGTAGGTCTTTTCCTTCTGTTATGTTTCTTGCCTAGAGAAGTTCTTTTAGTATTTGTTGTAAAGTTGGTTTTGTGGTGCTGAACTCTCTTAGCTTTTGCTTGTCTGTAAAGGTTTTAATTTCTCCATCAAATCTGAATGAGATCCTTGCTGGGTATAGTAATCTTGGCTGTAGGTTCTTCTCCTTCATCACTTTAAATATGTCCTACCACTCCCTTCTGGCTTGCAGAGTTTCTGCTGAAAGATCAGCTCTTAACCTTATGGGGATTCCCTTGTGTGTTATTTGTTGTTTTTCCCTTGCTGCTTTTAATATGCTTTCTTTGTATTTAAGTTTTGACAGTTTGA
This sequence comes from Globicephala melas, assembly GCF_963455315.2. NCBI lineage: Eukaryota > Metazoa > Chordata > Mammalia > Artiodactyla > Delphinidae > Globicephala > Globicephala melas. Next base: position 84,782,213 of record NC_083321.1, read on the forward strand.
TTAATATGTATCTTGGGCATGTTTCTCTTTGGATTTATCCTGTATGGGACTCTCTGTGCTTCCTGGACTTGATTAACTATTTCCTTTCCCATATTCAGGAAGTTCTCAACTATAATCTCTTCAAATATTTTCTCAGTCCCTTTCTTTTTCTCTTCTTCTTCTGGGACCCCTATAATTCGAATGTTGGTGTGTTTAATGTTGTCCCAGAGGTCTCTGAGACTGTCCTCAGTTCTTTTCATTCTTTTTTCTTTATTCTGCTCTGCAGTAGTTATTTCCACTATTTTATCTACCAGGTCACTTATCCGTTCTTCTGCCTCAGTTATTCTGCTATTGATCCCTTCTAGAGTATTTTTAATTTGAATTATTGTGTTGTTCATCATTGCTTCTTTCCTCTTTTTTTTTTTTTTAACATCTTTATTGGGGTATAATTACTTTACAATGGTGTGTTAGTTTCTGCTTTATAACAAAGTGAATCAGTTATACATATACATATGTTCCCATATCTCTTCCCTCTTGCGTCTCCCTCCCTCCTACCCTCCCTATCCCACCCCTCCAGGCTGTCACAAAGCACCGAGTCAATATCCCTGTTCCATGCGGCTGCTTCCCACTAGCTATCTACCTTACTACGTTTGTTAGTGTGTATATGTCCATGACTCTCTCTCGCTCCGTCACAGCTCACCCTTCCCCCTCCCCATAACCTCAAGTCCGTTCTCTAGGAGGTCTGCGTCTTTATTCCTGCCTTACCCCTAGGTTCTTCATGACATTTTTTTTTCTTAAATTCCATATATATGTGTTAGCATACTGTATTTGTCTTTTTCTTTCTGACTTACTTCACTGTGTATGACAGACTCTAGGTCTATCCACCTCATTACAAATAGCTCAATTTCATTTCTTTTTATGGCTGAGTAATATTCCATTGTATATATGTGCCACATCTTCTTTATCCATTCATCTGATGATGGGCACTTAGGTTGTTTCCATCTCCGGGCTATTGTAAATAGAGCTGCGATGAACATTTTGGTACATGACTCTTTTTGAATTTCGGTTTTCTCAGGGTATATGCCCAGTAGTGGGATTGCTGGGTCATATGGTAGTTCTATTTGTAGTTTTTTAAGGAACCTCCATACTGTTCTCCATAGTGGCTGAACCAATTCACATTCCCACCAGCAGTGCAAGAGGGTTCCCTTTTCTCCACACCCTCTCCAGCATTTATTGTTTCTAGATTTTTTGATGATGGCCATTCTGACTGGTGTGAGATGATATCTCATTGTAGTTTTGATTTGCATTTCTCTAATGATTAATGATGTTGAGCATTCTTTCATGTGTTTGTTGGCAGTCTGTATATCTTCTTTGGAGAAATGTCTATTTAGGTCTTCTGCCCATTTTTGGATTGGGTTGTTTGTTTTTTTGTTGTTGAGCTGCATGAGCTGCTTGTAAATTTTGGAGATTAATCCTTTGTCGGTTGCTTCATTTGCAAATATTTTCTCCCATTCTGAGGGTTGTCTTTTGGTCTTGTTTATGGTTTCCTTTGCTGTGCAAAAGCTTTGAAGTTTCATTAGGTCCCATTTGTTTATTTTTGTTTTTATTTCCATTACTCTAGGGGGTGGGTCAGAAAGCATCTTGCTGTGATTTATGTCATAGAGTGTTCTGCCTATGTTTTCCTCTAATAGTTTGATAGTTTCTGGCCTTATATTTAGGTCTTTAATCCATTTTGAGCTTATTTTTGTGTATGGTGTTAGGGAGTGTTCTAATTTCATTCTTTTACATGTACCTGTCCAGTTTTCCCAGCACCACTTATTGAAGAGGCTGTCCTTTTTCCACTGTACATTCCTGCCACCTTTATCAAAGATAAGGTGTCCATATGTGCATGGGTTTATCTCTGGGCTTTCTATCCTGTTCCATTGATCTATCTTTCTGTTTTTGTGCCAGTACCATACCGTCTTGATAACTGTAGCTTTTTAGTATAGTCTGAAGTCAGGGAGCCTGATTCCTCCAGTTCCTTTTTTTGTTCTCAAGATTGCTTTGGCTATTCGGGGTCTTTTGTGTTTCCATACAAATTGCGAAATTTTTTGTTCTAGTTCTGTGAAAAATGCCAGTGGTAGTTTGATAGGGATTGCATTGAATCTATAGATTGCTTTGGGTAGTAGAGTCATTTTCACAATATTGATTCTTCCAATCCAAGAACATGGTATATCTCTCCATCTATTTGTATCATCTTTAATTTCTTTCATCAGTGTCTTATAGTTTTCTGCATACAGGTCTTTTGTCTCCTTAGGTAGGTTTATTCCTAGATATTTTATTCTTTTTGTTGCAATGGTAAATGGGAGTGTTTTCTTGATTTCACTTTCAGATTTTTCATCATTAGTATATAGGAATGCCAGAGATTTCTGTGCATTAATTTTGTATCCTGCTACTTTACCAAATTCATTGATTAGCTCTAGTAGTTTTCTGGTAGCATCTTTAGGATTCTCTATGTATAGCATCATGTCATCTGCAAACAGTGACAGCTTTACTTCTTCTTTTCCGATTTGGATTCCTTTTATTTCCTTCTCTTCTCTGGTTGCTGTTGCTAAAACTTCCAAAACTATGTTGAATAAGAGTGGTGAGAGTGGGCACCCTTGTCTTGTTCCTGATCTTAGTGGAAATGCTTTCAGTTTTTCACCATTGAGGATGATGTTTGCTGTGGGCTTGTCGTATATGGCCTTTATTATGTTGAGGAAAGTTCCCTCTATGCCTACTTTCTGCAGGGTTTTTATCATAAATGGGTGTTGAATTTTGTCAAAAGCTTTCTCTGCATCTATTGAGATGATCATATGGTTTTTCTCCTTCAATTTGTTAATATGGTTTATCACATTGATAGATTTGCGTATATTGAAGAATCCTTGCATTCCTGGAATAAACCCCACTTGATCATGGTGTATGATCCTTTTAATGTGCTGTTGGATTCTGTTTGCTAGTATTTTGTTGAGGATTTTTGCATCTATGTTCATCAGTGATATTGGTCTGTAGTTTTCTTTCTTTGTGACATCCTTGCCTGGTTTTGGTATCAAGGTGATGGTGGCCTCGTAGAATGAGTTTGGGAGTGTTCCTCCCTCTGCTATATTTTGGAAGAGTTTGAGAAGGATAGGTGTTAGCTCTTCTCTAAATGTTTGATAGAATTCGCCTGTGAAGCCATCTGGTCCTGGGCTTTTGTGTGTTGGAAGATTTTTAATCACAGTTTCAATTTCAGTGCTTGTGATTGGTCTGTTCATATTTTCTATTTCTTCCTGATTCAGTCTTGGCAGGTTGTGCATTTCTAAGAATTTGTCCATTTCTTCCAGATTGTCCATTTTATTGGCATAGAGTTGCTTGTAGTAATCTCTCATGATCTCTTTTATTTCTGCAGTGTCAGTTGTTACCTCTCCTTTTTCATTTCTAATTCTATTGATTTGAGTCTTCTCCCTTTTTTTCTTGATGAGTCTGGCTAGTGGTTTATCTATTTTGTTTATCTTCTCAAAGAACCAGCTTTTAGTTTTATTGATCTTTGTTATTGTTTCCTTCATTTCTTTTTCATTTATTTCTGATCTGATTTTTATGATTTCTTTCCTTCTGCTAGCTTTGGGGTTTTTTTGTTCTTCTTTCTCTAATTGCTTGAGGTGCAAGGTTAGGTTGTTTATTCGAGATGTTTCCTGCTTCTTAAGGTGGGCTTGTATTGCTATAAACTTCCCCCTTAGAACTGCTTTTGCTGCATCCCACAGGTTTTGGGTCGTTGTGTCTCCATTGTCATTTGTTTCTAGGTATTTTTTGATTTCCTCTTTGATTTCTTCAGTGATCACTTCATTATTAAGTAGTGTATTGTTTAGCCTCCATGTGTTTGTATTTTTTACAGATCTTTTCCTGTAATTGATATCTAGTCTCATGGCGTTGTGGTCAGAAAAGATACTTGATACAATTTCAATTTTCTTAAATTTGTCAAGGCTTGATTTGTGACCCAAGATATGATCTATCCTGGAGAATGTTCCATGAGCACTTGAGAAAAATGTGTATTCTCTTGTTTTGGGATGGAGTGTCCTATAAATATCAATTAAGTCCATCTTGTTTAATGTATCATTTAAAGCTTGTGTTTCCTTATTTATTTTCATTTTGGAAGATCTGTCCTTGGGTGAAAGTGGGGTGTTTAAGTCCCCTACTATGAATGTGTTACTGTCGATTTCCCCTTTTATGGCTGTTAGTATTTGCCTTATGTATTGAGGTGTTCCTATGTTGGGTGCATAAATATTTACAATTGTTATATCTTCTTCTTGGATCGATCCCTTGATCATTATGTAGTGTCCTTCTTTGTCTCTTTTAATAGTCCTTATTTTAAAGTCTATTTTGTCTGATATGAGAATTGCTACTCCAGCTTTCTTTTGGTTTCCATTTGCATGGAATATCTTTTTCCATCCCCTTACTGTTAGTCTGTATGTGTCTCTAGGTCTGAAGTGGGTCTCTTGTAGACAGCATATGTAAGGGTCTTGTTTTTGTATCCATTCAGCTAATCTGTGTCTTTTGGTGGGAGCATTTAGTCCATTTACATTTAAGGTAATTATCGATATGTATGTTCCTATTCCCATTTTCTATATTGTTTTGGGTTCGTTATTATAGGTCTTTTCCTTCTCTTGTGTTTCTTGCCTAGAGAAGATCCTTTAGCATTTGTTGTAAAGCTGGTTTGGTGGTGCTGAACTCTCTCAGCTTTTGCTTGTCTGTAAAGGTTTTAATTTCTCCATCAAATCTGAATGAGATCCTTGCTGGGTAGAGTAGTCTTGGTTGCAGGTTTTTCTCCTTTATCACTTTCAGTATGTCCTGCCACTCCCTTCTGGCTTGTAGGGTTTCTGCTGAGAGATCAGCTGTTAACCTTATGGGGATTCCCTTATGTGTTATTTGTTGTTTTTCCCTTGCTGCTTTTAATATGCTTTCTTTGTATTTAATTTTTGACAGTTTGATTAATATGTGTCTTGGCGTATTTCTCCTTGTATTTATCCTGTATGGGACTCTCTGTGCTTCCTGGACTTGATTAACTATTTCCTTTCCCATATTAGGGAAGTAAGTTTTCAACTATAATCTCTTCAAATATTTTCTCAGTCCCTTTCTTTTTCTCTTCTTCTTCTGGAACCCCTATAATTCGAATGTTGGTGCGTTTAATGTTGTCCCAGAGGTCTCTGAGACTGTCCTCAGTTCTTTTCATTCTTTTTTCTTTATTCTGCTCTGCAGTAGTTATTTCCACTATTTTATCTTCCAGGTCACTTATCCGTTCTTCTGCCTCAGTTATTCTGCTATTGATCCCATCTAGAGTATTTTTAATTTCATTTATTGTGTTGTTCATCGTTGCTTGTTTCATCTTTAGTTCTTCTAGGTCCTTGTTAACTGATTCTTGCATTTTGTCCATTCTATTGTCCATTCTATCTCCAAGATTTTGGATCAACCTTACTATCATTATTCTGAATTCTTTTTCAGTTAGACTGCCTATTTCCTCTTCATTTGTTAGGTCTGGTGCATTTTTATCTTGCTCCTTTATCTGCTGTGTGTTTTTCTGTTTTCTCATTTTGCTTATCTTACTGTGTTTGGGGTCTCCTTTTTGCAGGCTGCAGGTTCGTAGTTCCTCCTGTTTTTGATGTCTGTCTCCAGTGGCTAAGGTTGGTTCAGTGGGTTGTGTAGGCTTCCTGGTGGAGGGGACTAGTGCCTGTGTTGTGGTGGATGAGGCTGGATCTTGTCTCTCTAGTGGGCAGGTTCACGTCTAGTGGTGTGTTTTGGGGTGTCTGTGGCCTTATTATGATTTTAGGCAGCCTCTCTGCTAATGGGTGGGGTTGTGTTCCTGTTTTGCTAGTTGTTTGGCACAGGTTGTCCAGCACTGTGGCTTGCTGGTCGTTGAGTGAAGCTGGGTGCTGGTGTTAAGATGGAGGTCTCTGGGAGATTTTCGCCGTTTGATATTATGTGGAGCTGGGAGGTCTCTTGTGGACCAGTGTCCTGAAGTTGGCTCTCCTACCTCAGAGGCAGAGCCCTGACTCCTGGCTGGAGCACCAAGAGCCTTTCATCCACACGGCTCAGAATAAAAGGGAGAAAAAGTAGAGGGAATTAGTAGAAGTATGAGGAAAGAAAGAAGGAAAGGAAGGAAGGAAGGAGGGAAGGAAGGAAGGAAGGAAGGAAGAAAGAAAGAAAGAAGCAAAGAAGGAAAGAAGGCAAGAAGGAACGAATGGAGGGAGGGAGGGAGGGAGGAAGGAAGGAGGGAAAGAAGGAAAAACAGAAAGAAAGAAGATACAGTAAACATAAAATAAAGTATAATAAAGTTATTGAATTAAAAAATTCTTAATTAGAAAAAAAAAAAAAGGGACGGATAGAACCTTAGGACAAATGTTGGAAGCAAAGCTATACAGACAAAGTCTTACACAGAAGCGTACACATACACCCTCACAAAAAGAGGTAAAGGGGGAAAAATCATAAATCTTGCTGTCAGAGACCACCTCCTCAATTTGGGATGATTCGTTGTCTAAAGGAGGGAAGGAAGGAAGGAAAGAAAGAAAGAAAGAAAGGACGAAGGTAAAGTATAATAACGTTCTTAAAATTAAAATTGATTATTAAGAAAAAAATTTTAAAAAAAACCATGGACGGATAGAACCCTAGGACTAATGGTGGAAGCAAGACTATACAGACAAGATCTCACACAGAAGCATACACATACACATTCACAAAAAGAGGAATAGGGAGAAAAATCATAGATCTTGCTCCCAAAGTCCACCTCCTTAATTTGGGATGATTGGCTGTCTATTCATGTATTCCACAGATGCAGGGTACATCAAGTTGATTGTGGAGCTTTAATCCGCTGCTTCTGAGGCTGCTGGGAGAGATTTCCCTTTCTCTTCTTTGTTCTCACAGCTCACAGGGGCTCAGCTTTGGATTTGGCCCTGCCTCTGCGTGTAGGTCGCTGGAGGGCGTCTGTTTTTTGCTCAGACAGGACGGGGTTAAAGGAGCCGCTGATTCGGGGGCGCACTCAGGCCGGCGGGGAGGGAGGGGCACGGAATGCGGGGCGGGCCTGCGGCGGCAAAGTCCGGCGTGACCCTGCACCAGCCCGAGGCCCGCCGTGCGCTCTCCCGGGGAAGTCGTCCCCGGATCCCGGGAACCCGGCAGTGGCGGGCTGCACAGGCTCCGCGGAAGAGGGGAGTGGAGAGCGACCTGCGCTCGCAGACAGGCCCCTTGGTGGCGGCAGCAGCAGCCCCAACGTCTCCCGCCCGCCTCTGGGGTCCGCGCCTCCAGCAGCGGCTTGCGCCCGTCTCTGGAGTCTGCGCCCTCAGCCGCGGCTCGCGCCTGTCTCTGGGGTCCGCGCCCTCAGCCGCGGCTCGCGCCCGTCTCTGGGGTCCGCGCTTTCAGCCGCGGCTCGCGCCCGTCTCTGGGGTCCGCGCTTTCAGCCGCGGCTCGCGCCCGTCTCTGGAGCTCCTTTAAGCAGCGTTCTTAAACCCCTCTCCTCACGCACCAGGAAACAAAGAGGGAAGAAAAAGTCTCTTGCCTCTTCGGCAGGTGCAGGCTTTTCCCCGGACTCCCTCCCGGCTAGCCGTGGTGCACTAACCCCTTCAGGCTATGTTCAAGCCGCCAACCCCAGTCCTCTCCCTGCGCTCCGTCCGAAACCGAAACCCGAGCCTCAGAGCCTCAGCTCGCAGCCCCGCCCGTCCCGGCGGGTGAGCAGACAAGCCTCTCGGGCTGGTGAGTGCCGGTCGGCACCGATCCTCTGTGCGGGAATCTCCCCGCTTTGCCCTCTGCACCCGTTGCTGTGCTCTCCTCCGCGGCTTCGAAGCTCCCCCCTCCGCCTCCCGCAGTCTCCGCCCGCGAAGGGGCTTCCTAGTGTGTGGAAACTTTTCCTCCTTCACAGCTCCCTCCCACTGGTGCAGGTGCCGTCCCTATTCTTTTGTCTCTGTTTTTTCTTTTTTCCTTTTGCCCTACCCAGGTACGTGGGGAGTTTCTTGCCTTTTGGGAGGTCTGAGGTCTTCTGCCAGCCTTCAGTAGGTGTTCTGTAGGAGTTGTTCCACGTGTAGATGTATTTCTGGTGTATCTGTGGAGAGGAAGGTGATCTCCGCGTCTTACTCTTCCGCCATCTTCCTCTGTCCCCGCTTCTTTCCTCTTTAGTTCTTCTAGGTCCTTGTTAAATGTTTCTTGCATTTTCTATATTCTATTTCAAAGGTTTTGGATATCTTTACTATCATTATTCTGAATTCTTTTTCAGGTAGACTGCCTATTTCCTCTTCATTTGTTAGGTCTGGTGGGTTTTTACCTTGCTCCTTCATCTGCTGTGTGTTTCTCTGTCTTCTCATTTTGCTTGTCTTACTGTGTTTGGGGTCTCCTTTTCGCAGGCTGCAGTTTCGTAGTTCCCATTGTGTTTGGTGTTGTCCCCAGTGGCTAAGGTTGGTTCAGTAGGTTGTGTAGGCTTCCGGGTGGAGGGGACTAGTTCCTGTGTTCTGGTGGATGAGGCTGGATCTTGTCTTTCTTGTGGGCAGGTCCACGTGTGTTGGGGTGTTTTGGGGTGTCTCTGGCCCTATTATGATTTTAGGCAGACTCTCTGCTAATGGATGGGGCTGTGTTCCTGTCTTGCTAGTTGTTTGTTATAGGGTGTCCAGCACTGTAGCTTGCTGGTCGTTGAGTGAAGCTGGGTCTTGGTGTTGGGTTGGAGATCTCTGGGAGATTTTTGCCATTTGATATTATGTGGAGCTGGGAGGGAGGTTTCTTGTGGACCAGTGTCCTGTAGTTGGCTGTCCCACTTCAGAGGCACAGCACTGACTCCTGGCTGGAGCACCAAGAGGCTTTCATCCACACGGAGCAGAATAAAAGGGAGAAAAACTAGAAAGAAAGAGGATAAAATAAAGTAAGATAAAATAAAATAAAGTTATTAAAATAAAATATAAAAAATAATTATTAAGAAAAAAATTTTAAAAAACAAAACAAATAAAAACGGACGTACAGAACCCTAGGACAAACGGTGAAAGCAAAGCTATACGGAGAAAATCTCACACAGAAGCATACACATACATACTCACAAAAAGAGGAAAAGGGAAAAAAATAATTCATTTTGCTCCCAAAGTCCACCTCCTCTATTTGGGATGATTCGTTGTCGAAGCATACACGTACATACAAAAAGAGGAAAAGGGAAAAAAATAATTCATCTTGCTCCCAAAGTCCACCTCCTCTATTTGGGATGATTCGTTGTCTATTCATGTATTCCACAGATGCAGGGTACATCAAGTTGATTGTGGAGATTTAATCAGCTGCTTCTGAGGCTGCTGGGAGAAATTTCCTTTTCTCTTCTTTGTTCGCACAGCTCCCGGTGTTCAACTTTGGATCTGGCCCCGCCTCTGCGTGTAGGTCGCCTGAGGCCGTCTATTCTTCGCTCAGACAGGACGGGGTTAAAGGAGCAGCTGATTAGGGGACTCTGGCTCACTCAGGCCGGGGGGAGGGAGGGGTACGGATGCAGGGCGAGCCTGCGGCGGCAGAGGCCAGCGTGACGTTGCACCAGCCTGAGGCACGCCGTGTGTTCTCCCGGGGAAGTTGTTCCTGGATCACGGGACCCTGGCAGTGGCGGGCTGTACAGGCTCCCGGGAGGGGCGGCGTGGATAGTGACCTGTGCTTGGACACAGGTTTCTTGGTGGCGGCAGCAGCAGCCTTAGCGTCTCCCGCCCGTCTCTGGGGTCCGCGCTGATAGCCGCGGCTTGCGCCCCGTCTCTGGAGCTCCTTTAAACAGCGCTCTTAATCCCATCTCCTCGCGCACCAGGAAACAAAGAGGCAAGAAAAAGTCTCTTGCCTCTTCAGCAGGTCCAGACCTTTTACTGGCCTCCCTTCCTACTAGCCGTGGCGCACTAGTCCCTTCAGGCTGTGTTTACACCGCCAGTCCTCTCTCTGCGATCTGACCGAAGCCCGAGCCTCAGCTCCCAGCCCCCACCCACCCCGGCGGATGAGCAGACATGCGTCTTAGGCTGGTGAGTGCTGGGTGGCACCGGTCCTCTGTGCGGTAATCTTTCCACTTTGCCCTCCACACCCCCGTTACTGCGCCCTGCTCCGCGGCTTTGAAGCTTCCCCCCTCCACGACCCGCAGTCCTCGCCCGCGAAGGGGCTTCCTAGTGTGTGGAAACCTTTCTTCCTTCATATCTCCCTCCCATTGGTGCAGGTCCCGTCCCTATTCTTTTGTCTCTGGTTTTTCTTTTTTCTTTTGCCCTACCGAGGTACGTGGGGAGTTTCTTGCCTTTTGGGTGGTCTGAGGTCTTCTGCCAGCGTTCAGTGGGTGTTCTATAGGATCAGTTCCACGTGTAGATGTATTTCTGATGTATCTGTGGGGAGGAAGGTGATCTCCGCGTCTTACTCTTCCTCCATCTTTACACCATTCACCAGCAGTTTTTAATGGCTCAACTGTATGAAGTCTTTGCAAAACATTTGACTTCATTTTAGAAACTAATCTCTTTCTTTTCATAGTCATATTTGAGGTTTGTAATATACAAGGATCTAAAAGTATATAAGTATATATACATATGCTTATGTAATACATACATATACAAAATAATATTTAATTAAATTACATAATTACATGAGGTAAACAGTTGTTTGCATTTTATGCAAAACATAAACATATAATTCAACAGGGAGAAATGTGTGTTGATGAGACTGTGCTACTATCTTCACCACAATGTAAAGCTCTCAGTGTGCTGTGGCCATTGGTCTGTGTGTCTCACAGAGGAACTGAAGCACTGGGCTAGTAGAGGTGGGTTAGCAGAATATCTAGTACATCTGTGCTGTATTACCATTTCCCAAATTTGGTCTTCTACTTTGGATAGCCAGAAACTCACTCTTGTTAGGAATAAAAAGGAATCAGTCTTAAGATACTTGCTCAGACAAAGGAATTCACAGAGGCCTAAGATCAATGGCAGTTTATTAACAGTTCATTTACAGTGAAGGATAACTGTCAAAAGACCCAGGCTATCGGAGTCTGCATGGTGAGCATATTCTCCCTATGTTATCTCAGCCCCTCTTATTTTTTATTCCTTCATTACATAATCTGTAATTATTCTAATGCCTTCTTATCTGGCAATTGCAACTGAGGGATGAATGAGGATTTTAAAAATAGTTTCAGTAGGATTTATTTTTTAGGTTCACAGCAAAATTGAGGGGAAGGTACAGAGATTTCCTGTAGAGCCTCTGCCCTCCTCACCCTTCCCCTATCAACATCACTAACCAGAGTGGTACATTTGTTACAATTGATGAACTTACACTGACACATCTTAATCCCCCAAAGTCCATAGTTTACATTAGGGTTTACCCTTGGTATTGTACATTCTATGGATTTGGACAAATGTATAGTGATATATATACATCATTATGGTAACATACAGAGTATTTTCACTGTCCTAAAAAGCCTCTGTGCTCTAGCTATTCACTCTCACTCCCCCCTAACCTGGAACAATCACTGATCTTTTGCTGTCTCCATAGTTTTGCCTTTTCCAGATTGTTATATAGCTGGAATCATACATTATGTAGCCTTTTCAGATTGGTTTCTTTTACTTAGTAATGTGCATTTACATTTCCTCCACATCTTTTCATGGCTTGAGAGCTCATTTCTTTTTAGTGCTAAATAATATTCCATTGTCTGGATGCATCACAGTTTATTTACCAACTCACCTACTGAAAGACACCTTGGTTGCTTCCAAGTTTTGGCAATTATGAATAAAGCTGCTGTAAACATCTGTGTGCAGGTTTTTGTCGGACATATCAATACATTTCCAATGCATCTGGGTGAATACCAAGGTGAACAAAGATTTTTGTTGGTTTGCCTTTGTTGTTATTACTATTGTTTTAATGATGGAAGAGATTTGAGGAGGGTACAGGTCACTGGCAAGGACGTGATAGAAAATAAAAGCTGAAGCTTCAAGGATTACACAGATAGTTAGTAGTGGTATGGAGCCCATGAGCAAGGTGGCCAGGATTTGGTGCAACGATAATTCTTAGGTGAGAGGAGGAATTCCATATTGCTTGTAATTGGAAGGAAAGAGGAAGGAAAGGTGTGGAGATGGTAAGTTGCCAGGAAGTTGAGAGGGTTCTCACCAGTATCTTCTATTTTCTTGGTGAAATGATAGGTAATGTCCTGAGGGTTTCAGAAGAGTGGTGGAGGCCTGAAGAGTAGTTCTAGAGAAGAGACTTTTCCCTGGGGAAATATTCAAGCTGGCTGGCTTTGGGGGGCCCAGCTGGGGCTGGAGTCTATGACTGATTGTGGCCTTGGTCTCTAATCACCCATGGAGCTCAGATGCAGGCATGAGAAGGTAAAAGTTGGCTTGTTCTAGGGCAGGTTTGTCAGGTGGGTGCATGGACCTTATAGCATTGACAAGAATGTGGTTGAAGCAGTGGCTCCTTTCAAGCCTTCTTTGCCCACTTTCTTGCATTTTGACTCTGTTTGTCTGCAATGGGGCGACTAGCTGGGTGAGTGAAGAGATACTAGTGATAGGGTAACATATGTTTGAGGGTGTTTTAGGGCAGATTGTTGGGCTTTCCTTTTACTGAAGCACTCCAAAAATGCTGATCATTCATCTTGGGATTTGGCAATTCAACAACTTAGGTAAATAAACGCTGAGAGTTTTGGTGGACCAGTGCCAGTGCCTGGAAATATAAAAATGAGTAGTAAGAGGGTCCTATGTTCCAGGAGTTTACAGTCTAGTGGGAGTGACAGATAAGTAATTACATGGAAAAATTATAATGTGTTAAGTCCAAAGATAAAGACATTTACCTAGGGTTGTGGCTTCCCAGGGAAGGCTTGACACTGACTCAGGTGTTTCCCCACCACGCTGGAGGAACAACAGGCAGAAGGATGCTTAGCGTCTGCCTCTCTGGTCAGAAGGGATGCCTGGAAAGCAGCAGGTCTGGGCAGGGCTGGCATGCTGGCTTCCTTCCTGGAAGCTGGGGCAGGCTGAGGAAGGAGCAGTCAGGTTCCTTTTGGGAGTTGTGGAACCAGCAGGGTGAAGCTTGGCTCAGAAGAGCTTCCCTAGCTGCCTCTGCCAGGCTACCTCAGCACTGCAGTGTGGGTTCTCCATGGCCAGGAGCCTAGCAGGAGCAACACTGAGCTTTGGCAGGGTGTGTTCTGCATCAGGGCATGGGGATTTGCTGCAAAATCTTCCTCAGCAGGGGATCTGACAGGGCAGTGCTGGTCAGGAAGTGTCTTCCGGACACTGGTCTTATCAACTGTAAGGATTTGGACTTATCCTCAGATGTCACATCTCTATAGAGCCTCAGAGGCATATGACTTCTTGGAATAGACACTCAGGTAAGGTCAGGAGGCAGCACATGTTGAGGCCTTCTGTGGGTTTCACCCTTGCAGAATTCGTAGTAATAGTAGTAATAATAACAATAATAGCAACAAATACTACTACTGACATTGATTAAGTGCTTGCTTAATGAGTGACAGGAATTTGTGGTTTAATCGCTAAGACAAGCTATACAGTAGATGTTAGGGGCCCTCTTTTAAAGGTAATGACTCAAGGTTTGAAGAGGGTGAGCATCTTGTTGAGAATCACACAGGTGGAGATGACAGAGCTAGGACACAACCTGGGGGAGTCTAACTTCAAAGTCCACCCTGTTGACCACAGCTGCCCGCTGCTCCAGAGACATTTTACATTTGTGCATTGCTTTCCAGTATCAAGTCACTTTTCCCTCCATTACCTCACTTTAACTTCACAGTGCTCCTGGGAGGCAGGCAGAACAGGTATTATTGGTCCATACCACAGATGTGGAAACCGAGGCCCTGAGAAGATAGGTGACTAGCCTAGTGGGACGTGGCTGGCTTACAGCTGAGCCTCTAACCAATGTTTACTTGTTTGTATCCTACTCTTCTCTCTGTATCCCATCTAGCTGCAGTTCAGTCTCCTTTATAAGATGACAGTTTGGGTGAGAGAATACAACCAATGCCTCTGGAAACAGCCCAAACCACATAGGAGGAAAAGCAGCCCTGAAGGGAGTGTTTCCATCACCTATGGTTGTTAAGGTAACTGTGACGTGGCCTATTACTGAGTTTGAAGAAAGGCACTGTGTAGGTCAGGGACAGGGATTAACCTCGGCATAGGCTGTATGGCTGGACATAGAGAGAAACCAGTTCAGGAACGCCTGGCTGAGGCTGACCCTAAGTGGTAGCTGTTTGCCTTCTGATGTACCCCTCAGCCCCACAGGTTCTTGGTGCCCTTTGGCTATGTCTCGGCACTTTGTCCATTCCTCATCATTAAGGATGGTCACCTCTCACACTTGGGCAGCACTCTAAGCTTTATAAAGACTTTCTACATACATGATCTTATTGGCTTCTCATAATAGCCATGAAGAAAAGAAAGCCAGGGCAGGACATTTTATAAATAATTATTAGAGGGCTCAAATAACTTTTTCAAGATATATAGGTATTAAATGGTAGAACAAGGACTCAAACATAACCTTGTAGCTCTAAAGCCTATGGTCTCTTGACTGTTCTCAATGATTTTCAGAAACCCATCTGCTCTGTCTTCTATCTCCTTGGGGCCTGAAAATTCTCAAGCTTATGCACTACTTGTCTCAGTATGTTTTAAGGTTCTGGCAACAGAAATGCTTAATATCTGGTGGAAATTCCTGGGACAGGTGAATTACTTAGCATTGGAAATCTAAGATTTCCATCATTTTCCAATGGGTCCTATCACATACCAGGGCACATGGATGCTGAGTGCAAATGCATACTCAGTGCTCTGTGAAAGTCATACTCTGCCATTGGTGGATCAGAGGCTCTACCTTCTTATAGGAGAAGCAATGCAATTTTTATTAGTTTGTCATTTTGAAGAAATACTTTTGGCAACTGTATGACTATACTATACTTACTCTTCATGGGTAAGCCAGCCAAGGGAAGAGACTTTGAGGGAGCTAAGTGTGGACATAAAAATTACTTTAGAAAGAACAATAGAGTATGTAGTCTGACCCTTATATTTTATGGATGTATGTATCCATTGGGATATTTTTTGTTGTAAGTAACAGAAAACCTACCAGCCAGGTCTTATATCATGAGAACATCTGTTGTTTACTTAACAAGAAGTCTGGAGGAAGTTGTAGCTGAGGTTAGTTCATTGGCTCAGTGATACCCACAAAGACAGCTTCTTCTAGTCTTTCCCACTTGCCGATCTGTGTGGCATTTTCTTCCCTTAAGGTGCAAGATACCTGCTTCAGTTTCAAGTATTGCATCTCCCATGAAACGGTGTAAAAGAGGAATTAAGAGGGTATCTGGGGGTGGTGAGAGAGTGTTTTCCTCATGTGTCTCTGTATTTTCTTTTTTTTAAATTAAGATTTAATTTCTTATAGCAATTTTAGGTTCACAGTAAAACTAAGGGAAAAATACTGACATTTCTCATATACTCCCTGATCTACCTGTGCATGGCCTCCCCCATTGTCAATATCACTCACCAGAGTGTTGCACTTGTTACAATTGATAAACCTATATCCACACATCATAATCAACCAAAGTCCATAGTTTATATTACAGTTCACTCTTGGTGTTACACTTTCTATGGATTTGGACAAATGTATAATGATATGTATCCATCATTATGATATCATATAGAGTATTTTGATTTGCCCTAAAAATCATTTATGCTCTCCCTGTTCATCCCTCCCTGCCCATTCAACCCCTGGCAACCACTGATCTTTTTGCTGTCTCCATAGTTTTGCCTTTTCCAGAGTGGCATATACTTGGAATCATATAGTATGCAACATTTACAGATTGGCTTCTTTCACTTAGTAATATGCATTTAAATTTTCTCCATGTCTTTTCATGGCTTGATAAATCTTTCTTTTTTTTGTAGTAGGCAGGCCTCTCACTGTTGTGGCCTCTTCCGTTGTGGAGCACAGGCTCCAGACACGCAGGCTCAGCAGCCATGGCTCACGGGCCTAGCCGCTGCGCGGCATGTGGGATCTTCCCAGACTGGGGCACAAACCCGTGTCCCCTGCATGGGCAGGTGGACTCTCAACCACTGCACCACCAGGGAAGCCCAAATCTTTCTTTTTAGCACTAAATAATATTCCCTTGTCTGGATCTACACAGTTTATTTACGCACAGTAATTACTTATTACTCTAGGACATATTGGTTGCTTCTAAGTTTTGACAATTATGAATAAAAATGCTAATAAACATCTATGTGCAAGTTTTTTATGGACATAAGTATTCAACTCTTCGATAAACACCAAAAGAGTGAAATTTCTGGACCATATGGAAGGAGTATGTTTAATTTTGTAAGAGACTGACGAACTGTCTTCCAAAGTGGCTGTGCCATTTTGCATTCCCACCAGCAACGAATGAGAGTTCCTATTGCTACAAATCCTCACCAGAATTTAGCAGTCAGTGTTCCTGATTTTGGCCATTTTAATAGGCGTGATAGGCCATTCTGATAGTGGTACCTCTTTTTTTTTTTTTTTGCAGGACGCGGGCCTCTCACTGCTGTGGCCTCTCCCACTGCGGAGCACAGGCTCTGGACGCGCAGGCTCAGCGGCCATGGCTCACGGGCCCAGCTGCTCTGCGGCATGTGGGATCCTCCCGGACCGGGGCACGAACCCGTGTCCCCTGCATCGGCAGGCGGACTCTCAACTACTGCGCCACCAGGGAAGCCCTCATTGTTTTTTTAATTTGCATTTCCCTCATAACATGTGATATGGATTATCTTTTCATATGTGTATTTGCCATTTGTGTATCTTCTTTGTTAAGATGTTAAGGTCTTTGGTCCATTTTTAATCAGGTTGTTTGTTTTCTTATTGTTGAGTTTTAAGAGTTATTTGTATAATTTGAATAACAGTTCTTTATCAGATTGTCTCTGTTTTTCCATGATGAAACTCTTATCTAGAGGCCCCCCCATCCCCAGTTGATTTCCCCGTATATCTCGTAGGACCCTGACTGCAAGGAAAGCTAGGAAAGTGAGAATTCAGCATTCATAGCAGTTCTGCAGTTGGAGACAATTTAAGAGAAGGGGTTTGGGAATGCCTGCTGGGTGGCCAGTCATTGTACCTGATCACTGGAGACATCGAGGTCCTGAGAAACCATGGGACATTTCTGGGGTCCCATAACCAGTAGGCGCTAGATCTAAAATCTACGGTTTTAGTCAGGTATCCAAAATGGGCAACTGAGTGTGTGGAGGGGTAACACTTCTGTCCCAGGGCATCTCTTATTCCCATCTGATCCACAGAAATCACATGGCCTGGTTCATCTGGACCCCACAGATATGATTTGGAGCCTGATGCCTGATGCAGCAAGGTGGTCTTGGTTGCCAAGGGACTATCAATTTTTCCTTTTGTCTCTTCGTTTTCAGGCTACCATACCAGGTCAGTTGTCTGGTCATCACAGCAAATGCTGTGTTTCTTCTGTCAGAATTCATCTTTTGCAAGGTGTTGGTGATTTTTCTGTTGGCCAAAGGACAAAAGAAAAGTACATGAGTCTCTAACTCCCCTAAGGTGAGCTATTTTAGAAATCCTTATAAAGTCAGGTAAGAAAAGATCACAGCCCAGATCAATAACTGCCTCCTGGACTGAGAGCAGAAGATGATTTATTTATGTGCCTGGGATGTTGTTTAATGTATGCTCAATACTCAGGCTTTTGGCCACATGGGCATAGATAACACCAAACAGTGAATTATTAAAACCA
Source organism: Globicephala melas (assembly GCF_963455315.2). Classification (NCBI taxonomy): domain Eukaryota; kingdom Metazoa; phylum Chordata; class Mammalia; order Artiodactyla; family Delphinidae; genus Globicephala; species Globicephala melas. The sequence goes on from NC_083321.1 coordinate 84,799,872, forward strand.
AGAGAGACTTGCTTGAGTCACATCTCTTGTGTTGATGCTGTAAAAAGCAACTTCTACTCTCTTGATTTCCTTGAAAAACTTCCCAGAGCTGTGGTTTGGAATTACTTTTTGCCAAAGATTCTAAGTGCAATATAGGTCAAACCCATCACATACAATAATTGTATTCCTGGGAGGAGATTTGTAAACGCTGTTTGGAAAAATCACTTCATGTTTTAATTGCGCTGGAGAAGCAGACAAGTTAAAGGAATCATAAAGCCCAATCCTTTGCACAGAGAAGGCTCATTTTGTAATGTTATTTGTAATGCTAATAAACTCTACCCTACATACCTGTTTAGTGTGTGATATACTTAGTTGGTGTTTCTAGAAGTGGGGCCACATCGCGTTTCTTTTTTCCTTCCATTTTTATTAAGATATAATTGATATACAGCAATGTATAAGTTTAAGGTATACAGTGCAATGATTTTTTTTTGTTGTTGTTGTTGTACGCGGGCCTCTCACTGTTGTGGCCTCTCCCGTTGCGGAGCACAGGCTGCAGACGCACAGGCTCAATAGCCATGGCTCACGGGCCCAGCCACTCCACGGCATGTGGGATCTTCCCAGACCAGGGCACGAACCCGTGTCCCCTGCATCGGCAGGCGGACTCTCAACCATTGCGCCACCAGGGAAGCCCCAGTGTAATGATTTTACCTACATACATCATGCAATGATTATCACAATAAATTTAGTAAACATCCACCATTTGATATAGAGGCAAATTTAAGGAAATAGAAAAAAAATTTTTCCTTGTGATAATTCTTAAGATTTACTCCCTCAACAACTTTCATATAGCATATAGCAGTGCTAATTTTATTTATCATGCTGTACAGCACATTTCTAGTACTTATAAGTTATAACTGGTTCATGGCGGCCTTTTGACTGCCTTCATCCTATTACCCCTCCCACCACCCGTTGCCTCTGGTAGCCACAAATCTGATCTCTTTTTCTATGAGTTTTTTCTTTTTTTTTTTTTCGATATGCGGGCCTCTCACTGTCGTGGCCTCTCCCGTTGCGGAGCACAGGCTCCAGACACGCAGGCTCAGCGGCCATGGCTCACGGGCCCAGCCGCTCTGCGGCATGTGGGATCTTCCCGGACCGGGGCACGAACCCGTGTCCCCTGCATCGGCAGGTGGACTCTCAACCACTTTGTTTTTGAAGTATAGTTGACCTACAGCACTATGTTAGTTCCTGTTACACAACATAGTGATTCAGTATTTTCATACATTTCAAAATGATTACTAGGATAAGTCTAGTTATAGTATGTCAACATACAAAGATATTACATAGTTATTGACTATATTCCCCACACTGTAGATTTCATACTATGACTCATTTATTTTGCAACTGGAAGTTTGTACCTCTTAATCTCCCTCACCTATTTCTTTCCACTCCTCACCTCCCTCCCCTCTGGCAACTATAGCTATGTATCTGTTTCATTATTTAGATTCCTCATGTAAATGAAATCATGCAGTATTTGTCTTTCTCTATCTGATTTATTTCACTTAGCATAATACACCCTAGGTTCATTCTTTTTCATCCAATTTATATATGTACATATATATATGATGTAATCTATATATATAAATTACATCTTCATTATCCATTCATCTATTGATGGGCACTTATTTTGCTTGCATATCTTGGCTATTGTAAATAATGCTGCAATGAACATAGGGGTGCATATATCTTTTCTAATTAGTGTTTTTGTTTTCTTTGCATAAATACCCAGGAGTAGAATTGCTGGGTCATATGGTAGATCTATTTTTTTTTTTTTTAATTAATGAGTCTTCCAGATCTCTTCCCCCACCTCTGCCTTTTGAAGATGGCACCTGACTATTGAAGGGGGACTTTAAAAGTGAACTTTTGTTCCCAGGGAGTGGGGAGTGAGATCAGAAGTGGGTGAAGAGTTGGCCCTGTGCTAGTGCCTATTTGTGTCTGCTGGAGATGCCTGGTCAGGCCTCAAATAGTCAGGGCAACACGAACTTCTGTAACAAATAAACCCCCAAATCCCACTGGCTTAATACAATAGATTTTTTTCCCCCATTGCTTACATAATAGTCCAATGAGGTGTTTCCTAGTCTATGGGCAGCTTTCCTCCATGTGATGATTCAAGGACCCAGCCTTCTCCCATCTTTGGCTCTGCCAACCTCTCGGACCATAGAGTCTTCTTCTAGCCCCTAGATGAAGTCCCACCCCCTTCTTAAAAGCTACTGCCCAGAATGCACACACACGACTTTCACTCACATTCCACTGGTGAGGACTTGTCACACGGCCAGGCATACATGCAAGCTTCACTGGGAAATATAGTCCCTGTCTGGGCAGCCACTGCTTTTTTTGTTTGTTTGTTTTGTTGAATTTTATTTCATTAATTTTTTTATACATACAGCAGGCTTCCACTAGTTATCCACTTTATACATATTAGCGTATACACGTCAATCCCAATCCCCGCCTGCCACTTTCCCCCCCTGGTGTCCACACGCCCGTTCTCTACATCTGTGTCTCAACCTCTGGGCAGCCACTCCTAGCAACAGTTCCACACTATGCAAGGGCAAGCACAAATGCCTGGTAGATGGAACACTAGCTGTCTCTACCACAGGGCCTGATCCTAGACATTCTGTTAGCATTTACTAAGTCTGTGGTCTATTCTCCAGCAGACATCAGGCTGGGGTCTTCTCTGAATATTCCCACCCCTCACTTCAACTCCTACCAGCACAACAGCATCACCATACAGCCCTCAAGCATCCCCTGGTGGGAGCCTTTCCTATAAGACCCCCTGACCTCTCACCACAGTTGCTCTTGCTTTGAACCCCCATGGCTGGACCCTTCCCTCTGCCTGCCCTCACCTCACAGCCCACCGCAGTCTTCAGGGGCCTCCTACATAGCTCTCTCCTCCTGGCAGCCCAAACAGGAAGCCAAGCAGAGGCTTTCTGAAGGAGAGATCAGGGCCTGTCCTGTCTATCTTTAAGCCAAGGAGGGCGGGTCTTGGTAGATCTATTTTTAATTTTTTGAGGAGTATCCATATTGTTTCCCACAGAGGCTGCACCATCCTCACCAATGCTTGTTACTTGCTGTCTTTTCTGTGATAGCCATTCTAACAGGTTTGAGGTGATCTCTCATTGTGGTTTTAATTTGCTTTTACCTAGTGATGAGTGATGTTGAGCATTTTCATGTGCCTGTTGGCCATCTGTATGTCTTCTTTGGAAAAAATGTTGATTCAGGTCTTCTGCCCATTTTTTAATTGGGCTGTTTTTTTTTTGATGTTGAGTTGTATGAGTTCTTTGTATATTTTCGATATTAACCCCTTAATGCATATATCATTTGCAAATATTTCTCCCATTCAGTAGGTGGCCTTTATTTTTTGTTGATAGCTTTCTTCATTGTTCAAAAGATTTTTAGTTTGATATAGTTGCATTTGTTTATTTTTGCTTTTGTTTCTTTGGCCTGAGAGACATATCCAAAAAAAATATTACTAAGACTGATGTCAAAGGGCTTACTGCCTATGTTTTCTTCTAGAAATTTTATGGTTTCAGGTCTTACATTTAAGTCTTAAATCCATTTTGAATTTATTTTTGTTCAGGGTGTGAGAGTAGTCTAGTTCGATTTTTTTGCATGTAGCTGTACAGTTTTCCCAACATCATTTATTGAAGAGGCTCTGTTTCCCACATTGTATATTCTTGCCTTCTCTGTCATAGATTAATTCCCCATCTGTGGTGTGGGTGCACATAAACGTAGGTTCATTTCTGGGCTCTCTATTCTGTTCCATTGATCTATGTGTCTGTTTTTGTGCCAGTACAATACTGTTTTGATGACTGTAGTTTGTTTGAAATCAGGAAGTGTGATACCTCCAGCTTTGTTTTTCTTTCTGAAGATTATTTTGGCTATTTGAGATCTTTTGTGTTTCCATACAAATTTTAGAATTATTTGTTCTAGTTCTGTGAAAAATGCAATTGGTATTTTGATAGGGATTGCATTGAATCTGTAGATTGCCTTGGTTAGTATAGTAGCTTTAACAACATTATTTCTTCCAATCCAAGAACATGGTATATCTTTCCATCTGTTTGTGTCATCTTCAAGTTCTTTCATCACTGTCTTATTGTTTTCAAGTATAGGTTTTTAACCTCCTTAGAGATTTATTCCTAGGTAATTTATCCTTTATGATACAATTGTAGACAAGATTGATTTCTTAATTTGTCTCTCATAGTTTGTTGTTAGTGTATAAAGGCAACAAATTTCTGTATATTAATTTTGTATCCTGAAACTTTACTGAGTTCATTAATGAGCTCTAGTAGTTTTTTGGTGGTGTCTTTGGATTTCCTATGTATAGTATCATGTTATCTGCAAACAGTGACAGTTTTACTTCTTCCTTTTACATTTGGATTCCTTTTATTTCTTTCTCTTGTCCGATTGCTGTGCCTAGGACTTCCAATACTGTGTTGAATAAAAGTAGCAAGTGTGGACATCCTTGTCTTCTTATTCCTGATCTTAGAGGAAATGTTTTCAGCTTTTTTACCATTGAGTATGATGTTAGCTCTGGGTTTGTCATGTGTGGCCTTTATTATTTTGGTACAGTTTCCCTCTATACCCATGTTGTTGAGAGTATTTATCATAAATGGATGTTGAATTTCGCTGAAAACTTTCTGCGTCTATTGAGATGATCATATAATTTTTATTCTTCAATATGTTAATGTGGTGTATCACATTGATTGATTTGCAGGTATTAAACAATCCTTGCATCTCTGGGATAAATCCACTTGACCATGCTGTATGATCCTTTTAATATATTGTTGAATTCAGTTTGCTAATATTTTGTTGAGGATCTGTGCACCTACATTTATTAGTGATATTGGCCTGTAATTTTTTTTGTGTGTGTAATTTCTTCATCTGGTTTTGGTATCAGGGTGATGCTGACCTCATGGAATGGGTTTGGAAGCATTCCTTCCTCTGCAATTTTTTGGAATAGTTTGAGAAGGATAGGTGTAAACTCTTCAGTAAATGGTAGAATTCATCTGTGAAGTCATCTGGTCCTGGACTTTTGTTTGTTGGGAGATTTTTAAAATTACTAGTTCAACTTCATTACTGATAATTGGTCTGTTCATATTTTCTATTTCTTCCTGGTTCAGTCTTGGGAGACTGTACATTTCTAGGAATTTGTCCATTCTTACAGGTCGTCCATTTTATTGGTGCATAATTGTTTGTAGTAATCTCTTATCTTCCTTTGTATTTCTGTGGTGTCAGTTGTAACTTCTCCTTTTTCATTTTTGATTTTATTTATTTGGGCCCTCTCTCTTTTTTATTGATGAGCCTGGTTAAATGTTTATCAATTTTGTTTATATTTTCTAAGAACCAACACTTAGTTTCATTGTTCTGTTCTATTTTTTTTTTTTGTATATCATTTATTGCTGTTCTGATCTTCAGAATTTCTTTTCTTCTATTAACTTTGGGTTTTGTTTGTTCTTCTTTTTCTAGTTCCTTTAGATGTAAAGTTAGGTTGTTTATGTGAGATTTTTCTTGTTTCCTAGAATTGCTATAAACTTCCCTCTTAGACCTGCTTTTGCTGTGTCCCAAAGATTGCGGATTATTGTGTTTCCATTTCCATTTGTCTCCTGGTATTTTAAAAAATTTCTTCTTTGATTCCTTCAGTGATCCATTGGTTATTTAGTAGTGTATTGTTTAGCCTCCAGGTATGTCTGTTTTTGCATTGTTTTGGTAGTTGATTTCTAGTCTCACAGCATTGTGGTCAGAAAAGATGCTTGATATGATTTCAATTTTCTTAAATTTATTGAGACTTCTTTTGTGTCTTAGCATGTGATCTATTCTGGAGAATGTTCCATGTACACTTGAAAAGAATGTGTATTCTGCTCCATGGAATATTCTATATATATCTATTAAGTCCATTTAGTCTGAAGTGTCATTTAAGGCCAGTGTTTCCTTGTTGATTTTCTCTCTGGATGATGTAAGTGGGGTGTTGAAGTCTCTTATTATTACTGCGTTATTGCCAATTTCTCCCTTTATGTCTGTTAATATTTGCTTTATATATTTATGTGCCTTATGTTGGGTGCAGGTATATTTACAATTGTTATATCTTCATGTTGAATTGATCCCTTGATCATTGTCCGTCTTTGTATCTTGTTACAGTCTTCGTTTTAAAGTCTATTTTGTCTGGCTTTGTTTTCTTTTCCATCTTCATGGAATATCTTTTTCAATCCCTTCCCTTTCAGTCTGTGTACATCTTTAGATCTGGAATGAGTTTCTGGTAGGCAGCATATATATGGATCTTGTTTTTGTATCCATTCACCTACTCTATATCTTTTGAATTGAGCATTTAGTCCATTTACACTTATAGAAATTATTGATAGGTATGTACTTTATTTCATTTTGTTAATTGTTTTGGTGTTGTTTTTGTAGTTCTTTTTGTTCCTTTTTTCTTCCTCTGCTCTCTTCTCTTGTGATTTAATGGCTATCTTTAGTGCTATGTTTGGGTTTCTTTTTCTTTTTTGTGTGTGTACTTATTATAGATTTTTGATTTGTGGTTACCATGAAGTTTATATATAGCCATCTCTCTCTCTCTCTCTCTCTCTCTCTCTATATATATATATATATACACACACATATATATAGCCATCTCTCTCTCCATATATATATGTGTGTGTGTGTGTGTGTGTGTGTGTGTGTATATTTTTTAAGTTGCTAATCTCGTAAGTTCAAATGCATTTTTATAGCCCTGAATTCTTACTGCTCCCCCACCACATCTACTCTTTTTGATATCATACTTTATAACTTTTTTTGTGTGTATCCCTTAACTCCTTCTTGTAGATATAGATGAGTTTACTACTTTTTATTTTAACTTTCCTCCTACCTTTTTACATGGTTGATTTACTTTCTTTACTGTGGATTTACCTTTACCAATGAGATTTTTCCTTTTATACTTCATATTCCTGGTTGTGACCTTCTCTTTGTTTGCTTAGAGAAGTCCTTTTCACATTTCTTGATAAGTTGGTTTGGTAGTGCTGAACTCTTTTAGTTTTTCTGGTCTGTAAAACTTTTGATCTCTCTGTCAAATCTGAATGAAAGCCTTGCTGGGTAGAGTATTCTTGGTTGTAGATTTTTCCCTTTCATTACTTTAAATATATCCTGCTACTCCCTTATGGCCTTCAGAGTTTCTGCTGAAAAGTTGGCTAGTAGCCTTATGGGAGTCCCCTTGTACATAACTTGTTGCTTTTCCCTTGCTGCATTTAATATTCTCTCTATATTTTTAACGTTTCCCATTTTAATTATAATGTGTCTTGGTGTGGTCCTCCTTAGGTTGATCCTACTTGAGACTCTTCTGTGCATTTTGGACCTGGCTCTCTGTTTCCTTTCACAGGTTAGGGAAGTTTTCAGCTATTATGTCTTTAAATATGTTATCTGCCCCTTTCTGTCTCTCTTACCTTCTGGGACCCCTACAATGTGAATGTTACTACACTTCAGAGGTTTTTAAAATTGTCCTCATTTCTTTTCTTTCTTTTTTCTTCTTTCTGTTCAGTTTCAGTGATTTACACTATTCTGTCTTCTACCTCACTGATCTGTTCCTCTGTATCATCTAATCTGCTGTTGATTCCTTCTAATGTATTTTAAATTTTCATTTATTGTATTCTTCTGTTTGTTTTTCTTTATATTTTCTAACTCTTTGTTAAAGCTTCCAATTTCTCACTCTGTTCATCCAATCTTCTCTCAAGTTCTTTGAGCATCTTTACTATCATTACCTTAAACTCTTTATCAGGTAGGTTGCTTCTCTCCACTTCACTTAGTTCTTCTTCTGAGGTTTTATCTTGTTCCTTCGTTTGGAACATTTTCCTCTGTCACCTCATTTTGCCTCATTTGCTATTTTATTTCTATGTGTTTGGCAGGTTGGTTACATTTCCTGGCCTTGTAGAAGTGACCTTTTTTAGGAGACGTCCTATGTTTCTCAGTGGCACACTCCCCTCTGGTCACTAGAGCTATATGCACTAAGGTTGCCCCCAATGTGGGCTGTGTGGGTCCTTCTGTTGTGGTGGGCTGACTACTGTGGGTAGTCTGGTAAGCATGACTGGCCCCTTGTCTAGTTGGTTGCCAGGCCCTATTTTTTTGTGGTGGCTGCTGGCTGCTAGTAGGTGGGGCTGGGTCATGAGGCAGCTGTCTGTGGATCCCCAGGGGGTCCTGGGGCTAGTGTTAGCCCACTTGTGGGCAGAGCCCACCAGTGTGGGTGGTTGTGGGCCTGGGGGTCATGGGGCTAGTTTTGGCCTGCTAGTGGGTGGGGCCTGTTCTTGACATGGCTGGTTGTGGAGTGAGGGGTGTCCCACTCACCAGTTGGCTTGCTGGTGAGTGGGGCTGTATCCTGAGGTGGATGGCTAAGGGGCTCAACGTGTCCCAGAGCTAGTATTGGCTTGCTAGTGGGCATGGCCTGGGCCCAGGAGATCCTGGGCTGGTTCTGGCCTGCTGGTGGGTGGACTGGATCCTAACACAGCAAACTGTGGGACTGTGGAGGTCCTGGGGTTGGTGTCTGACCACTGCTGGGTGGGGCTGGGTCTCAGGGGGTCCTGGGGCTGGTGCCACTTGTGGGAAGAGCCTGGTTTAGCATCCTTGGCTGCAGGGCCCTGGAGATCCTGGGCTATTGCCAGCACACTGCTGTGTGGGGCCAAGTCCTGGGCCCTCTGGTGGGAGTCTTAAGGCAGCAGGCTTGCTGGTGTGTGGGGCTGTTTCCTTACCCAGCTTTTTGCTTGGCCTGAGGCATCTCAGCACTGGTGCTGACAGGCTGGTGAGTGGGGCTGGGATCTGGCACTAATATGCTCCAGGGAGGATTCCAAAATGGCACTTGCCAGCACAAGTGTCCGTGTGGTAGAAGGAGCTCCCAACTATGGCTGCCACCAGTGTTTGTGTTCCCAGGGTGAGCTCCAGTTGCCCCTGACTCATGCGGAGACTCTCTAAGTTCAGCAGGTGGGTCTGACCCAGGCTTTTTTCAAATCACTTCCTCTGCCCTGGGTCCTGGAGCATGTGAGATTTTGTGTGTGGCCTTTAAGAGTGGAGGGGCCACACTGTGTTTCCACAGTATGAATGGTAGGAGAACCCTGAGATATTTGGGCCATGAGAGTCTGCTTAACAGTAGAGGAAGGGCTGAAAATATATCAGGAGCTACATAAAGTGACTTCCAGTGTGATTAAGGAGACCCTGAAGAGCATGGTGAAGATTAACATTTGTGTAGAGAATAGAAGGGTGCCTACAGGTAAGTTCTAATTAGTATGCATAGGGACTTTGTGATCCTGCAGCTGATACAGAGTATCCTGCACAGACTTTGCGTATTCCTGGGCCCATGATCATTGCATCTTGTAATGAACAATAAGTTGTCCTAGTTTGGTGTATCTTTCTGTCTTCAGTGCTGATGTCTATTCTCTGCTCCTACTGTCCCTTTTGCTAGTCCCAAAGCCTATGCAGTGCTGACCCCTGAAAGTTTTTCTTTAAACCCCTTTGCCAGACGGAACTTTAATTCCCCCCTCAGACTTTTTGACCATGGCACATTCCTAGGCCCATTCCAAGTGTGGGAATTTCTGGAGGAAAATGTATCATTTCTATCATATTTGGTCTCCTTTTTCTTGGAATTTCCTAGCATTCCAAGAACATGTTCCTTTGTTTCAGCTAATGGAAGACCACACTCTTTCTTGTTCTTCAAACAGCCAAGTCCTTTGGACCTCAGTGCTTTTGTTCATGCTCTACCTCTGTCTGAAATCCTCCCACCCCAACTCACTGTCATTGGGTAAAATTTTTTGGTTCCAAGAAAGAAACCAAGTAAAGCTTGCTTAAATAAAAAAGAGAAAATGTACTGGAAAGACAAATGGGAAAGCTCAAAGAACTGAAAGGCAGTAACTGGGTCTCAGGAACCAGGAACTGGAAGGCAGTAGAAATTTAGGTAGTATTTTCCGTCTCACATTTCTCTGTTCTTCTCATCCCTGCCCACTTCATTCTTTCCTATTTGTGGACTGGTTTCCTTTGTTCTCTGTTCACACGGTGGAAGACATGGTCTCCTCCTAGCTCCCAAGTTTATAAGCTATAGACTCAGCTACCCAGAGAGGCTAATGTTCTCTTTCTGGGTCCCCATCCCAAATTCCAAGAAAGGTACTCTGATTGGTCCATTTTGTGTCAATGGCCCATTCCTGGAACAATCAGCTATGTTCAGGGGCCAGGGTAAAGCAGTAGAAATATAATACACTTTTAATACAATGCCTCTGGACAAGATGAGCAGATTCCAGAGAACAGGGCTGGGTAAGTCAGAGGATGTCTGCTATATCCTTTCTCCATGACTGTGAAATAAATAGCCTTCCTTCTTTCCTTCTTTGTTTTCTCATACGATCAGTAAATGTCTCAGGCAAAGTGCTAGTGCTAGAAATACAGCTTTGAATAAAACCTGGTCCTTACCTCAGAGATCTTACAGCTGAGCAGAGAATACAAGTATAGGAAAACTTCTACTTATCCCTTACAACCCAGTTCAAATATCACTCACATTATTTGGAGAAGTCTTCCTGACCCTCTCCCCAAACCCAATTCTCACAACTTTGTTGGTGTTACCCTCTTCCTCAATTCCCTGTTGTTCCATGTACCTACTTCTACTATAGTAATCGCATTTCATAACAGTTTTGTTTCTATGATTCCGTCTCCGTAGCATGTAAACTCCTGGAAAAAAGAGATGGCTTTTAAATTCAGAGTAGTTGGCCCAAGGCACGTGCTCAGTGAATGTCTGTTGATTGAAAGAACTGCTCTCCTTTAGGAAAGAGTGTGGTCTCTAGGCCTCTACCTCTTCTGAGGTGTAAGGCCGATGAGGGGACATTGCAGAGCTGCATGTATCAAGGTAGATGGCTTGGCATCTCTTGGAAGGACAGGGCTACCATGGGCACACAGCCTGTTGCATATGAATAGGTGTTGGAGGAATTAGCCTGCTGAGAGCTGTAACTGATAGCCCTCAATAGTCCCAGCAAGAAATGCCTCACAGCTTGTTTTATTACACAAAAGGCAGGTCAGACCATTAGCTTGAAGGCCTTTTTGACTCTTTGGGCTTTACTTCTTAAAAGGGAAGCTTAGTACCAACATCTCTCCCTTCTGAATATTCCATTATTCATTATTTCCCTTCCCCATCAAGTCCCTATCTGTGATAAGCTCCAACTGAGAGTATCAAAATTCTTAGTTTATTGGAGAGAAAAATAAGTAAAATAAAATTTGCCCCAAGCACTCTTTGAGTGATTCACAGAACAATTAGCAGCACCCAAGTTTGATTTAAATGATATATATATTTTTTAAATTAGAAAATTTCTTAAAGTATTTAGCCAGGGCTTGTTATGTTCATAGAACTGACTCATGGTCATTTTGGATTTTTGAGTGAATGCCATTGTTAGTTTTGAGCTTTCAACAATATATAATTGGCACCCAAGAGCTCCACATTTTTCTTTCTTCTTTTTTCCCACAAGTCATCTGTGAGTGGCAGGAGGTAGGACATTTCTCCCAGGTCTGTGCTTCTCTTCTGATGAGTTCCTTGCCCCCCTCGCTGGGTTGTATATTCCAAGGTGCTGGATGATTAGGGTATTTGGTAGGAGAGTTTTTTCTATTGTATTTGCTGTAGCATTCACTTTCTTTGCGTTTTCTTCTTATTACACATTTTGACAAGAAAATCATTGGAAATAATTCCCTTCTCATTCTCTCCCCCCACCTTTTTTGGGGGGAGAGGAATGGCTCAAACAATGAACAATTAGCAGAGAGTTTTCTGCTAATCATGATGCCTTTAGTTTCCTCCTCTATAAAATGAGGTTAACAGTAGAGTATATTTCATAAGGTTGTGGGGAAGAAATGAGAAAATAAGTAAGAAAATATGTATAAAACAGCTAGAGTACTGTGTGACCTAGTAAGTGCTCAGTAAATGTTAGCTATTATTAATTTCCCTAAGACTCTCCAGATGCTGACACTGTGCAAACTGGATACAAATGAGTCAGTGTTCATCCTTGTACACCTGCTGGCTCTCTTGTGCCACCGTCCTCCATGGCGCTCAAAACCCTGAGAAGTCACCAGCTATGGTCTCCAACCCTCCAGACTAAAACTGCTCTTATCCCAAACTTAATATCTACAAATAAATGGAAATCCTCTGTATGTATGTGTTTTCAGTCTGTTGCCAATGAATTTTTACTTCCATTTGTCTCTCACTTAAAGTGATCTTTCAAGTTAAACAGTGAGCAATTGCTGAAAAAGAACCATTAAGAAATCTGGGTTCTAATTAACTTTATCTCTGATTGTTATATAGCTCTGAGTCACTGTAATTTTGGTAAACAAGGGTAAGAGCTACAAAGATTAATGAAGGTTGTCAAGGCTGGTGGAAGAACAAAACTGAAAATTTCCATAATGATATCTTATAAATCCAATGCTTTGCTTCATTTGTTTGCATAGAGCCTGGTGAAGCTGGAAGAGTTACTTCTGTTTTGGTGTGTAAGAAAACTGAGCACAGAAGAACAGAGGCTCTTCTACATGACTTGGTTTCCACATTCCTTCCCATGCTCCAGCCCTCTGACAGAGCCCTCCCTGCCCTGTAATGGAATTGTTTGTTTCTTGAATCCTTCTCCCACCAGAATGAGACCTTCTTGAAGACAGAGCCCCATCTCATTCATCTCTGTGTCTCTAGTGTCCAAGGCACATAGTACATGCCCAGTAATGTAGAATGAATGGATGAATGAATGAATGAAAAGAGAGTCAAGACCAAAGACTTCATCCTATGATTCTCAGGCAAATGTTTGTTTGCTCCTTTTACACAGCTTCCCACCCTGCATTGACCATGAAGTTATCAGAGGAAAAGGAGAAATGACGACTTATGAAGTTATAAGCAGGAAGTGCTGAACCAAGAATATGAATTTTTTGTGTATTTTATTTTTTTTAGGTGGGACACTCAAAGAATCATCTAATCTGACAACATTAATCAGTCACCATAGATTTATTGAGGATTTGCTTGGGCATTGAGCTCTGTGATGCAGGCTTGTTCTCTAGTTTGGGAGATAGGAGGAATGGATGTGAACAGGTTACCCAGGGTCAACAGAGAGAATTGAATGTTCTAAGAGTAGGAGATAGACGATGACCTCTTGGAAGAGGCTGGATTTGGCCTGGGTCCCAAAGGGTCAGAGGGAGTAGCTCTCCAGCAGAGAGGATGCTAGGAGAGGGGAGGCACCAGAGTGAACAATGTTGGATGTGCTTGGGGACTACTGGGGCTGGTTGCTCAACTGGATTCTCCATGGAAACCACAGGACATTTCAGGTGGGTAAGAACTTCCCTCATCTCTTCTACTCTGCTCTAAGCTTGTTTACTGTCACTCTGTATAATGGTTAAAATGCACTCTTCTAATGATTGATGACTGGAATTACCTAATAGTTTTTCATCAGAAGAGTCAATATTAAAGATGCCATAAACAAGAAGAAAGTTATTTCACCAAAGAAATTGGCAAACTGAAACATGCTAAAATCTCTCTCTGAACATCACTTGTCACCCACTTCCCAGCATGGACAGTCAGACACAAAAGGGTTTAAGTTTACATTTTTTTATCTGCCACTTTCTAGATAAACTTTTCAAGTTATTCAACCTTCTCTGAACCTTAATCTACTTAGTTGTACCACAGAGTAAAGAAAGCTATGTTGCAAAATTGCTGTGAGGATAAAATGAGAAAATGTAGGAAAAGTTCTTGGTATGCAGTTGGTGCACAATAGCTGCTTCATTAAATGCATTAGGTTCAAACTCATATGCCCACAGGCAGATGATGTGAATGAATGGAGACTAAGTATAGGATGTGTATAAGGGCCTAATGGGGACTATGGCAAAATAGTTGTTGCACATGCTCTCCAAAAAGAACAGCTGCTATTCAGAGCCATCTAATTATTGCCACACTGGAATTGAATCTTTGTGTTGTCAGATGTTTCTTTATTTAAAAAAAGAAGCCAGTTATCAAAAATTTTATATGAAATCCTTTGGTTTCAAAAGTGGCAACTGTGGCAGAGATGGCTAATTGCCCCCAGGATCCCCTATTCCCTGCTTTCTCTTTGGTCTACAGCCCTCAAGTTTTAGTTAAGCCCATGTTCTTCCCCTTCCCTCTACCTCCAGCAGCTAGATATTATGCTTTCCAGCTTCCCTTGCAGCTAAGTGTGGCTACTTACCAAGTTTGTTCAATAGAGCATGAAGATGAGTGACATGTGCAAATTTGTGGTCATGTTCTTAACAAAGAAGCTCCTTGAATTCCACCTCATTTTTTTCTTTTCCTACTGGTGGTGCACCTGTTTCAACCACATGGATGAATACATCATTTTCAGGGACAGCTGAGAGCAGCCAGATAGGGGTAGATTTGCCTACACCCCTATATAGCCTACCAGTCCAGATCTTTACTGTGAGAGAAGTAAATGTCTATCTCATTTAAGCTACTGTTATTTGGTCTCTAATAAAACAGCAGGACCAATATCCTAAATAATACAACTAATTCACAATGTTCAAAAACAAAGGGTATATATATGCATATAATCTATTTATGGGCTGAATTTGCTGTTGGGATGTTATTTTTTAAAAGAATTAAACAGCGTAAGACCCAATCCGTGCTGCATAGAAATTTTAGTGCCACTGGAAAAACCAGACTGGTATACAAAGCAATTAGCACATGATACAAAACAGAGTGCACAGACTCTGAGTGCTATAAGAATTCAAATGAGGTAGGTACCAACTAGAGACTTTGTGCATCCTTTGCTACATCACTGGCAGTGCATTTGCCACTACCAGGAACACTAGTGTAGCAACAGTCAAGGTGGTGCAGGCTGGACAGGAGACAGTTGCATCCTATGCCTGTGACAGGTGTGTTCTCTGTCTGCTGACCCCCGTCATTCTCCATGAGAAGAAATGGGAAGCCTGGGGCAGGTGGTGCTCGCATTGTCGATCACCTACATTTTATATCCATTGTATCATTTAAAACACCCTTCCCCCATTGCAGGTGAGGAAGCTGTGGCTGAGAGAGATGAAATAACTGTCCTATAATTGTTAATAGAACAGGGCTTCAAACTCGAGACTGCTGGACGTGAAGTCATTTCTTCTTTCTGCTGCCCAACCATAGTACTGCTTCCTTGGTGGGCCCCAGCAGGCTGAACCACATTGTTAATCATATCAAGGAAGGTAAAGAGGAAAAATAAATTCTGGAATCTCTTTTTGACATTATAGGTATTGCTTGAAATAAATTCATGAGGAAGAAATTCAAGGAGCGAGAGGCAAAGGATGAGGCGGAAGAAGTGTTTTTTTTTTTTTTTAAAGTTTAATCACATTGAATAAACCTAGAAGAAATAAATGGTATTCAGAGCATCATTTTCTTGAGGTTCCCACAATGCATTTTGATCTCTAAGAAGAGAGGCTCATTAAACAGGAAGATTATCTGCTTGTTTGGGATGACAAATCTATCCTTATAATCATGGCTGCAAATACTTGGGAGCCTGATCATAAGCACATTTTCATAATCTTTGCAAAGATTAATGAATGATAATTACTTTATTCAGTGGCAAAAACTGGTTTGGAGTATGCGTCATAGTAACAATTTCTGCTATTCATATTCTAAAATGAATCTATATAATGCATTACTTATAATTCCTATGTTTTTTTCCCCTCCCTTCAGATTCACTAGTAGACTCTCTTCATTTTATAGTATAAAGTAACTCAACGATTTCATGACTGTCAGTTACTGCATTAAAAAAAAATCATACTTTGGGTTTTAGATCTCCGGTGAGCCAGGGCCATTCCTCAATATTTGTTGACATTGTGGCTGCAGGAATATTTGCTTCCTTCAAGTTAAATGAGCTCCCATTTCAATATCGAAGTTTTGGGAACACCAAAGAGCAGTTCTGAAATTACACAGTTGATGTTCTTAATTGCAATGTGGAGACCATTGCTGAGTTGCAAATTAATAAAATTTTTCTGAAGTGGAAAGGTCATATTCAAAGAGACTGTAGGATTTAAGCTATAAAAACCTGGGAAGGCGTCTACATTTGCACAGTAAAATATTTACCCTGATGCAACCCTGATAACTAGTGAAGAATAAAAACAAGATCTCTGAGCACCAAGGACAAGGTTAGACATGGGAGAGGCAGGACATGGGGGGTGTCCAGCAGAAATGTGGGGGAGGGACCACATGCCACATTTGTCCCATATACCTTTCCTCCATGCCCCAAGGCGACAGAGACAGGAGAGCCTCTTTTAGTGCTAACTGTGCAAATTCCTCTCCCCTCACTTCTCAGGAGAAAAGCCATATATGGAAGCAGAGGCCATGGAAATAGAACTGGGTTTCCTGTTCAATCTCTCAATCCCTTTAAAATTCTCTTCTTTTAGCTACAAACTCACACCCCTCCTGGAGGTAAAACTCATCCCTACAGATGTTACAAAAGACACCATTTAAGCAATATATGTAGAATAGGTTCTTATAATTCTTTTTCCACTGCTAAGTAACCTCTCATTTCCCACCTGAACGTCAGCACTCATTTCACCTCCAGTTCACTGGCCCTCAGCACCTGTAAGTTTTCATTCTTTTTTCTCTTCTTGGTTTTTCTACTTTTTCATGATGATTTGCTTTAGCATTTCTGCTTCACAGAGACTCATTCTGCCAGGATCATTAATCTTCTTTCTTTAGTTTTTCTTGTTACAAGGCCCCAGAAATACTCCCTTTCTAACAGCCCTATGTATGATCTCCTCCTATGATCCTATTTTCTGACTCAGAAGCTTTCGTTTGAGGAGTTGGGACATGCCCTCTGGCACGGATGACCTTTTCAGCCCAAGAAAGGCCATGTCCTCATGTCCTTAAGAAGCAGAGACAGTTCTCTTGCCTCTCAACATTTTTGTACCTCAAAAGGGGGCAGAGCCTGCGCCTTTAGCTTAATCTCTTTACATCCCAATTCCCATTTTTGTTCTAAAACAGATGCCAACCCTCCCCCTCATCAGTGTATGCACTGTATCTTGCACTTTACCAACTTTGAGGCAAAATTCAGCTCCCTCACTTGTTTCTACAAGAAATTCAAGGAGGTCTACTGAATGTTTGTGGGGTCTCAGGGAAAGGTTCCCTCACAAAGCACACAGCATTTCTCTTGAAAAATCTATTAGTCTTGTTTCTTCTTCCATCTTCCCTCCTTCACCTACACCTTAGACAGGGATTCTGCTTTTCTGCTGATACTGATTCTGTTCATAGCTCTGCTGCTTTTACTCCATTCCTCCTAATTTCCTTGGCATCCACTGTTTCCTCTCTTTATTATGTAAAGTATCTCTTTGCTCCCTGAAGGAAATCTAGTACTCAGCCCAATACCCTTGTCTGGAGGCTGATTCTTCTGGATTTGGATGAGTGGGCTTATCCAACAGCTTTGCAGCAAAGCTAGCTTTCTCCTAATAGAAGAATTCTCTGACCAGCTGCTATTACAAAAAGATAAACATTTCTGCATATCATTACTTATAAAATGGGATTATTAATACTTCATAGGTTTGCTGAGAGAATTAAAAGAAATAGTGAACATGGAAGATTTAGCACAGCCCAGTTTATCATCATCATCATTGAATGGAATCAGATTATGCAATTGTTATCTGCTCTCTCTCTGGGGCTGTGTTGCTACCTGCATTCCAATACTTACAGCTGAGTTGTCTGAGGTTGTTCCTAGCTTTGAGCTCCCCAAGGGTAAGCACTTCATCTTATCCTTCCTTATATCTCCATCACCTGCTGCAGTATGCAGTGCACAGTGATGCACAATAAATGTTTGTTGAACAGTTGAATCTTTGGCCCGAGGAGCTTCTGGTACATTCTGAAACAGCACTATATGTGGAGAAAAATACATACCCGAGGAGGAATGAAAACTAAGGTCCAGGGTCATTGCTGAAAACTGTTCAATACACTGAAAGCACTTTGCAGGCAGGGGACAGGAGGGGCTGTGCTCCCTCATTTGTGGATCCCCAGTGCCCAATGCCATGGTGGGCACAGAGAAGGTGCCAAATCTCCCTCACCAGAATAGACTTCTCACATTCACTTTATTTGTTAGCAACTTAAATGTTTAATTTTTAAACTTAGTAAGTTTTTTTTCTGTTTTAAGAAGTAAACTTTAATGTCAGTGAATGAGGTTCTAATTGTATGAACTATTTATCATGTTACCTACTCACAGCAAAATGATGAAATCTAAGAACCTCTGTGCTTTCACCAAGTTCTCATTCTGCTTTGTGCCCCTGGTTTTCTTTTCATTGTTTGAACAAACAGTCCCATGTCTAACTGTGAATGGGAGGAGGAAGGATCTAATTGTGTGCAACTCCTCCTCTCTGTGCTCTGCTTCTCCTGGACCCAAGAGGAGTGTGTGTGGGGAAGGGCTGGGCTAAAACATTGAAGCATCCCAGGAAAATGCTGAAATTTGGTGTCCTATCAATCTGGTATTCTTAAACATTCGTTCATCAGAGGCCAAGGACCTGTCTCATGGGGAAAGGATGCAGATTGCACATGGGGAAAAGATGCAGCTCTAAGCAATTCATATCAGTCCCAAAGTTGTGTACCCAGCTTAGACAAAAGAAATCTCTGCATTAACCCAACCAATTTTCTTAGAAGACAGCTCATGAAAGTGCTGTCTTATGTTACTTGAATGTGTTCCTGGGTGGGTAAGGGGCTCATCCAAAAACCAAGTGGTTTTTAAAAATATTTTTTTCTAACTACATAGACAAGCACACTGAAAAGAGTTCTTGTGAAATACATTTTTTCCAACTCATTAAATTTCCAGTGATGTCTTAGTATCCATTATTGATTGATACTCCAGCTGGTGTTACCTTAATATTCCACGTTTAGCTTGGGAGGTAGTTGAACTCTGGCCCAAGAAAAGTATCCTCTAAATGTATGATTCCACTTATTACATTGGAAGATATAATATGAATGTTGATATGATTTCTTATTAATTTTGATCACCACAATTTTTGGTGTATAGTATTTGTTTTATTTTTTTATTGAGGTATAGTTAATTTACAATCTTGTGTTAGTTTCAAATGTACAGCAAAGTGATTCAGTTTAGTATTTGTTTCATTATTCCAGCAGCTGATGTTTGTTAACTCCGAGGTTCTGAATTGCTCTTCCAGGTTTTATGTCTCTAAAAAGGAGGTCCTGGAATAGCATTCTGGAGCATTCCCCAGAAAAGTAGCCCTGATAAGTGTGGTCTGACTGACTGAATAAATACATGAATGGAACACTATCTGGCTGATGAAAGATCTTGCTTTTATTTGGGGCTTTTATACCTTGAGCTGCTGCTCAGATTTATACAACTGTTAATGGGAATAATGATTTCTACCATGTTTCTTTATAATGGGAAAAATCAGTTATTAAACGATCTTATTCTGATATGTAGAATGCAAAATTTTGGTGCTAAAAAAGACCTTAGAAATCTGTTGCAACCACTTCCTTTTACAGATGAAAATCCTGAGGCCAGAGGTTACAAGACTTGCTTAGGGTGATCTGTCATACAGGAAGAAGCTCTTTCTCTTTGGCCTGTGCTGGTGACTGTCATTGTTACTATTTGCCATTGTCAGAATTTTGTCAGGTTTTCTCTAATTGTAGCAAATCTGAGGACTCCATGCATTTGGTGGAGTTAAGTTACTCCAAGCCCCATGCCAATCTCCGTGTGATTAATTAAGCTAGCATTCGAGGGCAAGGAAAGTTGATAAAATCCAATCTCTTGTAGAAAATTAGCAGACTCATCAGTTGTAGGGGTATTCTGAGAGCCAGATAGACACCTGACAGAATCACATCAAATTTTCATGGAGGCAATTAGTTTCTTCCTCTTTGAGCCATTCAGTTGTACACTAACAGTTAAACCCCAGCCTACAACATTAAAATGTGATTAGCCCTTTGCTAATAATACAAAAGAAACATCAAGGGGATTATGAGGGAGGAGTGAGAAGGTCTGAAGTACAACGGGGATTCATTGTATGTTCAGTGTTCACTCACCACTGGATGAGATGGCAGAATCTCTTTGGTGAGACACATCAGCCATTCGTTTTGTTAATAAGAATAGGGAGCTCTGTATCTCATATCTTTGACTTCTGCCAAGGAATTTTCTAAAATATTATGTGCTATTCTGGTTCAGATACCAGTCAAAAGTGACTTTTCAAGCAATGCTTGAAAAGGTTGAAACAACTGGGACTATTCAGGCTGAAGAAGAGACAGCTGAATGGTACCCGAGAGTAAGCTACTGCAGGCAGAATTTTCTAGGCAGGGCAGTGATACTCATTCTTTACCTACACTGAAGCCACAACAGACAGAAACTAGATTAAAGTTTAGTGGGTTCTGGGTTAAAAATTAATTACCATTAATTGAGGACAATACTATTTAGAACTCTTGGTTGAAAGGGAGAGAAACCCAATTCAGACTTACTCAAGTGAAAAAAGAATTTCTTAGGTTTTTAGCTGACAAGATCATGGGTTTATCCACTTCAGGGAAGGCTTGGTTCAAGTTCTCAGTCCTGTTATTAGGACCCACTTTCTTCTGTCTTCATCTCCTATCTGGCTTGCCTTTCTCTTTTTTTCCCCTCCCTCCCTCCTTTCCTCCCTCCTTTCCTCCCTCCGTTCCTTCCTCCCTTCCTTTCTTTCAAAATAATTTGAGATGAAATTAACATAATATAAAGTTAACCTTTTTTTTTTGCGGTATGCGGGCCTCTCACCGCTGTGGCCTCTCCCGCTGCGGAGCACAGGCTCCGACGCGCAGCCTCAGCGGCCATGGCTCACGGGACCAGCCGCTCCGCGGCATGTGGGATCCTCCCGGACCGGGGCACGAACCCGTGTCCCCCGCATCGGCAGGCGGACCCCCAACCACCGTACCACCAGGGAAGCCCCTAAAGTTAACCTTTTTTAAGCGGACAATTTTAGTGCATTCACAATGTTGAGCGACCATTACCTCTACCTAGCTCCAAAACATTTCCATCACTCCAAAGTAAAAGACTTACCCATTAAGCAGTTTCCTGCATCTCCCCCTGATGGCCCCCATCTCCCAGTCCTTGGCAACCACCAATCTGTATTCTATCTTTATGGGTGTATCTATTCTGGCTATTTCATATGAATGGAAATATGTGACCTTTCACACCTGGCTTATTTCACTTAGTATCATGTTTTGGAGATTCATCCATACTGTAGTACATGTGAGTACTTCATTTTTTTAATGGCTGAATAATATTCCATTGTATGTATAGACCATAATTTGTTTATCTGTTGATCCACTGATGGACATTCAGGCTACTTTTTTTGGTGGCCCATACCAGGCTATTTTCATACTCTGGGTGCTGTTAATAGTGTGCTGCTATGAACATGTGTGTACATGTACTTGTTTGAATACTTGTTTTTAATTCTTTTGGGTACATGCCTGGGAATGGAATTGCAGGATCATGTGGCAATTCTATGTTTAGCTTTTTGAGAAAATGCCAAACTGTTTTCCACAGTGGCTGAACCATTTTACATTCCCACTAGCTATAGGAAAAGGTCCAAATTTCTCCACATCCTCACCAACACTTCTTACCTCCTTGCCACCCCCCCTTTTTGATGATAATCATCCAAGTGGATGTGAAATGCCACCTGATTGTGGTTTCGAGTTGTATTTCCCTAATGACTAATTATGTTGAGTATATTTTCATATGCTTTTTGGCCATTCTTACATCTTCTTTAGAGAAACACCTGCTTTCTCTTGCAGGCTTTAATCATGGTAGGGTGACTAATCAAATCGTCTGCCTGGGATGAAGGAGATTCCCGGAATGCAGGACTTTCAGATTTAAAACTAAGAAAGTCTCAGCAAGCCAGGGCAAGTTTGTCACCAAAGTGCTGGGAAAGGTGATTTGTGGAATCTCAGGCTTACAGATTTTACAGTTTAGGCATCAGAGCAAGAAATAGCATAATTATTCCTTAATCTTGGGAACAACGATGGCCATTCTCTTTGGCCATTCTAATTGGCCTGACTTGGAATGGAGGTACATCCCAAGCAGATAAATTACTTGGACATATTTATGCATGAGTTCACCTTAAGTTGAAGGATTAGCTTATTCTCAAAAATTAGGGATGGAGCAGGATTACTGTGAAACTGGGGTGGTGATTCTTCAAATATAGGGATGCTTGGCAGACACATATATGATCATTACAAACATTGATGTGCACCAGCTATTTTGCTTGATGCTTGCACAAAGATTATTTCATTCAGTCCTTACAATAACCCTTCTAGGTAGATATTAATACCCCAGTATTAGACATGACAAAATTGAGCCTTAGAAAAGGTGTTACCATGCTCACAGTCACATAAGTGCTGGAGAGAGAATTGTTTCTTTTTTCTTTTTGAGATATAATTGATGTATATCATTGTATTAGCTTTAGGTGTACAGCAATGATTATATATATATAGGGAGAGAGAGAGAGAAAAAGAAATGATTTAGGCTAAGTTTTAATATAACACAGTATAAAAAATAATTTTCACACAGCAAGGAGAATTCAACTTCAGAAAATGTTGGAGAAGGTTCCTTCAGAGAGCTTTGTATCAGTCAGGGTCCATTCAGGAAAACGAACCAAACCAGTTATTTTAATAGAAATTTTAATGAAAGAAATTTGTTAAAAGGTATTTAAATAAAGACAAAAGGGAACACTGAGGTAACATAAGTATAGCAGTTTTAGGAACAGAGGCAAGAGGTTGGGGCCATTAGAATCTAGAATCTAGGAGAAGAGGCCCAGGCAGCTAGCCTGCTATCTCTGCTGTCTCTGAAGTGGTGCAATAAGGCTGGTTCTGGGAGTGTGGAAAACATTTGAAACTGGAACCAACTACTGCTGCAGATACAGAAAGCAAAAAAAGAGGCAGTCTTTCCCCTCCTGCAGACTTCCAATCTCTCTCTAGCACCCACTGTTGGCAGAGCCTAGTAGAGCACCAGCTGGCAAAGCAGAAATACCATTTACAGGTTCCCTGGTCCAGGATCACAAAGCAGATTGTAGCAGGATGGGTTGAGAGTTAAGAGACAATAGCTTAGGGGCTTCCCTGGTGTCACAGTGGTTAAGAATCCGCCTGCCAATGCAGGGAACACGGGTTCGAGCCCTGGTCCAGGAAGATCCCACATGCCGTGGAGCAACTAAGCCCGGGTGCCACAACTACTGAGCCTGCACTCTAGAGCCGGTGAGCCACAACTACTGAGCCCGTGTGCCACAACTACAGAAGCCCATGTGCCTAGAGCCTGTGCTCTGCAACAAGAGAAGCCACCGCAATGAGAAGCCTGTGCACCTCAACGAAGAGCAGCCCCCGCTCGCCACAACTAGAGAAAGCCTGCCCACAGCAACAAAGACCCAATGCAGCCAAAACTAAATAAATAAATTAGGAAAAAAAAGAGACAATAGCTTAATTACCAACATTGCCTTTAAAAGAGGAAAACTCAGAGTTCACAGTAAAACTGTTCATATATAAAATTAGAAAGATGGTTGGATTTTGTTTTTAATAATCCCAGAAGTTTGTATTTTCTGAATTTAAGTTTACTTTTCTAGATTTGAGGAATTAACATAATTGAATTCTACCTTCCTCTGTGCAGGTGATTACCAGGCCTCTCCCTGGTCCTACCCCAGATAACATCACGCTTGAAACTTTCAGACCATCTCAAATTCATTTCTACTCTGTAATTTATCCATTGAAGTATTGCTTGAAACTGATGTGGAAAGATCAAAAGCTTTGAAATCGGAAATGTGTGGATTCACTCTTGCCTCTGTCACTTTGCTTGTGGATTAACCTTGGGTGAGTTAATTAGTCTTAATTTCCTCATCTTTTAAAGGAACATAGATAACACATATCAATATAATCGCGTTTTTGTAAGATTTACATGAAATAATGTATAAAAAACAACTGGCAAGCTGTCTAGCACAACAGTGATGCTTACTTAATAAAAAGAAATTCCACTTCTTGCTCTTTTTACTCAACTCTTCTACTTGAGAACAAACAATGAGTTTCAGACAGATCATCTCCCTGAATGCAGAATCTCACTTTTGCAGCAGCAACAAAAATTGGACAGGCATTGGTGTCCCCACATAATTTCCATCAGCTCCCTCAGATAACCCACTGATCTAAGTGGCAGTATGATCACTTGCTACGTCATCACAAGCAAGACAAGTTTCCTACTTTCTCCTTCCAACTAGAATGCCATCCTTGGGCTCCCTCCTATGGAGAAAGTCTGACCTCAAGACTTGTTGTCTTCTTGTTTCCCTGAACTGCCCTAAGATTTCTATATTAAGAATTGATGGCAAAGACCCATCTTCAGATGAAGCAAGGTGGACTTTGGTGAATTGTGTGTATTCCAAGCTTGTACTTCCAAGCTTGGGAGATGGTATTTCTGAACTACCAGAAGTGTCCCCTCCTTGGGAAGTACGGGTGAGCAGTGATGCTGGCAGAAGTGCCAAGTATTCCTTGGGTCACTTTATAATGAAATTATAATTGGAAAAATAGTCACAGATGTGTAGAAGTCTTGGATGCCTGCCTCAAAATACTCTCTGGAGGGTAACAGAGAGACAGAGGCAGTTGCTTTATTTTCAGGAAATGAGGAATTGGGTCATAATTTGCCTTTACCTCATTAGAGAGTGTAAGCTTACTGAGCAAATCCTGTCCCCTCCCTGCCTTTTATTGAACCAGAGATTTGATGTGTATCCCCCAAGAGATTTCATGAATGCAGTTTGTGAAGGGGACATTGCTCCCTGAGGATCCCCTGAGGAGCAAGTTTTAACACATGCTGTTACCACGGCTTTTCCAGGGAGCTCAGTTCTTTTGGCTTTAGTGTCCTAATAGGTCTCTTTGCACATGGGATTTAATAACCCGTGAAAACTCAAATTTAAAAACTAAATCGTCTTTGAGTCACATGAGGGCAGAAAAACAGGGCAACACTCTAGCTGCCTTCTTTTAATTTGTTTCCTTTTTTTTCTTATTTTTCTATTTGTTTGTTTCTTCTCAACTTTTTATCCTTTCTTTGAATCAAACTGCTTCCTGGACTGTAAACTCACTATGTTGCTTTTCAACCTGGATTGAATTTTTACAGCAAGTCGTAAACCCTTGGAAATAGGATTTATAATGGAAATGCTGACACAGGCCTAGCTAGCGTGTCCAGAGAGGTGTTCTAATAATACTGGAGGGTAATATTCTCCAAATCTAATACTCTATAGATTTTTCTCCTGCTGTGATTCATACTGACCCAATTCTTTCTCTGATTTCTTCAGTGCCAAAACTTGTGGCCTGCCATGTCCCTGACTGGCAAAGTCAAATGCCCTTTGGGCACGTCTGGGTCACATTGGTATCTGGCAGAACATGACACAGTTAATTCCTATAGGCACAGACTTGGGTGAGGGGGTGTCCTGGAAGGAGACCATATCCCTGGAATGAAGCAGATTTGGGATGGAGGGTATAGGCACAGCTGGCTGTGACTAGTCTAGTAGGCAGAACCTCACAGGAGGGAGAGTTTCCAGGTAAGCAGACAGGCTGCTCTGGCAGGTGTGTGGAACACAGTGATGGGGAGCCAGGAAGCATTAGTAGAAATCCAAGCAGGTAACACAGTTTTAGTCTCTGGCTATGATTCCCAGGGGTGGGAGAGGGTTGGGGTATAACTTAAAAAGAAACATAGTCTTTGCCCCCAGTTCCTGGTATAGAGCTTCAGAAACCCTTGGAATTTCCTGAGTGATGGGAGTGTCTTGTGTTATTCACAAAGAACTCCTTTCTCCATACCTGAGTTTATGCTAGTGAAATGACTCAAGGTGGCCCCTCAGATAGTTTCCAGGGAAAGGCTGGCTACCTACTGTGACTAGCCCACTCTTCAATTTCTGGGGAGGTAAGGAGGGATGGAGATTAAGTTCAATCACCAATGACCAATGTCTTAGCCAATCATGCTTAATGAAGCCTCAGTAAAAACTCTTGAACAACAAGGTTTGGGGAGCTTCCAAGTTGATGATCACTTTGACATGAGGGGGGCTGGTGCACCCAGAGAGGTCTTGGAAGCTCTGCACTCCCTCCACTCCCACCCCCCTGCCCTCGGCTTCTCTTCCTCGTGGCTGTTCTGAATCATAAGTACAGAGTTTCCTGAGTCCTGTGAGTAGTTTTAGTGAGTTATCAAACCTGAGGATGAGCCATGGGAACTCCCACATTTATAATCAGCTGAGCAAAAGAGCAGGTATCCTAGGGATCCCATTTACAGTTCATGTCTTGTGGTATCTTATAGTTAACCAGTAGGGTCTGTGCTAACTTCCATACTTAGCTCATGAATTGAATTGAGTTGTAGGGCACACAGTCAGAGAATTTGAGCACTGGTTGTTTGGAAAATGACATAGGGATCAAGGGGAGGGAGACATTGATAGGAGCAAGATAGGGCCCAAATCCCAGGAAGAGAAAGACGTGGAATCACATGCTAGTTCTGTTATTTACTAGATCTGGGACAGCCAAGTGAAACTCTCAATTTCTGTTTTCCCATCTGTAAAATGGGCATAATAACCTATTTGTTAATTGGATGCATTCTCTCTTTTTCATGATTAGTATGTAGATAATCAAAAATATTTGTACAATGAATGAGTGAAGAACTCAGAGTAAATAGACAATCTACACAGGGCCTAAAACTCAGGGAATAAACGAGGAACTGAGCTATGTATCTGGGTACATAGTTAAGGTTAGAGCTGCAGGAAAGTGTGTCTTAGTCCGAAGTATATATACAAAGCCACTCAAGTCCCTTTACCATATTACACCTAAAATCAGGATTAGGTGATCAGGAAGCCCACAAGTAAAAGTTAGAAGACCCAAGTTATGAGGAGAAGGCTATAGATGGTCTCATGGGTTCCTGAGAGGAAAACTGTTGGTTCGAAAAGTTGGGAGCTTCCTGGGTGAAATCTGAAACTGGCCCCATATATGAAGGACAAGGAGACACCAAGACAGAGGGAGATCGCTCCAGATTGGTAGGTGGCAGGTTTAATAAGCAAGGGAACTTACATATGAGGCTTGTCTTGGGCAGCTGAAAGACGAGTAGATTTTCACATCCCCACCTGAATCTTAAAAGTCTATGTAGAAGCCTTAATGGGGTTCAGTCATGTATTCAATCATTATGTATTCAGCAACACATTACTCTGTCAAGGCTGTGTCCTTGAAATGGCTGTGGGAATGGTGGGCAGAATGTACATTCAAGGATGGATGGGGAGGGGTGAGGAGCCTCCACTGCCGGGTCCAGCTCACGGGTCAACCATTGGTCACATCTTCTTGATGGCCTCCCCCAACAATAAATGGAGAATGTACCAGGCACACATCTGAAACATGGGAATTGATTAGTAAGTGTTACTAGGTATTATCACTGCTTTTACGATTCTTCTTTCTGAGAGAGTGAGTTCAGTAGTAAAGCAGGGGTGGGTGGGAATTCTATGAGCATCCTTAACAGTTTCTAGGAAAACCAGAGCCTAGGAAGGAAGACGAAAAGAGCAGACATCTCTCCAGAGCAGCTCCAATTCACCCCAGACTGCATGGAAAAGCTCCATTGAGCAGCTCCAATTCACCTAAAAATGCTTCCCATTGTTCATCATTTCTTGTCAGAACGTGCAAGCACCATTTCTTTCGGCCATGGCTTTGTCCATGTTCCACCAGGCCTTGCCCCAGGTTGAAGTGCTGCTGAAGGAGCCCCGAGCCTTGTGAACTCCTGTTTGAACAGAGGTGTTGGGGTGGGCTTGCCACAATGCCAGGGTGAGCTGAGTACAGAAGCAGCACCAGCTTTGCTTGTCTCTCCTTGGGAGAGCCTCACAGATAGGTCTCACTGTGGAAGGAAAGGGGAAGAGCCAATTGCTTCAGCCCCAGAGATCTGCACAGGTGGATGGGCAGTAGATTGGTTTAACTCTTTACATCCAGAGTCTCACCTCCCAACCTTCACGTGAAGAACCTGAGGCCCAGAGAGAGGTGACTTGCCTAAGGGCACCTGGCTAATTAGTGCTGGCTTACAGCACAGTTGGGAAAATTCAAAGTTGTCTTTGTATAAGCTTTTTTTTTTTTTTTTTCTTTTTTGCGGTACGCAGGCCTCTCTCTG
Organism: Globicephala melas; assembly: GCF_963455315.2. Taxonomy (NCBI): domain Eukaryota; kingdom Metazoa; phylum Chordata; class Mammalia; order Artiodactyla; family Delphinidae; genus Globicephala; species Globicephala melas. The sequence continues at coordinate 84,827,987 of NC_083321.1, forward strand.
CTGTGGCCTCTCCCGTTGCGGAGCACAGGCTCCGGATGCACAGGCTCAGCGGCCATGGCTCACGGGCCCAGCCGCTCCGCAGCACGTGGGATCCTCCCAGACCTGGGCACGAACCCGTGTCCCCTGCATTGGCAGGCGGACGCCCAACCACTGCGCCACCAGGGAAGCTTTTAATGACAATTTTGCTGACATTGTTTCTGAACAAAATAGATCACAGGTGCTCTTCTGTGGACAGTGAATAGCCAACTGGTAGAGAGCATCAGGATGCCCAGGTCCTTGGTGGGAGCTCAGTGGCCCCTGGGCATGAGGGAGAAGCTGGGGAAGCTCTTTGGAAAGAGGGGTCTCAGGTATGGGTTGGGAGGGGTCACAGTAGCTCTGAGTGCACTCCTTTCCTAATGTGGCCCTTTGTAGGATTCAGTGGAAAACTTTTTTTCCTCTGCTGGTCTTTGGCTCTTCTTTTGATTTTCTTTTAAAGCTTTAGGTAAGCAAGAGCAACAGTTGAAGAGCAGTGTTTCTTCTTGTTTAACCTGAAGGCTGAGTGCAGTTCTGGCAGTTAACCTCATAAATTTAGACCTTTGAAGAACAGACTGTTTTTTTTTTTTTGCTGTATGCGGGCCTCTCACTGTTGTGGCCTCTCCCGTTGCGGAGCACAGGCTCCGGAGGCGCAGGCTCAGCGGCCATGGCTCATGGGCCCAGCCGCTCCGCGGCATGTGGGATCTTCCTGGACCGGGGCACGAACCTGTGTCCCCTGCATCAGCAGGTGGACTCTCAACCACTGCGCCACCAGGGAAGCCCAAACACGACTGTTTTTGTCCAACTTGGCAAGTCGTGAGATTCAGTATTTTCCCAGTGAGGCTTCATCAGTATAGAATGAGAGAGATCGAGGCCGGGGAGCACTCTTTGTCTTCTCTTTGTGCAGATTTATTTTGGCCTCCATAAGGCTTAGGCTGCTGCATATGGCCTCCCAGGCTGTGCACTGCACAACTCCAGGGTCATGATCCTAAGATGTGACTGGAACCCCAGTGGGACTCTGGGCCTGTCTGTCACGCGATGCTGCAGTTTTAGAAGCCTCTGAAGTTCACTAATGATGAAGCTACTGCACTGGTCTCTGTTTCTCTTGGCATTTAACTCCAGCTCTGCCCCTCATGTGGGCTCATGGTGTCTTCCAGCTTCTAGGGAACCCCAAACCAGGGTTCACTCTTTCCGAGTAACAATTGTGACCTGAACTTTGTCCAATCAAAATGTCCTTGTTCTGGATGTAACATACCTACCAGGACTATTGGCATTTAGAAGGGTACATCTGGAGACAAAATATCAACCTAAAGGAAAAATTTTCCATGGTGTTGGGAGTAGGGGCATTTTGGGAGCAGAGGGGCCTTTGGAGGAAGCTCTGACACTATCCCAGTTACAATGGCCATTTCTGCTTCCCCCCTCCGCCTTGGTGTGCTTTAGCCACGGGAGAGATAATTGCCCAGTTAGTCCCCAAACAGCCTTGTTTGGTCTTGCATCCTCTCAATACCACCTAACTCTGGGTTGGGGCCCTACTCTTGGAAACTGAGCTTGTGCACAGACCCCCTTCTCTTTCTTCCTTTCAGGACAGCTGAGACAGGATAGCTTCTTCAAAAAGAACTTTTGTGGTGTTTTTGCTGGTGAGCTTTTAATAAAAGACACAGGAACTCTACATAAAGGTTTTTTTTTCCCTAAATTTTTTATAAATGGGCAAAGGAAAAAGAAATTCAGGAATGAAGAGGACTAATAAGGTAGATTAAGGGGGAAAGTTATTTAGGAAATATCAGCTAAAAGAGACAACTAAAAAGGAGCCTAAATTTAAGTACTGAGCTTGCTCTGTCAGGTCAGGAGAGGAGACACCATGTCTATGTAGGTATAAGTGAAGGGAGAAAATGCATTTGTTTGGAAAGAAAATTTTTCCCTACAATTCCAATGGCAAAACAAAACAAAACAAAACAAGAAACATCTAATGGTGTATATTTTTGAAATATTTTAATGTGATTTTTTTTCCTTTCTGAGTTCAAGACTTTCTCCTCACTCAGCTAAGCATATTCATCTGATTGCAGGTATGTTAGGAATGTTTTGGGAATGAATGCAAAAAGAATAGACATATAAAGTAGTATTCAGCTCTGACATGTAAAATAGAATGCAGTCAGGCAATAGGCTTGAAAACCAGGCATTTTAGCATGATAATGGATTTCCTAAATTAATATAGGTCCCATCTAACAAATCAAGGGCTAAGCCTATAGGATTCATATTATAGAGTTCTCCTGCCATGTAGAGAATGCACCTTTAATCGTGAGAGAATTCAGATCATAGAGTTCTTTCAGTGTGTAGAAAAATATCTCTTTGTTTGCAATGCGTTTTAGCTGCAAGTTTGGAAGGGAAGAATATGTCTTACTGTTTCTGACAGTGTGGTCCCCAGATCAGCAGTATCAGCATCATTTGGGAACTTGTTAGAAATGCAAGTTCCCTGGACCCACCTCAGACCTTCTGAAAAGAAACTCTAGGCATAGAGCTCAGAAACTTATTTTTTAAACAAGCCCTCTGGGCAATTCTGATGTACATTAAAATTTGAGAAGCAATGGTCTAGAGAAAACTTCACCGCTTTCCAATCCAGGGCATTTGCGAGGATGGAGGAAAGAGGCATGAAAGATGTGTATCCCTATTTTTCTCTTCTCCAAGCTTCAGCTCAGAAGTGGAAGGAGCTTTAGAGCAGTGAGAGTAACACAGAAGGAGCAGGATGCTCTCGCTCGTGCTCCTTATCTGGAACTCTATGTGGTGGCCATCCATTAGGTTGGCCTAACCAGCTGAGGATGTCGCTAGACCTAAAGGGAGTTTGTTGTTGCTGTGGTTAGGCTAAAGAGCTTTGCCTTTTCAGTTTTTTTCTAGGCCTTCTGTGAGTCCCCTGTGGCATAGGCAGGTCCCAGACTGAGCTGAGAGTCCAGCTCGGGGATTTGTCAACAGGAGTGTCTATCTCTATTGGGGATGAAGTGGCTTTGAGCAAAGATTGCAGCAGGGTTCCCCAGGTCAAGGCATTGGGAAGCACAGTCATATCTCAGGGTTCTCTAGAACCAGAAAGATCCACACTTAACTAGGATGGTACTGGCCTCTTGCCAAACTGAAAGAAAATGACACCAACCTTGGGGTGGACACAGAACAGTGCTCCAGGTCCAAGACCAAGTCACCCTCTCTTTCCCTGTTACATGAGTTAATATATTCACTTTTTACTCTAGTTAGTTCAAATGAGGTTTCCACCACTTGCAGTGGAACGCATCTGGAGAATATGCATCTCAAACTCACTAGTGCAAAATGAAGCGCATCTTCCCAAATCTGGTTCTGCTCTTATTCCATTTCCATTAATGACGCCACCATTGATCCCATTATCTAGGCTAGATCTCTGGGTTTCATCACTGACTCTGTCATCTCCTTTCCCCTCTCCCCATTTTTCTCTTGAATCTGATCATTTTTCTTTATCTCAGTTCAGGCTGACATAATCTCTCCCCTGGATTATTGCAATGGCTTCCTAACTAGTGTCCCTGCCATCATCCCTGCCTCTTCCTTCCACTTTCTGCAATCCAGCAAGAGTGATCTTTCTAAAGTGAAATTTCATCATGCAATTTACTGACATCTATTCCAGACACCTGGCCCTTCTTATACATTGTGTATCTCTGGGAGGCTTTATTAGACACAACATTTTCCTAATAGATTTGACCACAAGGTTTCTTTTTTACGCTTTTTTTTTTTGTGTGTGGCCCGCGGGCCTCTCACTGCTGCAGCCTCTCCCGCTGCGGAGCACAGGCTCCGGATGCGCAGGCCCAGCGGCCATGGCTCACGGGCCCAGCCACTCCACGGCACGCGGGATCCTCCTGGACCGGGGCACGAACCCGTGTCGCCTGCATCAGCAGGCGGACCCCCAACCACTGCGCCACCAGGGAAGCCCTGATCACGAGGTTTTTATTCATGAACTATTTCATGGGGATAATGTTCTTGCTGCATACACTTTGGGAAATAATATTCTAGAAAAATTTAAAGACAATAGTTACAAAATCTTGCCTCCACTATTAAAAGACTCTAATTTGATTCTTATAGAATGTGCCGTTTTAATAATCATGGTTCTGACGTTTATTGGATTCTTATTATAGCATAGGCACTGCTAAGTATTTTACATGCATTATCTTATGGAACCTCCAAAATAGGCTTTGAGGTTGCTATTATTATCTGCATTTTATAAATGAGGAATAGAAGCTTAAGTCAATTTGCTCAAATTCACATAGCTGATAAATTGGAGAATTGGTATTTGGAACTAGGATTTTCTTGATTCTGACACCTGTATGTTTAACTACTAGCCAATATTTTTCAAAACGTGTTTTATATAGCCCTGGGGTTCTATAGTTATGCCTCAGAGACAGCTGCAAAGAAGGAACAGGGGGAGAAGAAGATGAGGGGAAAACAAACTCTGTGAAATTGTGGCTCCCTGAAGACCACTTCAACCAGAGCATATATGCCTTTATCTCTTTCATAAATGGGGGCTCCTTAGAAAAGTTTTCTTGTGCAAATGATTGGAACATATTGGAAACTACTGGATTACTTGATACTGATATTTAAGGAAAATTTTCTGTCAAGAATCCTTTCCTCCCCATTTCTTCTGATTCTCAAGTTTGCATTTCCATGAAGACACTGAAGGAGCATTTGACTGACACCTGGAATTAGCTCATTCAGCTGGCATCACTGGTAGATTCTGTTTAAGTACAGCTTCCTCAGCTGTCTTCTGAATTACATGAAATAGAGTAGGGTGGGTATAATAGAATACTCCGTCTAAGCCTGCTTGTTCCTTATCTCAGATATTAGATTTAGGGAATTACAATTTATTCAGTGGAAAGCTGGCATAAGATATTGAAGGATATTCAGGAGATTGATGGGTCTGAGGAACTTGAAATGTAAGAGAAAAAAAAACAAAACAAAGAAAGGAAATACAAGGTGAGTAGAAGAGTTTTCAAGGGGCAGGTTCCCAATAAAATTAGTTGGGAATTTGATTCATCATGAAATCCCTTTTATCTCTCAGATATCTATCCTTGAGCTGCAGACTGGCTGGCATAGATCTCTGCCATGTGGCTTGGTTCCTTCTCCTCCTCTCCTTGTTTTGTCACTTAGACACCATCTTGTTTCCTGTCAGTCAGGAGCAGTCTGCCTAAAGATGCATTTATGCACTGGCTTCAGCATGTTCTTTCCCTTTGATGTAAACCTTCTATACTTCTGGGGATTTCTACTTCCTTTCAATTTCCTGGCTCGGGGCTAGGCCTGAGCTAGACTCATTTCCCTAATCATGGTGGTTAATACCATTGAGCTTCAGTGAAGACTCAGATATTCCTAGTTTGAGTCATCCTAACAATTCCATAAGTTCCAAGGGATCTGTTCTCTAGTAATATGTTTTTCTAACTGAGGCCTCTGGGAAGTCATTCTGATTGGTTATTTTTTTTTAACTAGTTAATTAATGCTTCTAATGAATTAGATGTGTTTGATTGGAGGAATTTGGTACCCAAGTCCCCTCAGTGTGGGGGAACTATATAGTGGATTCAAATATTAGAAGGAAGATTGCATTAGGTAATCTCCTAGGTCTTTTTATCTCTTCATTTCTTCTGCAACTTGTTTGATCTATATAACTCTTTTGATCTATGCATTTCAAGCCAAGTAAGAGGGCTACCATTTGTACTCTTCAATTCATAGGCAGCATGTTAAGGCAGACTTAAGCACAGAATTAAGTATAATTGTAGCTATAAAGTATGGATTCAAGTTAGAGACAGATTAGGGGAGGATATGGAGAGGTGGTGGGTGGGAGAGGTGTTGCCGTATTACCCCCTCCCATGTGTTCGTGCATGGAGTTACTTATGTTACCCTGATGTCTTAGCTATTTGGATATGCTACAGAGATAAAAAGTATTGTTGGTGGTAATTTCTTCTTATCGTTGTCCTCTTCATTTAGATACTTTTATAAAGAAAAGTTGCTCAAAAGCCCTGAAGGGATCCTAGGACCAAGCGTGTCTGATGAGTGGTGGTAGCATCTGTAATCTTGGTGTCTTTTTTGGTTAAAATAAAATTGAAGAATGTCAGACACCTAAAAGCAAGACACAAAATTAATCAAACTTAGCATCTCTTTTCCTCAGGGATTCCTAAATCCTAAATCTCAGCCTTTCAAAAGTTACTGCAAAGATCATAAGGGATAAAAATGGTCATTTAAAAACCCATGGAAGAACATTAATTTAAATTATGATAATATGACCTATTAAAGAGATACACTCTGGTCTCCCACCAGACTAAAATAAATCAATTTTGTTAATCTTTTGGGAAGAAAATGGAAGTTACTTACACGAGTGGTCAGAAATTAAAAATAAGTGAAACTAGCTATAGTATATTACCTTTCTCTCTAATGGTGTTTGCACAGGGAGGGGTGATCTCTGCCATTTTCTCAGGCTTTCAACACTTTTTTATCTATGCTCTACAATTGGGTAGAAAATGATCAAAAGCATCAAAAATTCAGAGAAATGCTAAGCAGATTTCTGCCCACATCAGGAAGGACAGACAGAACTTGACCCAGGTGTTCACACTGTAGGAGAAATTGTATATAAAATTAGTAGCATCTGTGCTGATTAAAGCTAATGATTAGACCTAGACAAATACTGTGCATGAAGACTCAGATCTGCCAACACCTAAGCCATCCTCTTACCTACAAACACAAACTACAAAGGGACAAAGTCCCCATCAGATCCCCTCCCTTCTCACTTTTAAGTTCAATAGGCAGTCAAAGTCATAATGTTTTAAGTGGGGACCTTATAATCAGGATTGGAGTAACTTTATCCAGCATGCCAAATAATACTTTAAAATATCAAAGATTTGGGTCGAGTTTGAAGCAAAAATAAATGGGAATAGACACTGGAGAAAGAATTAGAATGCATATCCCAAGGTGCTAAGATCAAGGAGATAATGTCTTAGAAATAATCTATAACATCATTTAGATGTAAATAGTATCCTAAGGAGTCTTGACTAATTGTGTACATGCAAACATGTTTTATTTCTAGTTGTTGTGGTCAGCTGAACTCTAATGAACTTACTTTTCATTCACTCATAATTCATTCTACAAATATTTATTGAGAACTCATTGTATGTCAAACACTGTTTTAGGTACTGGGGATATAGTGATAAATAAAATAAAATCTTTGCCCTTATGGATTTTGCACTCTTCTAGATAATAATCCCCTTTATTGTAGTCTGATTCCGTACTTCTTCAGATACTTTGGTTTATTTAAAAGCCACTATGATCTACTAAGGATGACTTGTTTTGGGTTATTCTGTATACTGTTCTTAATGTGAGGTACAATGTGTAAAGTACAAATAAGTCAATACTAGTACAAATAGAGGTACGATTTTTGCTTTGGAATGTAGGCAACAGGGAAAGCAACTAGGACAAGGAAACTGGTGTAAGATAAGCAGGACAACAAAACAAAACAAAACAGATAAAAAGCACAAAATAACAGGGTAGTAGTGATCTGGGGTGAGTGCCATGAACCGGTAGCTGGAACCAAGTGAGAGATGTAGAGTTGGATGGAGGGTAGGATTGATACTGAATGTCCATTAAGAAATCCCTGAGCAAAAGTCAGGTAGGGAAGCTGGTGGAAAGTCATAAACAATGAATGAAACTCAGGTGTATGTCAGCAGCACAAGCAAGCAAACACCACGGTATAGAGCAATATCAGGTGTCCTGGGAAAATAGCCAGAGATTAGAAGAAACTGAAGGAGAAGAGTAAAGCCAACAAGAGGCCAGAGGTAGATGGATTGAGTGGGCTGTAGCTGGGGGGTGGGGACCACCAGGTGGTCTGGGTAAGTGAGATGAGGCTTATGGGGCCAGCAATAAATATAGCAGGAGGATGGAAAATCTAAGCTGGAACTGGTAAGTGCTAATGCAAACTGGATGAGTATTGAGATGGAGAAATCTGAAGCAAAGAAAGAAAATTTTGAAGTGGGAAGAAAGGTAGAAATCTGGGTCTGGACCTGTTCAGGAAGTTCAAGGGCCTCTTAACAGGAGGAGTAGGCTAGTTTGAGGAAGGCTGGCAGATTGGCTGTCCGGGAGTTGGAAAATCTTTGCTGAGAATGGGAAGTTGACAAGCAAGAAGCGTTAACTTCTTGGGGGGTTATCTCAGAGCATATGGGGTCCCCTCACTGGGAGACAGTCCTTGAGAAAGGATGCTAACATTTGTGAGCGCTGCAGTATCTGCCTATAGAAAAGGCATTGCATATATTGGGTTGGCCAAAAAGTTCATTCAGGTTTTTCTGTAAGATGTTATGGAAAACCCAAATGAACTTTTTGGCCAACCCAAAATAAATAACATTGGATATTTTACATATAGAGCTTACTGCTTCTACTTTGTTCCTGTTCTCCATGCAGCAGGGAAAAGGATTGTTTTAAAATATGAGTGAGGGTTGAGACTTCTGGAATGCTGGTATGAGGAGTTTAGTGGACAGTCTTCCCAGCAAAAAAAATTATTTAACTGAAAAAAATTTATATATATATATACATATTTAAAGTCTCTAGAAATTGTCCTTAGAGTATATAATAAATGGAGAAATATGTATTCAAGAAAATCTACAAGTAAAAATAATGGGTCTGTGGCATTTTTCTTTAATATCATTATTGGAGAATAATTGCATTATAATGGTGTGTAGGTTTCTGTTTATAACAAAGTGAATCAGCTCTACATATACATATGTCCCCATATCTTTTCCCTCTTGCATCTCCCTCCCTCCCACCCTCCCTATCCCACCCCTCTAGGTGGTCACAAAACACGGAGCTGATCTCCCTGTGCTATGCAGCTGCTTCCCACTAGCTATCAGTTTTACATTTGGTAGTGTATATATGTACATGCCACTCTCTCACTTTGTCCCAGCTTACCCTTCCCCCTCCCTGTGTTTTCAAGTCCATTGTCTAGTAGGTCTAGGTCTTTATTCCCGACCTGCCCCTAGGTTCTTCATGACCATTTTTTTTAGATTCCATATATATGTGTTAGCATACGGTATTTGTTTTTCTCTTTCTGACTTACTTAACTCTGTATGACAGACTCTAGGTTCATCCACCTCACTACAAATAACTCAATTTCATTTCTTTTTCTGGCTGAGTAATATTCCATTGTATATATGTGTCACATCTTAGGTTGCTTCCATGTCCTGGCTATTGTAAATAGAGCTGCAATGAACATTGAGGTACATGACTCTTTTTGAATTATGGTTTTCTCTGGGTATATGCCCAGTAGTGGGATTGCTGGGTTGTATGGTAGTGCTATTTGTAGTTTTTTAAGGAACCTCCATACTGTTCTCCATAGTGGCTGTGTCAATTTACATTCCCACCAACAGTGCAAGTGTGTTCTCTTTTCTCCACATCCTCTCCAGCATTTACTCTTTCTAGATTTTTTGATGATGGGCATTCTGACCAGTGTGAGATGATATCTCATTGTAGTTTTGATTTGCATTTCTCTAATGATTAATGATGTTGAGCATTCTTTCATGTGTTTGTTGGCAATCTGTATATCTTCTGTGGAGATATGTCTGTTTAGGTCTTCTGCCCATTTCTGGATTGGGTTTTTTCTTTTTTTGATATTGAGCTGCATGAGCTGCTTCTAAATTTTGGAGATTAATCCTCTGTCAGTTGCTTCATTTGAAAATATTTTCTCCCATTCTGAGGGTTGTCTTTTGGTCTTGTTTATGGTTTCCTTTGCTGTGCAAAAGCTTTTAAGTTTCATTAGGTCCCATTTGTTTATTTTTCTTTTTATTTCCATTTCTCTAGGACATAGGTCAAAAAGGATCTTGCTGTGATTTATGTCATACAGTGTACTGCCTATGTTTTCCTCTAAGAGTTTTATAGTGTCTGGTGTTATATTTAAGTCTTTAATCCATTTTGAGTTTATTTTTGTGTGTGGTGTTACAGAGTGTCCTAATTTCATTCCTTTACATGTAGCTGTCCAGTTTTCCCAGCACCACTTAGTGAAGAGGCTGTCTTTTCTCCATTGTATAGTCTTGCCTCCTTTATCAAAAGTAAGGTGACCATATGTGTGTGAGTTTATCTCTGGGCTTTCTATCCTGTTCTATTGATCTGTATTTCTGTTTTTGTACAAATACCATACTGTCTTGATTACCATAGCTTTGTAGTATAGTCTGAAGTGAGGGAACCTGATTCCTCCCGCTCCGTTTTTCTTTCTTAAGATTGCTTTTTCTATTCGGGGTCTTTTATGTTTCCATACAAATTGTGAAATTTGTTGTTCTAGTTCTGTGAAAAATGCCAGTGGTAGTTTGATAGTGATTGCATTGAATCTGTAGATTGCTTTGGGTAGTAGAGTCATTTTCACAATGTTGATTCTTCCAGTCCCAGAACATGGTGTATCTCTCCATCTATTTGTATCATCTTTAATCAGTGTCTTACAGTTTTCTGCATACAGATCCTTTGTCTCCTTAGGTAGGATTATTCCTAGATATTTTATTCTTTGTGTTGCAGTGATAAATAGGAGGGTTTCCTTAATTTCACTTTCATATTTTTCATCATTAGTGTATAGGAATGCAAGAGATTTCTGTGCATTAATTTTGTGTCCTGCTACTTTACCAAATTCATTTATTAGCCTAATAGTTTTCTGGTGGCATCTATAGGATTCTCTATGTGTAGTACCATTTCATCTGGAAACAGTGACAGCTTTCCTTCTTTTCCGATTGGAATTCCTTTTATTTATTTTTCTGCTCTGATTTCTGTGGCTAAAACTTCCAAAACAATGTTGAATAATGGTGGTAAGAGTGGGCAACCTTGTCTTTTTCCTGATCTTAGTGGAAATGGTTTCAGTTTTTCACCATTGAGGACGATGTTGGTTATGGGTATGTCATATATGGTCTCTATTGTGTTGAGATAAATTCCTTCTATGCCTACTTTCTGGAGGGTTTTTATCATAAATCGGTGTTGAATTTTGTCGAAAGCTTTTTCTGAATCTACTGAGATGATCATATGGTTCTTATTCTTCAGTTTGTTAATATGGTGTATCACATTGATTGATTTGTATATATTGAAGAATCATTGCATTCCTGGGATAAACCCCACTTGATCTTGGTGTATGATCTTTTTAATGTGCTGTTGGATTATGTTTGCTAGTATTTTGTTAAGTATTTTTTCATCTATGTTCATCAGTGATATTGGCCTATAGTTTTCTTTCTTTGTGACATCTTTGTCTGGTTTTGGTATCAGGGTGGCCTTGTAGAAAGAGTTTGGGAGTGTTCCTCCCTCTGCTCTATTTTTGAAGAGTTTGAGAAGGATAGGTGTTAGCTCTTCTCTACATGTTTGAAAGAATTCGCCTGTGAAGCCATCTGGTCCTGGGCTTTTGTTTGTTGGAAGATTTTCAATCATAGTCTCAATTTCAGTGCTTGTGATTGGTCTGTTTATATTTTCTATTTCTTCCTGGTTCAGTCTCAGAAGGTTGTGCTTTTCTAAGAATGTGTCCATTTCTTCCAGTTTGTCCATTTTTTTTGGCATATAGTTGCTTGTAGTAATCGCTCATGATCCTTTCTATTTCTGCAGTGCCAGTTGTTTCTTCTCCCTTGTCATTTCTAATTCTATTGATTTGAGTCTTCTCCCTTTTTTGCTTAATGAGTCTGGCTAATGGTTTATCAATTTTGTTTATTTTCTCAAAGAACCAGCTTTTAGTTTTACTGATCTTTGCTCTTGTTTCCTCCATTTCTGTTTCATTTATTTCTGATCTGATCTTTATGATTACTATACTTCTGCTAACATTGGGGTTTTTTTGTTCTTCTTTCTCTTATTGTTTAAGGTGGAAGTTTAGGTTGTTTATTTGAGATGTTGCTTTTTTCTTGAGGTAGGATTGTATTGCTATAAACTTCCGTCTTAGAACTGCTTTTTGCTCCATCCCATAGGTTTTGGGTTGTCGTGTTTTCATCGTCATTTGTTTCTAGGTATTTTTTGATTTCCTCTTTGATTTTTTCGGTGACACCTTGGTTATTAAGTAGTGTATTGTTTAGCCTCCATGTGTTTGTATTTTTTTTTTACATCTTTATTGGAGTATAATGGCTTTACAATGGTGTGTTAGATTCTGCTTTATAACAAAGTGAATCAGTTATACATATACATATGTTCCCATATCTATTCCCTCTTGCGTCTCCCTGCCTGCCACCCTCCCTATCCCACCCCTCTAGGTGGTCACAAACCACCGAGCTGATCTCCCTGTGCTATGTGGCTGCTTCCCACTAGCTATCTATTTTACGTTTGGTAGTGTATATATGTCCGTGCCACTCTCTCACTTTGTCACAGCTAACCCTTCCCCCTCCCCATATCCTCAAGTCCATTCTCTAGTAGGTCTGGGTCTTTATTCCTGTCTTATCCCTAGGTTCTTCATGACAATTTTTTTTTCTTAAATTCCATATATATGTGTTAGCATACGGTATTTGTCTTTCTCTTTCTGACTTACTTCACTCTGTATGACAGACTCTAGGTCTATCCACCTCATTACAAATAGCTCAATTTCATTTCTCTTTATGGCTGAGTAATATTCCATTGTATATATGTGCCACATCTTCTCTATCCATTCATCCAATGATGGACATTTAGGTTGTTTCCATCTCCTCTCTATTGTAAATAGAGCTGCAATGAACACTTTGGTACATGACTCTTTTTGAATTATGGTTGTCTCAGGGTATATACCCAGTAGTGGGATTGCTGGGTCATTTGGTAGTTCTATTTGTAGTTTTTTAAGGAACCTCCATACTGTTCTCCATAGTGGCTGAACCAATTCACATTCCCACCAGCAGTGCAAGAGTGTTCCCTTTTCTCCACACCCTCTCCAGCATTTATTGTTTCTAGATTTTTTGATGATGGCCATTCTGACTGGTGTGAGATGATATCTCATTGTAGTTTTGATTTGCATTTCTCTAATGATTAATGATGTTGAGCATTCTTTCATGTGTTTGTTGGCAGTCTGTATATCTTCTTTGGAGAAATGTCTATTTAGGTCTTCTGCCCATTTTTGGATTGGGTTGTTTGTTTTTTTGTTATTGCACTGCATGAGCTGCTTCTAAATTTTGCAGACTAATCCTTTGTCAGTTGCTTCATTTGCATATATTTTCTCCCATTCTGAGGGTTGTCTTTTGGTCTTGTTTATGGTTTCCTTTGCTGTGCAAAAGCTTTGAAGTTTCATTAGGTCCCATCTGTTTATTTTTGTTATTATTTTCATTACTCTAGGAGGTGGATCAAAAAAGAACTTCCTGTGATTTATGTCAAAGAGTGTTCTTCCTATGTTTTTCTCTAAGAGTTTTATAGTGTCTGGTCTTACATTAGGTCTCGAATCCATTTTTTTTTTTTTTTTGCGTTATGTGGGCCTCTCAAGCTGTGACCTCTCCCATTGCGGAGCACAGACTCCAGACGCACAGGCCCAGCGGCCATGGTCCATGGGCCCATCCGTCCGCTGCACATGGGATCCCCCCGGACCGGGGCACGAACCCACGTCCCCTGCTTCAGCAGGTGGACTCCCAACCACTTTGCCACCAGGGAAGCCCTCGAATCCATTTTGAGTTTATTTTTGTTTATGATGTTAGGGAGTGTTCTAATTTCATTCTTTTACATGTAGCTGTCCAGTTGTCCCAGCACCACTTATTGAAGAGATTGTATTTTCTCCATTGCATATCTTTGCCTCCTTTGTCAAAGATTAGTTGACCATAGGTGTGTGCGTTTATCTCTGGGCTTTCTATCTTGTTCCATTGATCTATGTTTCGGTTTCTGTGCCAGTACCATATTGTCTTGATGACTGTAGCTTTGTAGTATAGTCTGAAGTCAGGGATTCTGATTTCTCCAGCTCCGTTTTTTCTCTCAAGACTGCTTTGGCTATTTGGTGTCTTTTGTGTCTCCATACAAATTTTGAGATGATTTGTTCTAGTTCCGTAAAAAATGCTATTGGTAATTTGATAGGGATGGCATTGAATCTGTAGATTGCTTTGGGTAGTATAGTCATTTTCACAATATTGATTCTTCCAATCCAAGAACATGGTATATCTCTCCATCATTGTTATCATCTTTAATTTCTTTCATCAGTGTCTTATTGTTTTCTGCATACAGGTCATTTGTTTCCCTTGGTAGGTTTATTCCTAGGTATTTTATTCTTTTTTTTGCAATGGTAAATGGGAGTGTTTCCATAATTTCTCTTTCAGATTCTTCATCATTAGTGTATAGTAATGCAAGAGATTTCTGTGCATTAATTTTGCATCCTGCAAGTTTATCAATTCATTGATTAGCTCTAATTGTTTTCTGGTGGCATTTTTAGGATTCTCTATGTATAGTATCATGTCATCTGCAAACAGTGACAGTGTTACTTCTTCTTTTCCAAGTTGTATTCCTTTTATTTCTTTTTCTTCTCTGATTACCATGGCTAGGACTTCCAAAACTTTGTTGAATAATAGTGGTGATCGTGGACATCCTTGTCTCATTCCTGATCTTAGAGGAAATGCTTTCAGGTTTCCCACCATTGAGAGTGATGTTTGCTGTGGGTTTGTCATATATGGCCTTTATTATGTTGAGGTAGGTTCCCTGTATGCCCACTTTCTGGAGACTTTTTATCATAAATTGGTGTTGAATTTTGTCAAAAGCTTATTCTGCATCTGTTGAGATGATCATATGGTTTTTATTCTTCAATTTGTTAATATGGTGTATCACATTGATTGATTTGCTTATATTGAAGAATCCTTGCATCCCTGGGATAAATCCAACTTGATTGTGGTGTATTATCCTTTTAGTGTGCTGTTGGATTCTGTTTGCTAGTATTTTGTTGCGAATATTTGCATCTATATTCATCAGCGATATTGGTCTGTAATTTTCTTTTTTTGTACTATCTTTGTTTGGTTTTGGTATCAGGGTAATGGTGGCTTCATAGAATGAGTTTGGAAGTGTTCCTTCCTCTGCAATTTTTTGGAAGAGTTTGAGAAATATGGGTGTTACCTCTTCTCTAAATGTTTGATAGAATTTACGTGAAGCCATCTGACCCTGGACTTTTGTTTGTTGGAAGATTTTTTTTTTTTTAAATGTTAGCACTTTGATAGGTTTCCCCTTCCCCTATATTTTATTTATTTATTTATTTATTATTATTATTTTTTGCGGTATGCGGGCCTCTCACTGTTGTGGCCTCTCCCGTTGCGGAGCACAGGCTCCGGACGCGCAGGCTCAGCGGCCATAACTCACGGGCCCAGCCGCTCCGCGGCATGTGGGATCTTCCCGGACCGGGGCATGAACCCGTGTCCCCTGCTTCGGCAGGCGGACTCTCAACCACTGCGCCACCAGGGAAGCCCTGTTGGAAGATTTTTAATCACAGTTTCAATTTCATTACTTGTGATTGGTCTGTTCATGTGTTCTGTTTCTTCCTCGATCAGTCTTGGAAGGTTATACCTTTCTAAGAATTTCTCCATTTCTTCCACGTTGTCCATTTTTTTGGCATAGAGTTGCTTGTAGTAGTCTCTTAAGATGCTGTGTATTTCTGCAGTGTCTGTTGTAACTTCTCCTTTTTCATTTCTAATTTTACTGATTTGAGTCCTCTCCCTTTTTCTTGATGAGTCTGGCTAATTGTTTATCAATTTTGTGTATTTTCTCAAAGTACAAACTTTTAGTTTTATTGATCTTTGCTATTTTTTCCTTGTTTTTATTTCATTTATTTCTGCTCTGATCTTTATGATTTTGTTCCTTCTTCTAACTTTGCGTTTTGTTTGTTCTTCTTTCTCTAGTTCCTTTAGGTGCAAGGTTACATTGCTTACTTGAGATTTTTCTTGTTTCTTGAAGTAGGCTTGTATAGCTATAAACTTCCCTCTTAGAACTGTTTTTACTGCATTCCATAGGTTTTGGATCATCGTGTTTTCATTGTCATTTGTCTCTAGGTATTTTTTGATTTCCTCTTTGATTTCTTCAGTGATCTCTTGGTTATTTAGTAACATATTGTTTAGCCCTCACGTGTTTGTGTTTTTTACATTTTTTTCCCTGTAATTTATTTCTAATCTCATAATGTTGTTGTCAGAAAACATGCTTGATATGATTTCAATATTCTCAACTTTACTGAAGCTTGAGTTGTGACCCAAGATGTGATCTATCCTGGAGAATGTTCCATACACACTTGAGAAGAATGTGTAATCTGTCATTTTTGGATGGAATGTCCTATAAATATCAGTTAAATCTATCTGGCCTGTTGTGTCATTTAAAGTCTGTTTCCTAATTTATTTTCATTTTGGATGATCTGTCCATTAGTGTAAGAGAGGTGTTAAAGTCCCCCACCATTTTCGTGTTACTGTCGAATTCCTCTTTCATAACTATTAGCAGTTGCCTTATGTACTGAGGTGTTCCTATGTTGGATGCATATATATTTATAATTGTTGTATCTTCTTCTTGGATTGATCCCTTGATAATTAGGTAGTGTCCTTCCTTGACCCTTGTGACATTCTTTATTTTAAAGTGTATTTTATCTGATGTGATTATAGCTACTCCAGCTCTCTTTTGATTTCCATTTTCATGGAATATATTCCTTCCATCTCCTCACTTTCAGTCTGTACGTGTACCTAGGTCTGAAGTGGGTCTCTTGTAGATAGCATATATATGGGTCTTGTTTTTGTATCCATTCAGCAAGCCTGTGTCTTTTGGTTGGAGCATTTAATCCATTCACGTTTAAGGTAATTATTGATATGTATGTTCCTATGACCATTTTCTTAATTTGTTTGGGTTTGTTTTTGTAGATCCTTTTGTTCTCCTGTGTTTCCCACTTAGACAAGTTCCTTTAGCATTTGTTGTAGAGCTGGTTTGGTGGTGCTGAATTCTCTTACCTTTTGCTTTTCAGTAAAGCTTTTGATTTCTCCTTTGAAGCTGAATGAGATCCTTGCTGGGTAGTGTAATCTTGGTTATAGGTTCTTCCCTTTCATCACTTTAAGTATATCATGCCACTACCTTCTGGCTTGTAGAGTTTCTGCTGAGAAATCAGCTGTTAAACCTATGGGAGTTCCATTGTATGTTGTCTTTTTTCCCTTGCTGCTTTCAATAATTTTTCTTTGTCCTTAATTTTTGCCTATTTGATTATTATGTGTCTCGGCATGTTTCTCCTTGAGTTTATCCTGTATGGGACTCGCTGTTCTTCCTTGACTTGGGTGGCTATTTCCTTTCCCATGTTAGGGAAGTTTTCGACTATAATCTCTTCAAATATTTTCTTGGGTCCTTTCTCTCTCTCTTCTGCTTCTGGGACCCATATAATGCGAATGTTGTTGCATTTAATGTTGTCCCAGAGATCTCTTAGTCTGTCTTCATTTCTTTTCATTGTTTTTTCTATATTCTGTCTCCAGCAGTGAATTCCACATTCTGTCTTCCAGTTCACTTATCCATTCTTCTGCCTCAGTTATTCTGCTATTGATTCCTTCTAGTGTAGTTTTCATTTCAGTTATTGTATTGTTCATCTGTTTGTTTGTTCTTTAATTCTTCTACATCTTTGTTAAACATTTCTTGCATCTTCTCGATCTTTGCCTCCATTCTTTTTCCGAGGTCCTGCATCATCTTCACTATAATTATTCTGAATTCTTTTTCTGGAGGGTTGCCTATCTCCACTTCATTTAGTTGTTTTTCTGGGTTTTTATCTTGTTCCTTCATCTGGTACATAGTCCTCTGCCTTTTCATCTTGTCTATCTTTCTGTGAATGTTGTTTTTGTTCCACAGGCTGCAGGATTGTAGTTCTTCTTGCTTTTGTTGTGTGCCCTCTGGTGGATGAGGCTATCTAAGAGTCTTGATGGGAGGGACTGGTGGTGGGTAGAACTGACTCTTGCTCTTGTGGGCAGAACTCAGTAAAACTTTAATCCACTTGACTGTTGATGGGTGGGGCTGTGTTCCCTCCCTGTTGCTTGTTTGGCCTGAAACAACCCAAAACTGGAGCCTACCAGTGTTCTTTGTTGGGGCTAATGACAGACCGTGGGAGGGCTCATGCTAAGGAGTACTTCCCAGAACTTATGCTGTCAGCGTCCTTGTTCCCACGCTGAGCCACAGCCCCCCCACCCCGTCTCTGTAGGAGACCCTCCAACACTAGCAGGTAGATCTGTTTCAGTCTCCGCTGGGGTCACTACTCCTTCCCCTGGGACCTGATGCACACACTACTATGGGTGTGCCCTCCAAGATTGGAGTCTCTGTTTCCCCCAGTCCTGTCGAAGTCCTGCAGTCAATTCCCACTAGGCTTCAAAGTCAGATTCTCTATGAATTCCTCCTCCTGTTGCCGGGTGCCTCGGTTGGGAAGCCTGACATGGGGCTCAGAAAATTCACTCCAATGGGTGGACTTCTGTGGTATAAGTGTTCTCCAGTCTGTGAGTCACCCACCCAGCAGTTATGGGATTTGATTTCACTGCGATTGTGCCCCACTTACCGTCTCATTGTGGCTTCTCCTTGTCTTTGGATGTGGGGTATCTTTTTTGGTGAGTTCCAGTGTCTACCTGTCGATGATTGTCCAGCAGCTAGATGTGATTCTGATGTTGTTGGAAGAGGGTGTGAGAGCACGTCCTTCTACTCCACCATCTTGGTTCTTCTGCTTGTAAATTTTTGATGATGGCCATTCTGACCGGTGTGAGATGATATCTCATTGTAGTTTTGATTTACATTTCTCTAATGATTAATGATGTTGAGCATTCTTTCATGTGTTTGGTGGCAATCTGTATGTCTTCCTTGGAGAAATGTCTATTTAGGTCTTCTGTCCATTTTTGGGTGGGGCTATTTGTTTTTTTGATATTGAGCTGCATGAGCTGCTTATAAATTTTGGAGATAAATCTTGGTCAGTAGCTTCATTTGAAAATATTTTCTCCCATTGTGAGGGCTGTCTTTTGGTCTTGTTTATGGTTTCCTTTGCTGTGCAAAAGCTTTGAAGTTTCATTAGGTCCCATTTGTTTATTTTTTTTTTATTTCCATTTCTCTAGGAAGTGGGTCAAAAAGAATCTTGCTGTGATTTATGTCATAGAGTGCCCTTCCTATGTTTTCCTAAAGAGTTTAATAGTTTCTGGCCTTACATTTAGGTCTTTAATCCATTTTGAGCTTATTTTTGTGTATGGTGTTAGGGAGTGATCTAATCTCATACTTTTACATGTACCTGTCCAGTTTACCCAGCACCATTTATTGAAGAGGCTGTACTTTCCTCCCTGTATATTCTTGCCTCCTTTATCAAAGATAAGGTGACCATATGTGCGTGGGTTTATCTCTGGGCATTCTATCCTGTTCCATTGATCTATATTTCTGCTTTTGTGCCAGTACCATACTGTCTTGATTACTGTAGCTTTGTAGTATAGTTTGAAGTCAGGGAGCCTGATTCCTCCAGCTCCATTTTTCATTCTCAAGATTGCTTTGGCTATTCGGGTTCTTTTGTATTTCCATACAAATTGTGAAATGTTTCATTCTAGTTCTGTGAAAAATGCCAGTGGTAGTTTGATAAGGATTGCATTGAATCTGTAGATTTCTTTGGGTAGTAGGGTCATTTTCACAATGTTGATTCTTCCAATCCAAGAACATGGTATATCTCTCCATCTATTTGTATCATCTTTAATTTCTTTCATCAGTGTCTTATAATTTTCTGCATACAGGTCTTTTGTCTCCTTAGGTAAGTTTAGTCTTAGACATTTTATTTTTTTTGTAAATGGGAGTGTTTTCTTGATTTCACTTTCAGATTTTTCATCATTAGTGTATAGGAATGCCAGAGATTTCTGTGCATTAATTTTGTATCCTGCTACTTTACCAAATTCATTGATTAGCTCTAGTAGTTTTCTGGTAGCATTTTTAGGATTCTCTGTGTATAGTATCATGTTATCTGCAAACAGTGACAACCTTACTTCTTCTTTTCCTATTTGGATTCCTTTTATTTCCTTTTCTTCTCTGATTGCTGTGGCTAAAACTTCCAAAACTTTGTTGAATAAGAGTGGTGACTGTGGGTAACCTTGTCTTCTTCCTGATCTTAGTGGAAATGCTTTCAGTTTTTCACCGTTGAGGATGATGTTGGCTGTGGGTTTGTCATATATGGCCTTTATTATGTTGAGGAGAGTTCCCTCTATGCCTACTTTCTGCAGGGTTTTTATCATAAATGGGTGTTGAATTTTGTCGAAAGCTGTCTCTGCATCTATTGAGATGACCATATGGTTTTTCTCCTTCAATTTGTTAATATGGTGTATCACTTGATTGATTTGTATATATTGAAGAATCCTTGCATTCCTGGAATAAGCCCCACTTGATCATGGTGTATGATTCTTTTAATGTGCTGTTGGATTCTGTTTGCTAGTATTTTGTTGAGGATTTTTGCATGTATATTCATCAGTTATATTGGCCTGTAGTTTTCTTTCTTTGTGACATCCTTGTCCGGTTTTGGTATCAGGGTGATGGTGACTTCATAGAATGAGTTTGGGAGTTTTCCTCCCTCTGCTATATTTTGGAAGAGTTCAAGAAGGATAGGTGTTATCTCTTCTCTAAAAGTTTGAAAGGATTCGCCTGTGAAGCCATCTGGTCCTGGGTTTTTGTTTTTTGGAAGATTTTTCATCAGAGTTTCAATTTCAGTGCTTGTGATTGGTCTGTTCATATTTTCTGTTTCTTCCTGCTTCAGTCTTGGCAGGTTGTGCATTTCTAAGAATTTGTCCATTTCTTCCAGGTTGTCCATTTTATTGGCATAGAGTTGCTTGTCGTAATCTCTCATGATCTTTTGTATTTCTGCAGCGTCAGTTGTTACTTCTCCTTTTTCATTTCTAATTCTATTGATTTGAGTCTTCTCCCTTTTTTTCTTGGTGAGTCTGGCTAATGGTTTATCAATTTTGTTTATCTTCTCAAAGAACCAGGTTTTAGTTTTATGGATATTTGCTATTGTTTCCTTCATTTCTTTTTCAGTTATTTCTGATGTGAGCTTTATGATTTCTTTCCTTCTGCTAACTTTGGGTTTGTTTTTTGTTCTTCTTTCTGTAATTGTTTTAGGTGCAAGGTTAGGTTGTTTATTCGAGATGTTTCCTGTTTCTTAAGGTAAGATTGTATTCCTATAAACTTCCCTCTTAGAACTGCTTTTGCTGCATCCCATAGATTTTGGGTCGTTGTGTCTCCATTGTCATTTGTTTCTAAGTATTTTTTGATTTCCTCTTTGATTTCTTCAGTGCTCACTTCGTCATTAAGTAGTGTATTGTTTAGCCCCATGTGTTTGTATTTTTTACAGGTCTTTTCCTGTAATTGATATCTAGCCTCATAGCGTTGTCATCAGAAAAGATACTTGATATGATTTCAATTTTCTTAAATTTACCAAGGCTTGATTTGTGACCCAAGATATGATCTATCCTGTAGAGTATTCCATGAGCCCTTGAGAAAAATGTGTATTCTGTTGTTTTTGGATGGAATGTCCTCTAAATATCAATTAAGTCCATCTTGTTTAATGTATAATTTAAAGCTTGTGTTTCCTTATTTATTTTCATTTTGGATGATCTGTCCATTGGTGAAAGTAGGGTGTTAAAGTCTGCTACTATGATTGTGTTACTGTCAATTTCCCCTTTTATGGCTGTTATTATTTGCCTTATGTTTTGTGGTGTTCCTTTATTGGGTGCATAAATATTTACAATTGTTATATCTTCTTCTTGGATGTATCCCTTGATCATTATGTAGTGTCCTTCTTTGTCTCTTGTAATAGTCTTTGTTTTAAAGTCTATTTTGTCTGATATGGGAATTGCTACTGCAACTTTGTTTTGATATCCATTTGCATGGAATATCTTTCTCTATCCCCTCACTTTCAGTCTGTATGTGTCCCTGTGTCTGAAGTGCGTCTCTTGTAGACAGCATATATATGGGTCTTGTGTTTGTATCCATTCAGCCAGTCTGTGTCTTTTGGTTGGAGTATTTAATCCATATACATTTAGGTAATTATCTATACTACTATTCCTATACCATTTTCTTAATTGTTTTGGGTTTGTTATTTTAGGTCTTTTCCATTTCTTGTGTTTCCTGCCTAGAGAAGTTCCTTTAGCATTTGTTATAAAGCTGGTTTGATGGTGCTGACCTCTCTTTGTTATTGCTTGTCTGTTAATTTCTCTGTTGAATTTGAATCAGATCCTTGCTGGGTAGAGTAATCTTGGTTGTAGGTTTTTCCCTTTCATCAATTTAAATATGTCCTGCCACTCCGTTCTGGCTTGCAGAGTTTCTGTTGAAAAATCAGCTGTTAACCTTATGGGGATTCCCGTGTATGTTATTTGCTGTTTTTCCCTTGCTGCTTTTAATATTTTTCCTTTGTATTTAATTTTTGATAGTTTAATTAATATGTGTCTTGGTGTGTTTCTCCACAGATTTATCCTGTATGGGACTCTCTGTGCTTCTTGCACTTGATTAACTATTTACTTTCCCTTATTAGGGAAGTTTTCAACTATAATCTCTTCAAATATTTTCTCAGCTCTGGCCCCAGAGTCATGCATTTAACCATTCAATTCTTCTAGCTCTAAAATTCCTGAAATTAATAACCACCCAAAAGTAATATTAGTTTCCAGTTATTGAGCAAAGGTAGATATTATGATCCCTATTTTTCATATGAGGCATGGTAGCTTACCTGAGTGAAAGAATGAGGCTTTCAATCCAGGTCTGACTCCAAGGCTTCATGCTTTTCCAGCCTTTCTTACTGCTTCTCAGTCCTCACAGTGTGCTCATAAGGATCAAATGAGGCAAGCTCAGCACAGAATTTGGTTATGTTAACGGAAATGCAAATTCTCCTTGAAATTTTCTCAACTTAAAAGGTGATTTCTGGATCTAGAGATATTAACACAGAGGAATGCATCTCTGATGATAAGAGATAAGATGAGCTAGCAGTTATAGGGAGGGTGGAGGAGGTGGGCTAGGTTATTAGTGGAGGGGAGGCATTTTGGCAGTGCCCTTGAAAAACCTCATTCAGGTGCTGCTTGGACAAGCAGAGCTAGGTGATAACAGCAGAGCTTTTGTTGGCATTGCTTCCTCCATGGATGACAAAGCCAAGGACAGTGTGTTCCTGCTTGTGGGGGGAAGCAAGCTGTGCATTAGGAGGTAAATCTCTGGCTTGCAAAATGTTGAATAAGATACTCCTTTAAAAAGCTCACCAGTTGGCTAAATTTAGGATGGTGAACACCAACAGGCCAGGAATATTCTTTGGCCTTGGGCCCATAGCATTTTCATTTGACTGGGAATTGGATGCATTTTCATTTCCTCTTGTCTCTTAGTACCTTTGTCTTTGGAGGAAGGAGACTATGTGCTGATAATTGGGTAAGGCCCTGTGGCAATGACTAATGTCCCTGTTGAGTATGATAGTTAAAGATGGTCCTGTTTTTGGGGATCC
The DNA here is from genome assembly GCF_963455315.2 of Globicephala melas. Taxonomy (NCBI): domain Eukaryota; kingdom Metazoa; phylum Chordata; class Mammalia; order Artiodactyla; family Delphinidae; genus Globicephala; species Globicephala melas. Next base: position 84,851,373 of record NC_083321.1, read on the forward strand.
TGTTTTTCTGTGAGTGGTTGAGTGTGTCCTATGAAGTTTTCATATAAATTTGTTTCATCAATTATCAATCTAGAGGAGCCTTTCTTGACTCTTCTCTGCTCTTCTTTCTCCTCTGAATTCCATTCTCTGAAGCTTATTCTTTCCTTTGAAGATGTTTTCAAAGACAAGAATATCATTAGCAACAGGATCCCTCTATTGGCTATAGATAAAGTGTCTGAATGCCTGTTTATCTGCTTATTGATTCAATACCACCACTCCATGTCCACTCCCATGACTTCAGGGAGGCCCATCTTCCAAGCCAGCATCCTGCTAACCTGACTGTGAAAATAAACATCCAAACCTATGAAATTTGAGAAGCAATAAGGGAGAAAAAAAAAAAAGTGTGGACTCTGACATTGGCATATTCAAGTTCCAATACCAACTTTGCTATTTACTGTACGTACTATTTTTTTTTTTTTTGTGGTACGCGGGCCTCTCACTGTTGTAGCCTCTCCTGCTGCAGAGCACAGGCTCCGGATGCGCAGGCTCAGTGGCCATGGCTCACGGGCCTAGCCACTCCACGGCATGTGGTGGGATCTTCCCGGACAGGGACACGAACCCGTGTCCTCTGCATCGGCAGGCGAACTCTCAACCACTGCGCCACCAGGGAAGCCCTGTACATACTATTTACTTCTTTGAGTGTTGGGTTCCTTATCTGTAAGAAGATGCTGATAACAGTTTCCTTGAAAGCTTTTATTTGGCTTAAAAAGGATGTACATAGGTGCTCTATAAGTGGTTGTTCCCTTCCCTCTTCCTTTAGAAGGAACATTTCATTTGGCCTTGTTACTTTATCTTCTGCCCTCTGGCATTGCCCATCCAGCAGCACCAATCCCTGGCTCCGTCACGGTGCTAAGTCATTGTGAACCCTAGGGAGAGTACCCAGTTTTCATTCCTTTTTCCTTTTATTGGTTTGTTCCTCAGTAGACCTTAGTAGTTTTTAATTACATCTATTAATCTGGTTCAGATTCATTCATTCACTCAACAAATGTGTACTAAGCACTTTTATATGCCAACGCTGCATTACGTGCTAGAGATATAAAGTCTCTACCCTCAATGAACCCACAGTTTGGTGGAGAAGACAGACGAGTCAACATACAACTGCAACTGAGCCAGCTGATGCTAAGACAGTGCAGATGAACATAGAAAGGGCGCCAAAGCCAACCTTGGGGAGTCACTAAGGACTTCTTGGTGGAGGGGACAATTATACTGAAATCTAAGGATGAGTAAGAATTGGCAAGGTAGAAGCCTGGTAGGGCTAGAGTGGTATGAAGAATGGTGAATGTGAAGGCAGTCACATCTGTGCAGCATGGAATGGCCTGGGCCTGGGAGAGATCGTGTTGACCTTGGTACTGTCTGCCTAGAAATTCCTGAGAGGCTGTGGGGCCTGGAGGTTTTAGAGAGGCAGAGGGTCATTAGGATTACTGCTGAGAATTGTCCTTTTGCAGAGTATTTTAAAATATACTTTATTACTTTTCAGATACTATTCTGAAATAGTCCCAGTGTGATACTTTTGTTGGTTAATGGGTCAGTGTTTGTTTGCATTTATGTGTGGAGAGGTGCAAGGTGTAGGGGAAAGTCACTTCTCTCAAGTTTTATGGCATGACATTAAATGTGTTTTCTCTGTAGGTTGTTCAGTTTCTAGGCCCAGGCAGTTTGAAGAACAGGTTGTGACATTTTTGGCCCAGCTACCCATCCCCACCCGAGGCTCTCATGAAACTCTCAATGACCCTAAAGAAGATGCTGCTGCATTAGACAGGGTTTAGGCTGACTGATGGAGAGGAAGGATGTATAATACTAGATACAGGGCCATGGATCCCTGCCCAGAGGTGAGGGACATAGAAGAGAAGTGTAAGTGTGTGTGTATGTGTGTGTGCACATGTGCGTGCATGTGTGTGTTGAAAGTGCATGGGAGGCCAGCATATCTCCAAAGCTGGCTGCCACTTTTCACCTTCCTTCTCCAGTGCTTCCACCCTGCCCATCTACTATGCCCATCTATGTGGGGAACACCTAGGGGCTCCATTATGGAGTATCACCTGGGTTAGCCAGGCAGGGTCAAAGTGGCTCAATAGTTTCAAGTCTGCCTTGGTTGGGTAGGAGGCTCTTTCACTGGAAACTTTCAGCCATGGTTTCAGAGGTGGTGGATTGTCTCTTTTATCCTGTTCTCCTTCCCACCTTGCCACCCCTACCCCAACTGCCTTTGAGTATAATACAAGGTAGTTCTGTTTCATCCAGAATCTTCAGATCCCAAGATGGTCAGTAATTTTGACCCCATTCAGCAATTCTCAGGGTGGACCCTGAGACTGATGCCTCTTTACAACACTCTTCTTTTAGCACTTTCATCTATTCCCATCTTTGAATCTGAATTCCCCTATTGAGAAGGACCTCTCAGAGATTACCTAGTTCATTTTGCATGTAATGAAGCTAATACATCAGGAAATGTAGTGATCTGTCCAAAGTCACAGAACTAGCTGGTGTAAGAACCAGGTCACTAATTCTTAGCCCAGTAGTGTATAGTCCCAAACATTGGTTTCAGAAGTGTGAGAGACTGCTGACATGTGTTAACGTTGTGCTAAGGGCCTCGCAAGGCTTATGTCATTGATTTACCATGCTAGCCCTTCAAATAGGGCCTTTGACACAGCAAAAGAAGGGAACAGACTCAGAGGGTGAAGCAACTTATCCACAGATGGAGTGGGGATTTGGAACAAGGTACAGAGCCTATGTTCCTTTTTCTAGGCAACTTGATATTTACCTGCACCACTTGAGCCTAAGAACTAAAGGACTTTGGACTGGGGTCAGGGGTTACTGTCTTTTGCTATTAACAAACACTATGCAGAAATTTAAACCTGGGTCTGGCTGTGCATTTTCATTGTTACTCTCTACATTGAGGCCTTTAGGGCTTAGTCTCTCCATTGAGACAACCTTTACTTCAATCCTGATTGAGTCCAGTGTCTGCCCTAGCTGGACTCAATACAGCTAGGAATTCATTCATACCAGGAATACATTCCTTGGGAGTGTATTTTTTTCTCACTCAGCCATCTTGATTCTACCCAGATTTATTCTTTGCTTTTGGGTTGGTTAAAGAGTATTTGCTAAGGGAGGAATAATTTAAAAATGCAGAGCTCACTAATTTCAGAGGAGGATCTCAAATTCTTTCAAGCAGCCTTTCATAATGCCTTACTGGAAAGACCTCTTGACTTGTAGATGACACATTTAATCACCACCTGGAATCATTGTTTATATTATTAGTAGAGGCTCTTAAAAAAGGTGGGTATGACTGAAATTGTAGTTTCTCTTTATTTACATATAAAATGTTCTCCCTCCTGTTCCTGCATTGATCACAGCTGATTTGAGTTTTGGGGCCATGCATTCAATTCCTTTAATATGCGTCAAGCACCCACAGGATGCAAGTCACTATAGTGAAGACAGTCAGGCTGAGTTATCTCCACTCATCTTTAGTCTTTAACTTTTGGAAGCTGGAGATCTGGAATGTAGAATTTAAAGGGACCAGGATACAGTTTTGACAGTATATTTGTTGTCTTAGATTCAAGTTATTTATGTCATTTATTTGGGCCTGTTTGTGCATTTTGAGTTTGATGTGATGGTCTGTGGTGTGACAGGATGTTCTCACATGGCTTCACAATGTTTCTGATTTTCCTGAAGTCATTGCACATTTCTTAAACATGCTCTTTCTTCACATCCAGGCTCACCTGCCTCTCTTTCATGACAGCATTTTGAGGAAATCCTGGGTCTCAGCACCTTTCCATCTTGGTCTACAGAGCACATGGCCAGGCAACTCCTGAGGGCCAGGCTGCAGCTCAAGTACTGAGTCCGGCAGGTGTCGAGTGAACTTTCCTTCTGGCTCATGCACAGATGTCTCTGTCATCCCTCAGCCAAGCGTTCTCTGGCTTTTTACTGAATTACTGAGCCACTGTGAGCTCTCTCATTCTCTCTTTCTCCCAGACCTGCTGTGGACTGATTTTTCTCAATAGAGAAGCTCCTAAGACACAAAAAAGGCCAGAGGGCACTGGGAAAGAGTACAGCTTATTTGCCCACATGAATTGTCTGGAGTGGGCTGGGAGACGAGGAGTGGGGAGAAGATAGGGAGGAAGGCAATGCTGATTTTGGACACCAACCCTTCCATCTTTTCAGAATGAAACCTGTTCTTTAGGAAGTTTCTGTTCTGAAACCCTCTAGATAATGGAACACTGTAAGAGGCTATGGACCTCTCAGCGAAAGAGAGTGAAGGAGACTTTGCAGTATGTAAGATGTGCTGGTGGACATTAACCTTGGACTTTTCTTCATGGAGTGTCTTTCTAACCCCTCCCCCATACTTGTTTTCTCCCCCTCAACTTTGCTAGCTTTACCTAGTACCCCTTCCTGATTTCTGCCTTACTCGATAACTTACCTCTGCCTGAAACTCTTTGGATTCTCACTGCAGTGTGTTCTGTGATGAGTCTTAGCTGGGGGCTTCAGTAGTTCTAGTAAGAACATTATTTTGAGAGTCTGAGGGTCTCAGAAGTAGAATGCCTCTTAGTCTGGGGGTTAAATTAAACTTTTGTGTGTTGCTGCCTTATTTTAAGATCACAAAGGCCCCAAGGCTATGGTGGCAGCCTACCCTTATGTGGTTAAGCCCACTGTATCATCATGTATAGTTGTGATAGGTTCTGTGAGGGTCTTAGCTATTTGTCTTATATAGGCAAACACTGACCTGGTACAAATGCCAAGAATGGGGTGAGTAGGTCCCTAAGGTAAGATGACAAAGGAGATTGTTTCCCCGTGATGGCATCTGGCCTAAATTATTGAGATGGAAAGGCTGGTAAGACTGGCTGAACAGCCTCTCTCTTCAATCTTACCTCTTGCAGCTGCTTAATAAATGGCAAGAATGAGGAAAATATGGATGTGGCCTTACTTCTCTGGAATCCATTTATTTAGTAGAAAGGATTCTAGAATTAGGTGATTTTTCTCCTCCTCATTTTTCCTAACAGATTTTCTCTCCCTGTTACATCATAAGATTGATTTCTGTCTTCAAAATGTGTTCATGAGATTGAGGGCTTTTCAGTGAAAGCATTACAAATCACCCACAAACATTGGGCGTCTTTGGGAGAAGTGAGGCCATTTCTACAATGCTCATTTTTCACAGAGAGCAGCACCACCTGCCATCCTCCTGTATTTCCAATTTCACATTCTTCTTGTCTGTTTGAAGCTTGGGTATGCAAATTCCAGATGAGCTTGTGCTGCCTTTTAAAATTTGCGTGGTTTGAGGAGAAGGAGCAGTGACAGCTGATTGACACAGAAATGGCTAAGGAAGACAGGCTGAATCAGAAGCCCTGATTCAGATGAAACCCCCATCTTTGCTGAGTGCTGGCTCGTCACCAATGAGACCATATTTCAAAATGATTTCACAAGTACTGGTTCATTGACTCCTCCCAGCATCTGTGAAAGAGGCAGAGGAGGAAAGATTAAGTCCACGTGGCAGAAGCAGAAACTGAGAACTTGAATGTTTTTGTGACTTAACTTTAGCCCAAAACAGGTTAGCGGTAGGGCTAGAAAAAAAACTAATTCCTTTCCCACTGTATTTGGTGAGACCAAGGCCTGGGGAAATGTTCCTTAGGAATCTATATAAAGCATTTTTGTTGTTCAGTAGCAAGAAACTCAGATGGGATCAGAAAATTAACCAAAATAAATCTGGATTTTGAAAAGAACCCCAATGGCAGCAAAAGATGTGATCCCAAATGAGCCAGAGGATGCCTGCATCTCAGCCACAGACCTCTTGTTCATTTGATTCCATAGGTTTTGAACTGACTGTTCCAGGGATTATTTTCCTTGCATTGTCCATTTAGATTCTGGGAACCCCTATCTGGAAAAGAAACTGATATTTTCTGTCAGACATTTTCCACAGCTTCTACAGTGGCCTGTGACATGCCTGGCTGGACACGTAGGACTGTGAATGTCTTAGAGGAGAAGTTGTTGGGATTTGATTTTCTTTTTCTTTTTTTTTTTTTTTTGCGGTGCACAGGCCTCTCACTGTTGTGGCCTCTCCCGTTGCTGAGCACAGGCTTCGGACGCGCAGGCTCAGTGGGCATGGCTCACGGGCCCAGCCGCTCCGCGGCATGTGGGATCTTCCCAGACGGGGGCATGAACCTGTGTCCCCTGCATCGGCAGGCGGACTCTCAAACACTGCGCCAACCAGAAAAGCCCCTGAGCTATATCTTAGGTTGAGAGAGGCAAGGAAAGAGCAGAAGGGCATTCCAGGCAGCAGGGTCAGCAGGAGCAAAAGCATGGAGGTGAGAAGTAGGGACTGCAGGGATGTCACAAGCATTCGGATTTTGCAAGAGTATGAAGTGAATTGAAGCAGGAGATTGAGACAGGAGGGTGGGAATCATTTTTTATCATGTGCTGGCTGCACTATTGTTTCTATCACTGTTGCTATTTGAGGGATCTTAATGAAAGCTATTTTTTTGATTATCCATGTTAATGGAACTTCAGACATTACAAAATAATGGATAATTCTCAAATTGCTGAAATCCAGCCAGGGAAAGTGACCAGATGAGAGTGTGGGGTGCAAGTCTGGCTTTCCTCCTCTTTTACCAAAGGATCCATTTGAGGGCTGTGGGGATCTGCCTGCAGCATTTTCTTTGTGCCTGTCTCTGTGCAGCTCTCTCTCAGCTCTCCTCTGGGGCTGTCACAGGAGCCTGCCTTCCTCTCTCTCGCTGCATGTGCTGGAGAGTGGCTGGGAGAGGCAGTGGTCTCGGAATAAGTACCCAGACACGCCCTTGATACTTGAACTGGGAGACCTCAGACAAATCACTTCACCTCTTTGCACTTCTGTTTCCTTGTTTGTAAAATGAAGGGATTATTACTCTGAAATCTTGATGGGGAACTTTGCTCTGCTCTGAATGCCCCTAGTTCCAGAGATGGTGCCAGCTTTGGTTTTCCTGAATTGTATTCTTATTTCATTAAAAAAAATATCCTGGCACATTAAAAAAAAATAAAATCCAATTATAAAATATTACATTATAAATATATAAAATATAATACAATATTAAAATATAACAATAGTATATGTAATAAATTATGTATATTTATATATGTAAACTTATATGTGTGTGTATATATATATATATATATACACACACATACACACATACATACATATTTCAGAGTATTAGTGCACCTATACTGTCTTAGCTCACATTTGAAAGTCATCTTAGAATTTTGGGTAATTTTTGGCATCATTGCAGATAAGTAAACGTATGAGGAAAGCCAAAATAAATACTCCCCCCTACCCCATCCTCTTTCCTTTTTAGAACAACCTAATTGGAATCTATATAAATCATATCTTCTGGGTATGCACAGTGGACAGGGAGCTTTTCACAAGGAAATTGGATAGTATGAAATGGATCAAGGCCTGAAGACATTCCCAGGGTCAAGTGTGCTTTAGTTCTTAGAGGTTGTGAGGGAGCCATTCAGTATATTAATAATACAATAGCTACCATTTATCAGGAATAGTGTTCCTTATGTACATCATCTCTAACTTTTATACAAACTTGCCAGGTATGTATTACTTTGCAGGTGAGGAAACTGGCTCAGAGAGGTTCGGCAATGTGACCATAGTCACCCAGCTAGTGCATGGGGAGTTGGAATATGAACTAAATTTGCTGGGAAAGCTGGTTCTTCCTTCCTGGTTACCCTGCCGCTCAACTAGAGTAATCTTAGTGTGTGTGACATGAACTACATACCTTCACCTGCCTGAGAGTTCTGGGGAGCAGCTTAGAAACAGGAGTGTAGAAGCTTTGTCTTCATCTGGGAAAGGGAGTTGTAATGATACTTAGATAAGATTATATAAAGGACACAATGCTTAGTCAGGGTCTGCTGTTTCTCTATTCTGGCCCTTATAAAATACTGTGCTCCTAGTGGAATAATTGTAACATGTGTAATAGTAGCTTTTATTTGTTACTTTGTTTGGTGGATACTTACTATTTATATGCTCAGCATTTTCTTCTTCTGGGAATGGCAGCCCCCTACTCTAGCTCTATAATTTCTGCCAGAAAGGTCATATTTTTTCCTGACTTTCTCCATTTGACCACCTTTGTCTAGTCCAAGGTTGGACACTGATCCAAGCAGGGGCAGCCCAAGTAGCTTGCTCGCATGGCCACAGTTGACTGGCCCAAGTTTGGGAATCTGACTGGGTCTGGGCCACAAAGTTTTTTACCGTGTTTTTAATTAGGATCAGAAAAAGCAACAAGTCAGTCTCCGAGGGCTGGAGCTTTAAGACCTACCACTCTGGGGCTGTTGTTGACCATGCTTTCCTCCACACTGGTCCACACTGGTCCACACTGAAAGACAGAGTGAAGCAGGGGCTCAGAGGGAAGCAGAGATGAGAGGATGAAAGGAATCCTGTGGTGCGTGTGCTCCTGCTTTGAGTTGTTACTCAGGTCCCAGTATTCCTGGCTTAGGTTCCATGAGACACCGTATAGAGTTTTTTGGCCTAAACTATTTCCAGTTGAGTTTCCATCACTTGTAAACAAAATAGCTCTCACTTTGTAACTTTAAAAAAATAGTCCTAATGAGTTGGGTTCCACAAAAGGCTGGTTAGTTCAAGTGTTTAGAACACTATGCTAATGAAGCCAAGGGTTTGAATTATATTGAAACACTCTGTCCCACACTGACTAATTTCCCTCTGTTTCTCAGCTTATTGTTTGTAAATTGTCAGTTTTGTTTTTCTAAAAAATTTCAGCTTTGGTTCATCTATTTAAAGGGTAGGATGCTTCAGGACCAGAATTTCAAACCCTGAAGTCAAAGTAAAAGTGTGCTTGGTAAATCTCTTGACTGATAACGAAAATGTTCTGTGCTTTGTGCTCCAGTTTTGCTTCTTGCTCTCCCACCTTCAATTTGGTACCCCGACTGCCTGTATCTGTTTTCTAAGCTCAGAGCTTGACCTCTGATTATGGCTCTCAAGCAGCTCTGTCTACCTTGTGATCGTAATATATCGGTGATGTCTGATATCCTAAATCCCACTTATTGGTTAGATTCTTTGTTCCCTTCTCCATTTCTGGGCCCTGGGTCAACTGGGGCCTTGTTTGAGTTAGGACTCAGCTATGTGTACCTTTGGAGGTAAGAGAAAGCATTTAAAAGTATATAGTTGGATCAGTTAAAATTCATCATCACTACTTTTGATCACAGGTTAGTAACATCATCTTTCTTATAAAGAACAACCTCCATATTCCTATTCAGATGAGTTCAACTTGATGTAAAATCTTCCAGATGAAAAACAGAGATAGCAAGGAAAGATGAGGGCCTTCTTTCCCCCTCAGTTTCCTGATAACACATAGAGCTCCTCTTTCAAGTCATACTACACAACACATATGTTCTCTGTTCTTATTTGTAAATGTATTAACATTAATTTGAAGTGAAAAGGATAAGAGAAAGTAATTTTTAAAAAGTACAGTTGATATTCTGTCAATGATTTTTTTGTGTACATATCAAATATCACTTTGAACAACAAACTATTTCCAACACAATTAACAGTATTTTACTAAATACATTTCCCATTTGGTTTTAAAAAGCATTAGTGCTTGAGTGAACACTGGATGGCTGCTCTGCAAAATGAAAATAAGTAGCTAATCACTTCTGGATCATGTCTAACAATGCTTGGCTATTACCATTGAAAACTGCCATTGGGATGGAGGAGTGGCAGTGTAATGAGACTGGCTGCCTGGCCTCACGAAGACCCAACGCCTTTTGGCTTTAAATGCTCAATAAATATGTGGAATGGTTATAGATGGAAAGCACAGTGTTTGTTTATGGATCTGTGTCCCAAATTGAGCGTGGGAGTCTTCTATCAAGGGACATGCTCCGAGGCAGGCACAAAGGCCTTCTCTTTGTGGATTCAAGGTTTTAGGGATTTGCTGAATGCTCTGCGCCAATTCAGGCTTTCTTTAAACAGATTATTGGTTATTTCATAGGCATTTTGCAGTGGTGCTGTGCATCATAATGCAGCATCAGTTGCTGTTATTTTCAAGTGATGTAAATAGGAGTGGTGTTGGAAGAGGAGCATAGCAAGGACTGGGCAGAGGTGAGAGGGTGTGGCTCACAGGACAGGGCACTGATCAAGGGGGCATAAAAGAACAGGGACCCCTTTCGGGTATGAAGAATGTAACTTTCTCACTTGTGTGTTCGAATGGAGCAGGCTAGGGTCAGCTTGTTCCGTAGCACAACTAGCTCTAGCCTTATCTCTGCACCTATGACTTCCCATCACATGCCTTATTTTTCAGTTACATTGTTCTCTGAAGAATGGGGAAACATTACATACACTTGATCCTCTCTGTCTCTTTCTAGAAATTCTATTGTTCAAAGTCCAGTCCAAATGTCACTTCCATATCTTGTCCTCCCTGATTCCTGCAAGTAGTTCTTCCTCAGAACTTCCTGATAGAAATATCACTCATTTATCATTTATTACATCTTGCCATTTAGATAGATGGTATCATTCCGTATGTGTTTTTCTGTGACTCACAGTTTCCTTCACTATTTTGTTTCTGATATTCATCCACATTGATGTAGCTGTAGTCCATTTACTTCGCTGGGGTAGTATGGTCTGTAGTATTAATTTGCCACAATTTATCTATTCCTTTGGTGATATACATTTGAGTTGTTTTCATTTGGTTGCTCTTTAAATACATTACTGCTATGCCTTCTAGTGCACATGTGCAAGCGTGTCTAGGATATATACCCAAAGGTGAAATTACAGTTCATAAAGTCTTTTCCAGAATTTGAGGTAATATTAAGTTATTTTACAAAGGGATTGGATTCAATTACAGTCCCACCCACCAATGTATGAGGGTTCCCATTGTCCTTCATCTTTACCAAAATTGGTAAAAAAATTAAATTTAATTTAATTAAATTAAAGTTTAATTTCTGCATTTCTGATGATATAAAATTGTCTTTCATTGCAGTTAAAACTTGTATTTCTCTGATTACTGACAAGGTTAACATTTCTTTTTTTTTATGCCTGTGATCAGTTTTGTCTTTTCTAAGGTGACTGGACAGACTTTTGTTCATTTTTCCGTTTAGTGATGACTTGTTTATATGTGTGAATTTATTATAGATTATGGATACTAATCCTTTATTGGTGACATTTGTTGCAACTCTTTTTTTTTCCTAGTGTGTTGCTTGTTTTATTTTTTATTTTTTAAATAGCATCTTTTGCTTAACAAAAGTGTCACATTTGTCATAGTGAAATACAGCAATAATTTTCTTTGTGATTTTTATGTCTTGCATAAGTTCATAGAGACATTCTTCTCTGTTTGCTGCTAAAAGTTTTGAAGTTTTGTACTTCACAGTTAGGTTTATAATCTACCTAAAACTGAATTTTGTGTTATGGAAGGAAGATGGAGTCAGATTTAATTTTTTTCTATATGGATAACCAACTGTAACAATGCCAGCTTTAAAACAGCCCCTCTTTCTCCACTAACTGGCAGGTCCACCTCTTTCATTAAGTTGCTGTATATGAATGGTTCTCTTTCTGAGCTTTCTGCTTGGTCCCTTGGTCTATTTTTCTATTCTTGCACCAATGCCATACTGACTCTATTACTATAACTTTAAAATTGCTTTTGGTATTTCATATAGTGAGTTTTCCTCCTCCTCCTTTCTCAGGACTGTTTTGGACTTTTGTTTCTTATATAATTTCAGATTCAGATTATTAGCACCCACAAAACAAAACAAAAATAAAACAAACATTAGCATATTGATTATAATTACATTGAAGCTATAGGTCAATATGGAAAAACTGATATCTTATGATATTGAATTTTCCTATCTATGAACATATATCTTTCCAGTTATTTGAGGACTTTTTAACGCTTTTCAATAAAGTTTTAGAATTTTTGTCATAAAGGTCTTAGATAATTTTTGCTGTTGTTAGATACATTCCTAGGTGACTGCTTTTTGTTGCTATGCTAAAGATTATTTTAAAATTACTTTTTCTTTTTGTTGCAGGGATATAGAAGTGCAATTGATTTTGTATATTGATTTTATTTTAGTCCATCTTTCTAGGCTCTCATCAATTTTAATAATTTGTCTATAGTCGACCTGGATTTTCTCTGTAAAAAGCATTAACTTATGAATAATTAATTCATTCTTTCATTCAATAGATATTTACTGTGTATCTACAGTGTGCTAGGCTCTAGTCTAGTAATATTCTAGGAATTTAACAAAACAATCAAAAATCTCTACCTTCATGTAACTTATATAGGCAATTCTTCCCTCCCCCCAGTCCTTGTACATTTTATGACTGGGAAGGGAAGGGTTAGCAGCTGATCTGTAACATAGACTATTCAGGAAAGAGACAAAAAGAACTCAAAAGAATAAAATGATCTGGTCAAATCTTCTTGTAAACATTGTGGAGAGTCCTTATATGCGGACTGCTTTTAGCAGAACATGTCTGATCCATGTAGTTTGTTCATGGTAAACAAACCAGTTATTCATAGATTTATGGGGCATGGCTCAGTGGAAAATGTCAGTATTAACTATGTAATTTTTGGTGTACAAAATGGAGATGTTTCACAATAGGAATTGCTCCCCTTTGTGTAAGTGATGTCCAGCATGCATCATGAGAGAACTCAGCTTAAATCTGGACCAAGGAGCTTTCTGCCATAATACAGTGAGGAAAGGACTGGGGAGCTGTGATAACAGGGTCAGAATTATCCATGATTTATCTGCTTCTTGTGGTTACCTTTATTCTTTAAATTAGTAATAAAGTTTGATACTAGGTAAGATCTCTCTTTTTTTTTTTTTTTCTTTTTTTTGCGATGCGCGGGCCTCTCACTGTTGTGGCCTCTCCCGTTGTGGAGCACAGGCTCTGACGCGCAGGCTCAGCGGCCATGGCTCACGGGCCCAGCCGCTCCGCGGCATGTGGGATCTTCCCGGACTGGGGCACGAACCCGTGTCCCCTGCATTGGCAGGCGGACTCTCAACCACTGCGCCACCAGGGAAGCCCAGCTCTCTCATTTTTGTGAGTTTAATTTGACAGATTGACATTCTGTGTCATGACAATGTTTCCCCATTTTCTTACTGTAGTGAAAGAGGGTGATACTAGTGGCTGTCTATGTTGTTCCTGGTTTTGTGTATATGAACATCTAATGTTCTTCATTTAGAATGTTTTCTGTGTGTTTCTGGTAGGTAGTCTCAGCAGGTTAAGGAAATTTCCTTCAATTTTTTTTCTTTTTTTATACTTATGAATGAGTGTTGAATTTCTTTCTTTTTTTGGTTGCACTGTATCTTCATTGCTGTGCATGGACTTTCTCTAGTTGCAGCGAGCAGGGACTACCCTTTGTTGCGGTGCACCGGCTTCTCATTGCGGTGGCTTCTCTTGCTGCGGAGCATGGGCTCTAGGCGAGCAGTCTTCAGTAGTTGCAGCAAGCAGGCTCAGTAGTTGTGGCATACGTGCTTTGTTGCCCCGTGACATGTGGGATCTTGATAGATAGATAGATAGATAGAAATGGAGAGATTTATTATAGGAATTGGCTCATGGTGTTATGGTGGCCCAAGAATCCCATAATCTGCTGTCTGCAAGCTGGAGAAACAGAAAAGTCGCTGTTATAATTCAGTTCATAACGGCCTGTGAATCAGGGGAGCTGATGGTGTAAAGCCTGGAGTCTAAAGGTACAAGAACTAGGAACTCCAATTTCAGAGGGCAGGAAAAGATGGACATCCCAACTCAAAAAAAGAGAGAAAGAGAATTGACCTTTCCTTCACCTTTTTCTTCCATTTGGGCCCTCAGTGGATTGGATGATCACTGTCCACATTGGTGAGGGTGAGTCTCTTCACTCAGTCTGCTGAATCAAATGCTGATCTCCTCCAGAAACACCTTGAGGGACACACTCAGAAATAATTTTTCACCACCTTTTTAGGGATCCCTTAGTCCAGTCAACATGACACATACAATTAAACATCACAATGTATATCTTTTATATAAGTTGTTGGATTCACTTTGTAGCATTTTATACATATATGCATATATATATGTATATAAATATACATATATTTACAAGAGAAGTTGACCTATCCTTTTATTTTCTTGTACTTTTCTGATTTTGGTAGCAAGATTACATATTCGTATATATGAATTGGGGGATATTCTTTATTTTTATTTCCTAGAAGAGTTTTTAAAGGACTGAAATTCCATTTATTTATCTTTCTTTGTGGGAAGAGCTTTAGCTACTAATATAACTTTAATGATTGTGGGCTATTTATTTCTTCATGAGTCACTTATGGTAAGTTGCTTTTTTCCTAGGAATTCACCAATTTTATATATTTTAAAGCTTATTGGCTGAAATTATTATCTTTTAAATTCTTTGCTCTATTTGTAGCATAATCTTCTTTTCATTTTTGCTATTGAATATTTGTGCCTTCACTCTTTTTTACTTGCTTAGTCTAACTGGAAGTTTAACTTTTTATTTGTATTCTCAGAGAAATATCTTTTGGATTTGTTGGTTCTTTATATTGTATCTTTCTATTGTTTGTTTTGGCTCTTACATTTATTATTTATTTCTCTTTACTTTCCTTGGGGATTTTCCATTTTCTTTTTTCTTAAAAGAAATAGATATTTATCAGAAGTGTAGTTTGTTGAAGAGCCCATTTCCATTAGACTCTAATCAGACATTTTAGAAATCACCAGGACATATGCTTATTAGGTTCTAGAATGTCTCATCTAGAAAAAATGTACTGTTTAAAATTGTTTTCTAAGATAGACATTCAGCTTTAAAATTTTTAGCCTTTCTTTTCTCATACAAGCATACAAAACTATAAATTTCCTCAAATTATTATTTTAGCATTCCACACACTTTGATATGTATTATTATTGCTTTTAATTTTAAGTATATTTTAATTTCCATTATTTCTTCTTTGACTCACACATTATTTAGAAATATTCTAATTTCCAATAATAAGAGCCTTAAATTATTTTAATATTGACTTCTAACTTAATTGTGGTCAGAGAATATGCTCTGCATGATATGGATAATTTGAAATTTGTTGAGACCTATTTTATGGCCTAATATTGAGACAATTTTTGTAAATGGTCAATGGATCTTGAGTATAATATGTATTTTTTATTGTTAGATGCATGACACTGTAAATATCCATCAAAACAAGCTTTAATTTTTGTCTGTTTGACTACTAATAAATGAGAGAAGAATGCTGAAAACTCTTGGTATGATAGTAAATTTATACATTTCTTGACATTCTATTAAATTTTATATCTTTTGAGGTTATTTTATTGGGTACATATTATCCTTATTGATTGAAAATTTTTATCATTAAGCAATGGCCATCTTTATATATGCTTTTTGTCTCAAAATTTAATTTTCTGATATTGCTAGTTTTCTTGTGATTACTATTTGCCTAGTATACCTATCTTTATATTTTAATTTTTCCATGTTTGTATGTTTTTACTGAAATACAGTTTATTTATAATATTATATTAGTTTCAGATATACAACATAGTGATTCAATATTTTTGTAGATTATACTCCATTTAAACTATTATAAAATATTGATTATATTTTCTGTACTGTACAATACATCCTTGTTGCTTATTTATTTTATACATAGTAGTGTGTTCCTCTTAACCTCCTACACCAATTTGCCCCTCTCCCCTTCCCTCTCCCCACTGGAAACCACTAGTTTGTTCTCCATGTCTGTGAGTCTGTTTCTCTTTCGTTATATTCATTCATTTTATTTTTTAGATTCCACAAATAAGTGATAAGTGTCTTTCTCTGGACCTCTAGGTCCATCCACGTTGTTGCAAACAGCAGAATTTCATTCTTTTTTTATGACTAATATTCCATTGTGTGTGTGTATGACATATAGATGAGGCTTGTTTTTTTTAATACAGTCAGTCAGCTACCCTATGTCTTTTGATTGGAGCATTTAGTGCATTGACATTTGAAGTTATTACTGATAGGTATGTACTTAATCCCATTTTGCTACTTGTTTTCTTTTCTTTTTTTTTCCTGTGGTTCTTCTCTGTTCTTTTCTTCTTTTAGTTTCTTCCCTTATGTTTTGATAATTTTCTTTAATGGTATGCTTATGTTCATTTCTCTCTAGGTTTTGTGTATCTATTGTAGTTTTTTGATTTGTGGTTACCATGTGGTTTATAAATGTTGATATATAACTATATATACTTATTTTAAACTGGTGGTTATTTAAGTTCAAACATATTCTAAAAGATGTACATTTTTTATTCCCCTCCTCCATGTTTTATATTTTTGATGTCATATTTTACATCTTCATGTTTATCCCTTCACTGGTTATTGTAGTTATTGTTGATTTTATAATTTTGTATCTTCTAATTTTCATATATGCTTATTTAAATGGTAGATCCACACCTTTACTATATATTTGTCTTTAGTAGTGGGATTTTCCTTTCCTACAGAGTCTTACTTCTTGTTGAGCCTTTTCTTTTCTACTTAGAGAAGACGCTTTAACATTTCTTTTAGTGTTCTTTTATTATTGATGAACTCTTAGTTTTTGTTTGTCTGAAAAGTTCTTTATTTCTTCTTCAGTTCTGAATCTTGCTGTGTAGAATATCCAAGGTTGTAGGTTTTTCCCTTTCAGTGCTTTAAGTATATCATGCCACTCCCTTCTGGCTTGCAAAATTTCCACAGAAAAATCAGCTGATAACCTTATGGAGGTTCCCTTGTATATGACTCTGTTTCTTGCTGCCTTTAGAATTTTCTCTTTATCTTTAACTTTTGCCATTTTAATTATAATATGTCTTGGTGTGGGTCTCTTTGGATTCATCTTGTTTGGGACCCTCTGTGCTTTCTGTACCTGGATATCTGTTTCCCTCTTCAAGTTCAGGAAGTTTTCAGCCATAATTTCATCAAATACATTTTCAACCCCTTTATCATTCTCTTTTTTGTTCTGTGATCCCTATAATGTGAATGTTGGTATGCTTGATGTTGTCCCAGAGGTCCCTTAAACTGTTCTTATGTTTTAAAAATTTGTTTTCCTTTTTGCTGTTTTGATTGGATAATTTCCATTATTCTATCTTCCAGATCACTTACGTGCTCTTTGTATCACCTAGTCTGCTGTTAATTTCTTCTAATGTGTTTTCCATTTCAGTTATTATATTTTTCTTTTCTGATTCTTTTTTATATTTTTAGCTCCTTGTTAAAATTCTCACTGTGTTCATCTATTCTATTCCCTAATTCATTAGCATTCTTATTACTAATGCTTTGAACTCTTCACATGGTAAATTATTTATCTGTTTTATTAATCATTTTTTCAGGGATTTTTCTTGTTCTTTTTTTTGAAAAAAATTTCTCTGTCTCTCATTTTGCTTAACTTTCTGTTTCTATGAAATTAGGTGAAATGATTACCTATCCTGGTCTGGAAAGGGTGCCCTTGTGTGAAAACATCCCTACACTGTCTGCACTTGCCCAGTGGCTTTGGTGGGAGAGCTGGATCTGATGTGAGCAAAAGTCACCTCTTCCTCCAGGGTGTGCTGGCAGTTATCACCTTGGTAGTAGATGGGGCTGGAGATGGAGGGGCTAGAGCCAGAGCCAGGTATGAGCCAGGGGTTCCCCTATGCTCAGTGGCCAATACTAACATATGGGGTATAGGGTCAGGTCCAAAGTTGGTAGAGTAGAAGCCCTGAAGTTCTGGTCTGAGCTGATTTTGTTCCCTCTGAGTGTGTGCTGTCCCCCCTCTCAACATTTGGCACCTTGGTCCCAGACAGGAGCAGTGCTTGAACAAGAGACTGGAGTGGGCTCTTGGCAAGGGTTGGAATGTGAGCTGGGGCAGTCCCAGGTCAGAGTCCCAAGTAACTCCTAACCTGCTGTTTCTGTGAGCACCAATAATGGCTGTCCTGTTCAGATGCCATGTCAGGCCTGAGCCACCTCCATCCCTCACAAATGAGCAGCTTTCTTAGCTGTGGCAGCCTTTGCCCTAGTGTGGAGCTGTGCCTCAGAGCAAGCAGGCTCAGAGTGGACACTCAGCTTGGCTGGGGCCTGTGCTGGGGTGGTTACATGAAGCTGGCCAGAGTCCTAGGCAGTTTCAATCCGCTTCCTTCACCATGTTTCAGGAGTAAGCAAGTGTGTGTGTGTGCTCTTCATGAGTGGAGTCTAGATTTCTTACTGCCGCACTGTCAGTCCCACTGTTTTTCAAACCCACTAAGGTGACTCATCCTTCCATTGTCAGACTCCACAGCTGTGGTGCCCAATATGTGGTTCAAACTGCTTACTTCCCAAGGAGGATCTCTGGGGCTGTGTAACCCCCACCTCTCCTCTGTCCCCTCCCTGTAGTGCAGATCCTGACCTGATTGCTTCTCTTCTCTTCCTGCCTGATTCCATGTGGATCTTTCTCATAGCCTTGATTGTATACGAGTCTTTCGGCCAATCTCCAGTTAGTTTTCAGTGAGACTTTCTCCACATGTAGATGTATTTTTGATGTGATTGTGGGTGGATTTGAGCTCTGCATCTTCCTTTTCTGACATCTGGATCTCCTCTTCCATGTTTGTATGTTTTATATTTGTTTCTCTGAAATAACATGTAGCTGATTTTTAGGAAAACCTGACAATCTGTCTTTTAACTATGAATTACATCTGCATTTATTATTGTTACTGATATATTTGAACTCATCTTACCACCTTATGTTGTGTTTTTATTTGTCCCTGGTGTTCTTTGCTTCATTATGTCTCATTTCTGACCTTATTTTTGATTAGTTATTTCTTGTTCAATTTTCCCCCTGTACTTATTAGGAATATATTCACCATTTATCTCTGTTTATTGGTTTTCTTGTAGACTGAAAGTCTAAAATTAATCAGTGTCTGAACTCCTTGAATAATACAAGGGTCTTATAATTCTTTATCTCTGGTCACCCCCCTCTGGGCTTACATGCTGTTGTTATTCAGGATTTTATTTCTATCTTTAAAAAATTTTTCACAATTTAAGCATTATTACTATTTTATACACTCAGGTTTTTCAGATTGGTCTAAATCTTTAATAATTTCTTTGCTTGCCATTCTTTACTGTATTTCAAACTTTACCTTTTGAATCATCTTTTCTTCTTGAATTTTATCATTTAGAAGGTCATTTTTAAGAGTCTGCTAGTGGTAAGCTATCACAGTTTATGGTTATCTAAAAATGTCTTTATTTTATTCTTGAAAGATAGTTTCATTGGGTATATAATTCTAGAGTTATAGTTATTTTCCCCCATCAGTTTGATCATTACATATTACATTATATTCTGTCTTCTAATACAACTCTTGAGAAGTTTGATATCAGTTTAATTTTCATTCACTTAAAAGTGATCTTTTTTTGTGGCTGTTTTAAAGATCTTTTTGTTTTTGATGTTCAGCAATTTCATTTTGTTATTTCTGCCTTTGTTATTCTGATTGTAATTCATTAGGATTCCTGTACCTGAAAAATTGGTGTACATATTTCACAAATTCTGAAAATTTCTTACGTATTCTGTCTTCAACTGTTATCGCTCCTCAATTCTCTGTATCATCTCATTTCTGGAACATCAGTAAGTCCTATGTTAAGTCTCTCACTTTATCTTCTATGTCTTAATTTAGTTTTTCAGTTTTTAAAATCTCCCTATCATTTGTCCTCAGTTATGGATAAATACTTTAATTCTACTTTCCAATAGGTTAATTATCTTTCATATGCATCTAATTAGATTCAAAGTCTAATTTTAGACTTTAATATGTATCTATATCCCAGTTGTGAAATTTAAAATTTAAATAGCTATATATTTTATTTCTAATAATTTATTTGAGTCTATTCACAACTTGGTCATTTCTGGTAGTATCTTTTCTTGGTTTTACTCTTTTATTTCATTCAAGTTTTTCTTTAAACATATTATATAGAGTATTTTATATTTGGAATCACATAATTCTGAATACGTGATATCCTTGGTGAGCAATGGGCTAAAACGGTTTTTTACTTTACTTTTTTTTCTCTTCAGACTCTTGTTCATGATATCTTATTTCTTTATTTGCTTAACACTTTTTATTTTGAGTTCATTATTTTTTAAACATAGTCTGTGAGAAGTCTTAGGGGCCTAGTTTTAGATGTATTCACCCAGAAAGAAATGGTATTTGTTTCTGCCATATGTCAGGACACACTTTTTTCTGTTTTAAATTTATTTATTTTTGGCTGCGTTGGGTCTTCGTTGCTGCACGTGGGCTTTCTCTAAAGTGGTGAGTGGGGGCTACTATTTGTTGCAGTGAGTAGTTTTCTCATTGTGGTGGCTTCTCGTTGCAGAGCATGGGCTCTAGCCTCGCAGGCTCAGTAGTTGTGACTTGCAGGCTCTAGAGCACAGGCTCAGTAGTTGTGGCTCACTGGCTTGGTTGCTCCTTGGCATTTGGGATCTTCCTGAACAAGGGCTGGAACCCATGTCCCCTGCACTGGCAGGCAGATTCTTAACCACTGTGCCACCAGGGAAGTACCAGGACACACTTTAATTTACTTTCTGGATTAGGGATTTCTCTGACTATACCTATGAGTGAGCAGACATATGATTGTGGACTGTAAATTTTTAAGGGGTAGCTATCATCAGTGGTAATATTATTTTATTTTTTACTAAACAACCATAGCAGAGGGAAATAGGGTTCCTTATAGACACACTTTCCTGAAAGATAATATTTTTCTAGCTCACTCCTTCATTAATGCAGAAGTCAGGACATCTTTGGCCATCCAGGAAAGCATATGCACACTTCTTGAGTGCCTAAAACACAGAGGATGATTACAATTATATTGAAGTATAGTTGCTATAGGCTGAATGTTTCCCCCCACCCCCCAACATTCATATGTTGAAAACTGAGCCCAATGTGATGATATTTGGAGGTGAGGTCTTTGGTGACTAGGTCATGAAGGCACAGCCTCATGAATGGTATTAGTGTTCTTGTTAAAGAGACCCCAGGGAACTCCTTTTCCTCCTTCTGCCATGTGAGGACACAGCAAGAAGATGGCTGTCTATGAACCAGAAAGCAGTTTATCCCCAGAGACCAGATCTGCTGGTGCCTTAATTTTTTACTTCCCAGCTTCCAGAACTGTGAGAAATTAATTTCTGTTGTTTATAAGCCACCCAGTCTATGGTGTTTTGCTATAGCAGCCTGAACGTACTGAGACAAGTGTTAGCAAAATACTAAAAACAAATGTGATACATTAATATATATGCTTCTTTATTCATGCATTACATAATGAAATCTAGTGATTTGTGCAACTACCATAATGGTGAAACAACCATAATGAGCATAAACATAATTTCAAATTATCTGCAATGCTCTAATATGATATGAAATATCTATGATTTCTATTAGAGACAAAGACACAGTTATTGCTCAAACTACTGTGATTTGTTGCTTATATTTTGTAATGAAAGGAAATTAGAGATATATGAAAATAAACATGTACTTTTTATCCCTATCCAAGTCCATGAATTCTTTGACTTTTCTCACGAATACTTAGAGAACACACAGACCCCAGGTTTAGAACCCCTGGAAAGGACTGACCTCTCATTTCCCTCTGGCTAATCTCAAAACTCTAGGCTTCTGGTCTTGGCACTTTCTTCCCAGTTACCCCTGGCTTCTGCCTTACAGGTCATGACTGGTTTAAACCTCATGTTCCTTTTTCCCTTGTATAAGCATTCTCTTACTTTCTTGGAGATAAACAATGTATTTCAAAGTTTGCTTTTTTTTACTCCTACAGGAGCTATTTGTACTATATCAGAACTCTTTTTATTATAAAAATGTGGTATCAGCCACACTGTAAAAAGTAGAATTGTAGGCTTCTCCCCTTTTATAAGATCTTAGAGGACAGAGACTTTATCTTTTTCTTATTGTTGTTAAACCCACAGCAATGGACAAAAGTGTCTACATGTAATGGATACTACATGTAAATATTTGTTGAATGGATAAATAACAAACGCATGACTGTGGGATTTAAAGATCACCTCTTACTCCTCAATTCCCAGAGCCAACTCTGTGAACTATTCAAATAATTTTATTGTTTCAAGGTTTGAAGATGCAATTCTCCTGTGAATACACTGTTACCTATGTTCACAGTGAATATTCTATCTACAGTTCTATATATAGAGATAATGAGTGAAGCATATACCAGGGACTGCTATATATAGATTTATCTAGCTCCAGAGAGCAAGGGAGATTAGAACAGAGCTCTTACATAACTTTAAAAAGATGGTACCACTTTCTACATTTTTAATTACTCTAATAAAATCATTTTTAAGGAGAAATATTTTACAAGATGGTCTCAACTTTAAGTACCACACTTCCATCTGAAGATAGATTAGTTTTCATTTTTGTTAACCTCTTAACCTCAAGGACAAAATCTGCCAGACTTCTCACTACTGCTGCTTCCTTCTAGTTGCTGCCAATTGGAGGATAACTGACTATAAATCAAACTTTGAGACAACTTTAGTACAAACCTAACAGTTTCCCCAACTGTCATTATCTCAAGCTATTCTTAAGAACAAGCAAGAACACCCAGATGTGTTAGTGACATTTTCTGTTATGAAAGATTAAAATTGGTTCCTTGCCATGTTTGGTTCCCACTGTAATTAGTCTTTCCTTTATAAGGCATCATTGCTCCATTACTCCTCTGCCATTTGTTAAGAGCAAATCGTATATTACTTTTAGGATTTCATTCACCTTTTATCTACCAAAATATGGTATTGAATACACTGTGGACATTTTGTTCAGAATGTACAGTGTTCTAGAATGCCAGGTCTCTATAGAAAGATGAAAAATGGGAGTGCAAATAGAGAAACCACAATAGAGCTGTTTCAGATTTATTATGTTCAAGCATAGCACACTTGGATACCTACATACACATCCATTTCAGAGTGCAGAACAGTGGATAGCTCACATATCACTTCAGCTAAAAGGTCAGAAAAGAACCTTTTCCTCTTTGTTTATTGCCGAATACATAGTTCTTCCACCTTGTGGGAGTTACTCAGGCAAAGTTCAGGATAAAACAATAAGATAAAGGTTGGGGGGAGCTGGTAACATTTTTCTGGATTGAATTTGGGGAGGTGAATAACTAACCTTTGGTAAATAATTAATGGTTGAAAGGGGGTAGGGTCAGTGGGTATTTGGTGCCAGTTGAATTGTGTCCCTCTAAAAATATGTTGAAGTTCTTACCCCTGGCACCTGTGAATATGACCTTATTTATAAATAGTCTTTAAGATGTGATCAAGTAAGTTAAGGTCATAATGGATTAGCAAAGACCCTAATTCAATGACTGGTGTCCTTACAAGAAGGGTGAAATTTAGACACAGAGACACAGACACACTGGGGAGAGGGCCATGTGAAGATGGAGGCAGAGATTGGAGTGACACATCCATAAGCCAAGCAGCACCAAGGATTGCCAGCAACCACCAGATGCTGGGAAACAGGAAGAGATTCTCCTTCAGAACCTCTGTAAAAAGAACCAATCCTGCTGATGCCTTGATTTCTGACTTCTAGATTCCAAAACCATGAGAGAAGAAATGTCTGTTGTTTTAAGTCACTCAGTTGGTGGTACTTTGTTACGGCAGCCCTAGGAAACTAATTCAGTATTATTACCAATGAAGTGTTTTCTGGATTTCAATGACTTAAAAAAAATTCTGGTTATTTATTAGTATAAGATGAAATAAGTGAGATTAAACAGTGAAATAAGTGAGATTTTGACTCTTTCTAAATTCTGGGAAATTTCTACCTTTTAAAAATTGTGATATAATTGACATATAATATTATATTAATTTCAGGTGTACAATATAATGATTCAATATATGTATGTATTGCAAAATGTTTACCACAAAAGTTTACTTAACATCCATCACCACGCATAATTACCTTTTTTGTCCTCGTGAATAGAACTTTTAAGATCTACTGTCTTAGCAACTTTCAAATATACAACACAGTATTATTACCTATAGTCACCCTACATTACGTTCCCATGCCTTATTTATTTTATAACT
Organism: Globicephala melas; assembly: GCF_963455315.2. NCBI lineage: Eukaryota > Metazoa > Chordata > Mammalia > Artiodactyla > Delphinidae > Globicephala > Globicephala melas. Next base: position 84,875,397 of record NC_083321.1, read on the forward strand.
TGAAGTTTATATCTTTTGACCATCTTCACCCGTTCATCCATTTTGCCCACTACCCATTCCCCACCTCTGACAACCACTCATCTGTTCTCTGTATCTATGAGTTCTGTTTTCCTTGTCTTTTTCTTTTGGATTCCACATATAAGTGAGTGAGATCATACAGTATTTGTTTTTCTCTGTCTGACTTATTTCACCTAACATAATTCCCTCAAGTTCCAACCATGTTGTTGCAAACAGCAGGATTTCAAGTCACAAATGACAGGACTTCAGTGATTTTTGATAATTCTTTGTATTATTTACTTTTTTGTTTGGCCTAAAACACAGAAGTCTAGCTACTATACCTCAAGTTCCACAGGGCTTTTTGGGTTGTAGCTATATTTACTTTCTTTGTCTTTTTATTTTTATTATTATTAAAGATAAACCCTTCTAAAAAACCAGTGGGCACTATTATTCTTATCTTGATAAACTGAAAACTACCCCTCCTCACTCCTGCTTGTTTCTGGTGCCCCTCCCCTTGCTGTTAGTGAATTTTCAAACTCAACACACATTTGCCTTACTCAGAATCCCACATATTGGAAAGGATATGTTGTGCACAGTAAGAAATAGAAAGAGAAAAGCTTGTACAGTCTCAAATGTTGTTAAGTAAAATAATGGGTACATGCTGTGAGTTTCTGAGGAGAGGTCTTTTGAGTAATCCAGCTTTGACCTGTGTGTTAAGGTATCCTTTCTTCCTACAGGCCGTTCTCAGGTCAGACCCAGCCAAGCCTCCCTCACTCTGTCCCAGAACATTCTGGGCTTCTCTCTTTTAAGTACCACACTTTAGTGCAATGGTCTTTCTTTCAGCCAATTTTCCCTCTCTGTCCCTGGTCTCTCTCTCCCACTAGACCCTAAGGGCCTGGGGCAGGGTGCCATTTGTATTCCATCTTTGTATTCTTTGTTTTCAGCAACCTGCCTGGCAAAGAGCAGACTCTCAGCCTTGGAAGACAGAGTCTCTGCCCTCAAGGGTCCTGTAATGCAATCTGGCACCTCTTTTTCAAAGCAAGATTGACAAACAGCAACGGCTTTCTATTTGAGCCACATTTGTTAATGCTGCTTTTAACAAAAGGTACCCCCATGTTACACTAGCACATACCCCCTCATAAAAATAAAACTAAGTCATCTACAGAAAACAAAGGTTATCCTGAGATAAGCCCTGCATCCAGGGAGGAAGGTGCAAGGGAGAGGTGTCAAAATATTCACAGGTATGTTGAGGATACAAGAGGGACGCTTAAATTTCTGGTTATTTATGTTCTTCTATGCAAGTCTCTCTCTAGCAGTGACTATGGTTAGCTGTGAATGCCCTGACTTTAAATTAGTGATGGTGCTGTTGACTTTTGGGAGCAAATCTAAGCTACTCCATATTTTAACTGATCTGTCAGGTGTTGCCAGCACTGCAGATTAATCCAGCACCCCTCACTCTACCATACTCATTGGCTAGGATTTACTGACTGCGGCTGTTCTGTGTTAACGCACTTCTTGGAGTGGGATTGTCTTGGTGATTATTTATTTTCAGGAGGTGGCCTTCTCACAGGAGCCCATCCATCCTCGTGTTGGGGCAGCCTTGTCTACCAGTTGCTGCGGCTGCTGCGGCTACCTCAGGCATCCTGCCAGCTGAGCACTGCAGGCTGAGCGGGGCTTTCTCTGCTTCCTCTAATTCCCCTTCCCCTTTCCTGCCCTATGTATTTCCATGATAAATCACCCAGGAAAGATTTTCAATGCCTTTGACAGGATGAATCTGTGTGATTCGGCTTGATCTCATTAAGAGCCCCATAGCCAAATCCCTCCAAAGTGCAGAAGACAAGGAAAGCTTGCAAAATGTGATGACTTGTCTTTCTAGCTGAGAGAAAGACACTGAAAGACCTTAACCAACACTGCTGACTTTCTGCCCTTGACCTAAAGGAGAGAGGGATATTTATTACATGTTTTCATTTGCAAAGTCCCTGTGTAAGTGAAGTGTAAGTCAGTGAAGGTATTCCTTTAAGGGGCAAGCATCCAGGCTTCTAAAGAATGTACCAGCCCTCTTCATTTATTCATTCATTTATTCATTCATTCTGCAAACATGCAAGTGCTAAATGTAACAAGCTCTGTGCTAAATAATAAATAAGACAATAATTCATGCCCTCAAGTAGCTCACAGTGTGGTAGGGAAGAGAGATATGCAGAAAGATCTATACCAGTATGTGGAATGCAATGGTATATAAAAAGCACTGGGTATTACAATGAGAAGGGACACCAAACTCCATCTGGAAGGGGTGGTGATGAGGATGAGCTTTCTGGTGGAAGTGATGCTGAGCCTGATTTCACAGGATGAATAGGAATGAGCATGGTGGATTTAGGGTGGTGGAGGTGGGCTCTCTTAGGCAGAGGGCAGCTGTGAGCAAAGGTTTTCTTGTCAATCTCTGTTGCTTTCAATTTCAAGATTTGCTCGTAGACTGTGATTCTCCTGTTTTCTCCTTTTGTGTTTTCCATCCTCAGATGTGTGCTAACTGACTGTCTCAACCTGACTCTGTGTGGCTTTTGTTGCATGGAACAGATTTTAGCATCCTGCTTGAACGATCTTAACCATCTTCAGCCCACCCTTGAGTTTCGGTTCATCACTCTTTTCTTGACACCGACAGCTTGTAGTGATTCTTATGGAATATACACAAACAGTTAAATCAAACAAATTTCTTCAGAAACAACATGGCAGTGCCCTCTGTCCAGGTTAATAGGAAATTCAAGGTTGCGTTTGTGTCTTCTCCATCATTTTATTCCCAACTGCCTTATGCATAGAAGGGGCTTAGTACATACTTGGTGAGAGAATGAATGAATGGGTGGCCCAACTGAAGGAATCCCATGTATTCAGTGTCTTTTATTATTCTGGCTCTTCAAAAAGCAGAGAATGCAGTTTTTTTTTTAAAATGAAAATTCAACTTCTCTGCACAGTCAGAAGGAGTCTGTAGGATTAGAGGAGCCTGCAGTCAGACGACCATTGTTGTACATGACCTGAAAGCCATACACAGAAAGGAGAGGGCTCAACTGAAGTAAATGCAGGAACCCTGAGCACAGAGACTGCAGCCTGGAAAATCAGAGTGGTGATGATCATGGAGATGGATTCATTTCATCTTGTCTGCAGTGGTTCATTTTTAGGACTCTGCCTTGGTTAGTCAGGAGGCACTTCTATTCTGCATATGAGAGAGGCAGGAATGGCTTTTCCAGGCAATTTGCTTAAAAAGAGCGTGGTTCCTTGGCTTTACAGAAATGTCAGAAAAGATTATGAAGTCTCTGAAGACCAGATAGAAGCCAGGGTGGTAAATAGCATTTTATTCATTAGGATGGATATCCAAGTATTCTGTGCCTTGAAGAAGCTTTGTCCGGGAGGAGATATGGGGATATATGTATATGTATAGCTGATTCACTTTGTTATTAATCAGAAACTAACACACCATTGTAAAGCAATTATACTCCAATAAAGATGTTAAAAAAAATCACAGATGATGTTAAAATATCAACATAATGCTGACATTCCACTAAAGGATATAACATTCAAATGGAAGTTTCAAGCATTATAATAAAAATGATTTTTAAAAGTTAAAAAAAAAAGAATGCTTTGTCCTTTGTACCCAGGGATGAAGCCTCTGGGGTACCATTAAGTCATAATAACAGCAGTAAAACATTTACATTTGCATGGTACTTTGCAGTTTTGATGAATCTGTTTTTTTTTTGCGGTACGGGGCCTCTCACTGTTGTGGCCTCTCCCACTGCGGAGCACAGGTTCCAGACGCGCAAGCTCAGCGGCCATGGCTCACGGGCCCAGCTGCTCCGCGGCATGTGGGATCTTCCCGGACCGGGGCACGAACCCGTGTCCCCTGCATCGGCAGGCAGACTCTCAACCACCGCGCCACCAGGGAAGCCCTACTTTGCAGTTTTGAACCGTGCTTTTTTGCATGTAATTCAAATTATGGGGGAACTTCTTGTGGGGGGAGGGTGGGAGGAGGAGATTTTCAAAGAAAGATTGTTTCTGTCCTTTAGGAAATTTGACAATCATCTAAGTATCCAGAGTCAGAATCAGACTCACCTTAAACGGTTCACAGCGTAGGGTGTTGTAGTTAGAAGTGTGAGTTTTCTTGGCTCTTCCCACCACCATGTGCTCCAGCTGCCATCACAAGGAGAGTCTGGAACCCCAATACCCCCCTGGAAAAGCCCAAGACCCTACAGTCAACCCCATCAGAGTGGCAAGTGGCTTCTTGCAGTCTTGGCTTCTGCCCTGGTGGCTCAGTTTCTAGAAACTGCATGCTGAGGAGCGGAGCTTCATTGTTCACTGGTTGGATAGGTGCCTCCTGCTTGCTCTCTCTTGGATCACAGTGCTAGATGCCTCTGCTACTGAGACCAGTCTCTAGCACTGGCCACTCCACTGGACTGGGTTCCACCCCTTTTTGTAGCCTTAGTCACTGTGGTTGTCACTAATTTTGATGCTAATTATTCCACTTTAGTCTCCCTGTGGTGCCTACTGCCACTATAACCACCATGGCTACCATTTTATGCCTCTTTTACCACCTGTAGTACATAGGAAACTGAACAGCAACTTATTCCTATGCATAAAAACTTGCATTCTCTTGGGTTCATCCCATTCTTGGGTCCCTAGGGCCAAGAAGACAGGATTCCATGATATAGCTATCCCACTTGCTCCTGGACGTGGCCCTTACTTCCACAGCTAACTGTCATGGAGAAGAAATGGGCAGCGCTCCACCTTTCCCTTAACCAAACCAGGCTTGATGGTGAAAATGTAGGTTCTTCTTTGAACCCAAGAAGATTTAAGGCAAATTTTAGTAACATGCTCTTTCAATACAAGAATATATGGTTATAGTCCTGCTTCCTGATCCTACTAGCATGAGGGAATCCTCCAAAGGGCTAGGCAAATAATATGCATTAGTTCTGATTCTCACAACCGCCCTACATGTTGTTCCTGTGTTATAGATGAAGATAGTGAGGTCAGAGAGGTGGAGTAATTTGCCCAAAATCATGCTGATAGTAAAGGCCAGAGCCTTTACCCAGATCTGCCTGGCCTCTAAACCATTCCATGAGGTTGCCCACTCCCCTTTCCTTCTATAGTCAACTGAGACAAAGCCTCAGAAGAGGCTTTTAAAACGGGAGCAGTTTGGGCTTCCCTGGTGGTGCAGTGGTTGAGAGTCCGCCTGCGGATGCAGGGGACCCAGGTTCGTGCCCCGGTTCGGGAAGACCCCACATGCCATGGAGCGGTTAGGCCCGTGAGCCTGCGCGTCTGGAACCTGTACCCCCATGACGGGAAAGGCCACAACAGTGAGAAGCCCGCATACCACACACACACACAAAAAAGTTATTTTATTATTTTTTTTTTTGGCTTTAGTAATTTTGAGTTAATTTTGATAAATATTCATTATCTTATTTGAGACTTACAAAGCCTCTGTGAAGTTGGTAAGGCATTAATTATTAAAATAGTAATTGTAAATTGATGAGACTGAGGCTTCAGAAGGTTTCATGATTTCCCCAAAGTACAAAGCTAAGAGGTGACGGAGAGCAGGCTTACTTCTAGATTCTCTGGATCAAATCCTTGTGTATTTTAAAGGAATCCTCACTTAAAATCTGATTACAAAATAACTTATATTTCTTTCTTTTTAAAAAAATTTCTATTGGAGTATTGTTAATTTACAATGTTGTGTTAGTTTCAGGTGTACAGCAAAGTGAATCAGTTATACATATACATATATCTGCTCTTTTTTAGATTCTTTTCCCATATAAGTCATAGAGTATTGAATAGAGTTCCCGGTGCTATACAGTAGGTCCTTATTAGTTATCTATTTTATATATATTAGTGTGCATATGTCAATCCCAATCTCCCAATTTATCCCTCCTCCTCTTACCCCCTGGTAACCATAAGTTTGTTTTCTACATCTGTAACTCTATTCCTGTTTTGTAGATAAGTGCATTTGTACCCTTTTTTTCAGATTCCACATATAAGCAATATTATATGATATTTGTTTTTGTCTCACTTACTTCACTCAGTATGACAATCTCTAGGTACATCCATGTCACTGCAAATGGCATTATTTCATTCTTTTCTATGGCTGAGTAACATTCCATTGTATGTATGTACCACATCTTCTTTATCCATCCACCTGCTGATAGACATTTAGGTTTCTTCCATGTCCTGGCTATTGTAAATAGTGCTGCAATGAACATTGGGGTGCATGTATCTTTTCGAATTATGGTTTTCTCTGGATATATGCCCAGGAGTGGGATTGCTGTATCATATGGTAGCTCTATTTTTAGTTATTTAAGCAACCTCGATACTGTTTTCCAAGTGGCTGTACCAGTTTACATTCCCACCAGCAGTGCAAGAGGGTTCCGTTTTCTCCACACCCTCTCCAGCATTTATTGTTTGTAGATTTTTGATGATGGCCATTCTGACCGTTGTGAGGTGATACCTCATTGTAGATTTTGACTTGCATTTCTCTAATAATTAATGATGTTGAGTATCTTTTCACTGTGCTTTTTAGCCACCTGTATGTCTTCTTTGGAGAAATATCTATTTAGAGCTTCCACCCATTTTTTGATTGCATTGTTTTTTTTTTGATATTGAGATGCATAAGCTGTTTGTATATTTTGGAGATTAATCCCTTGTTGGTTGCTTCACTTGAAAATATTTTCTCCTATTCTGAGGGCTGTCTTTTTGTTTTGTTTATTGTTTCCTTTGTTGTGCAAAAGCTTTTAAGTTTAATTAGGTTCCATTTGTTTATTTTTGTTTTCATTAGGAGGTGGATCAAAAAATATCTTGCTGCAATTTATGTCAAAGAGTGTTCTGCCTATGTTTTCCCTTAAGAGTTTTATAGTATCTGACCTTCCATTTAGATGTTTAATCCGTTTTGAGTTTATTTTTGTGTATCGTGTTAGGGAGTGTGCTAATTTTATTCTTTTACATGTAGCTGTCCAGTTTTCCCAGCACAACTTATTGAAGAGACTGTCTTTTCTCCATTGTATATTCTTCCCTCCTTTGTCAGAGATTAGGTGACCATAGGTGTGTGGGTTTATCTCTGGACTTTCTATCCTGTTCCATTGATCTGTATTTTTGTTTTGGTGCCAGCACCATACTGTTTTGATGACTGTAGCTTTGTAGCATAGCCTGAAGTCAGGGAGCCTGATTCTTCCAACTCCATTTTTCTTTCACAAGATTGCTTTGGCTATTCATGGACTTTTGTGTTTCCATACAAATTGTAAATTTTTTTTCTTCTAATTCTGTGAAAAGTGCTCTTGGTGATTTGATAAGGATTGCATTGAATCTGTAGATTGCTTTTGGTAGTAGAGTCATTTTGATAATATTGATTCTTCCAGTCCAAGTACATGATATATCTCTCCATCTGTTTGTGTCATCTTCTTTTTCTTTCATCAGTATCTTATAGTTTTCTGAGTACAGGTCTTTTGCCACCTTAGGTAGGTTTATTCCTAGGTATTTCATTCTTTTAGATAAGATGGTAAATGGGATTGTTTCTTTGATTTCTCTTTCTTATCTTTCATTGTATAGGGTCTGTGCATTAATTTTGTATCCTGCAACTTTACCAGATTCACTGATGAGCACTAGTAGTTTTCTGGGAGCATCGTTAAGATTTTCTATGTATTTTCATGTCATCTGCAAACAGTGATAGTTTTACTTCTTTTCTGATTTGGATTCTTTTTATTTCTTTTTCTTCTCTGATTGCCATGGCTAGAACTTCCAAAACTATGTTGAATAAAAGTGGCAAGAGTGGACACCCTTGTCTTATTCCTGACCTTAGAGGAAATGCTTTCCATTTTTCACCATTGAGAATGATGTTTGCTGTGGGTTTGTCATATATGGCTTTTATTATGTTGAGGAAGCCTCCTTCTATGCCCACTTTCTGGAGAGTTTTTATCATGAATGGGTGTTGAATTTTGTCAAAAGCTTTTTCTGCATCTATTGAGATGATCATATGGTTTTTATTTTTCAATGTATTGATGTGGTGTATCACACCATTTGATTTGTGGACATTGAAAAACCCTTGCCTCCCTGAGATGAATCCCACTTGATCATAGTGTATGATCCATGTGTTGTTGGGTTCAGTTTGCTACTATTTTGTTGAGAATTTTTGAGTCTATGTTCATCAGTGATATTGGCCTGTAATTGTCTTTTGTGTGCATATTTTTTTCTGGTTTTGGCATCAGGGTGATGGTGGCCTTGTAGAATGAGCTTGGGAGTGTTCCTTCCTCTGCAATATTTTTGGAAGAGTTTCAGAAAGGTAGGTGTTAACTCTTCTCTAAATGTTTGATAGAATTAGCCTGTAAATCCATCTGGTCCTGGACTTTTGTTTGTTGGAAGATTTTAAGTCACGGTTTCAATTTCATTACTTGTGAATGGTCTGTTTATATTTTCTATTTCTTCCTGGTTCAGTCTTAGAAAGTTGTACCTTTCTAAGAATTTGTCCATTGCTTCTCGGTTGTCCATTATTTTGGTGAATAGTTGCTTGTAGTAGTCTCTTATGATCCTTCATATTTCTGTGATGTCTGTTGTAACTTCTCCTTTTTCATTCTAATTTTATGATTTGAGTCCTCTGTCTTTTTTTCTTGATGAGTCTAAAAGTTTATCAATTTTGTTTAACTTTTCAAAGAACTAGCTTTTAGTTTCATTGATTTTTGCTATTGTTTTCTTTTTCTGTATTTCATTTATTTCTGCTCTGATCTTTATGGTTTCTTTCCTCTACTAACGTTGAGTTATTTTGTTCTTTTTTTTCCAGGTTTAAGTGTAAGGTTACTTTCTTTATTTGAGATTTTTCTTGTTTCTTGAGGTAAGATTGTATTGTTATAAACTTCCTCTTAGAACTGCTTTGCTGCATCCCGTAGGTTTTGGATCATCATGTTTTCATTGTCATTTTTCTTTAGGTATTTTTTGAGGTCCTTTTTGATTTCTTCAGTGATCTCTTGGTTATTTAGTAGCACACTGTTTAGCCCCCATGTGTTTGTGTTTTTTACAGCTTTTTCCTGTAATTGATTTTTAATCTCATAGCATTGTGGTCGGAAAAGGTGCTTGATATGATTTCAATTTTCTTAAATTTTCTGAGGCTTGATTTGTGACCCAAGATATGATCTATCTTGGAGAATGTTCCGTGTGCACTTGTCTATAATCTATTCAAATATTTTCTCAGGCCCTTTCTCTTTTTCTTCTTTTGGGACCCTTATAATTCAAATGTTGATGAGTTTAATATTATCCCAGATGTCTCTGAGACTGTCCTCATTTCTTTACATTCTTTTTTGCTTTATTCGGTTCCTTGGCAGAGATATCCACCATTCTGTCTTCCAGTTCACTTATCTGCACTTCTTCCTCGGTTATTCTGCTATTGCTTCCTTCTAGCATATTTTCTATTTCAGTTATTGTATTGTTCATCTCTGTTTGTTTTTTCTTTAGTTCTTCTAGGTCTTTGTTAAACATCTCTTGTATCTTCTCAATCCATGCCTCCATTCTTTTTCTGAGATCTTGGATCAACTTTACTGTCATGCCTCTGAATTTTTTTCAGATAAATTGCCTATCTCCTCTGCATTTAGTTGTTCTTGTAGATTTTTATCTTTCTCCTTCATCTGCAAGATATTTATTTGTCTTCTCATTTTGTCACACTTACTGTGTTTGTGTTCTCCTTTCTGTTGGCTGCAGGATTGTAGTTCCTCTTGCTTCTGGTGTCTGACCTGTGGTGGATGAGGTTGGTCCAGAGGCTTGTGTCATTATCTCCTTGATAGGGGATTTGACTGGTGTTGTGGTGACCAGAACCTGCACTGGATATTTAGCAGGTCCTCTCCTTTGCTCTGTGGTTGTCACTGTCCTGTCAGGGGTGGGGTCTGCTCCCTAGTTGATGGAGTAGAGCCCCCAAGATCTGTTTCTTAGCTGTGTTTCTGATCTGTGCTGTGAGGTAGGCAGGATTGGGTCACTCCTGGGAGAGAAGCCACTGAGTATTCCTCCTCTAGAGCTGTTCACCTGTGAATGTGATCTGTTGTGCCTCCTTTCACCAATTGTGTGGGCTCTGCTCTCAGTCCGACTCTTACTGTGGTTATGCCAGCAATTGGCCCTGGTGACTCTCAGGCATTGTTTTCACCAGGGCACTGATGCAGATACAGTGAGGTCAGGTCCCAGGACTGGAGTAGTTGTGCACCTGGACCTGCTGTGGGAACTATGGAGGCAGCTCAGACTCTGGCCTGGCCCAGCTCCTACAGGTACATGTCCACAAAGCCCACAGCTGCTAAAGCAAGATCTGTCTCAGCTACAGGAGCTTTTTGTCCTTTTGGGTGTTTCACAGGTGCTGAATTTAGGAAGTTGTCAGTGGAGGTGTAACTCCATGGTTGGCTGAGCCACAAGGAGAGATTTCAGCTCTTCTTCCTTAGTCACACAGCCCCTGGGGGTCAGCTGTGGTTTCCATCCCACCTCTATGTGTGTTCCTCCCATCAGAGTCTGCTCCAGAGGTTGCCAGAGCCCATGAGCCCATCAGGCAGGAAGGAGCCAAGGTGGAGATTGGGGCGATCAGGCCACCTGGGCAGGAGGGTGCTGGGTAGCGATTGGAATGTGAGGGCCTGTCAGGTGGTGATCAGGGCGAGCGTGTCAACCAGGCTGGGGGAAGGGGACAGAGGAGGCGATGGCTGGGGTTGTGCAAGCCTGCTGTGGCAGGAGTCTGCCCTAGCACCCATGGAGGCAGGGGCTGGAGAGTGAGGAGAGAGGCTGTGGTGGTGGCCCTGCTATTCGCGCATCACTCAACAAGGGCACTTTTCTTCTGTGGTGGTCCGGGTTTTCTCCACTAGCATTCCCAGTTGCAGAGATCCTCACAGCCAACAGAAGTACTTCCCCCAGGGTCTACTCTCCAAGCCCCACGTTGCAGCACCCAGCCCCTGTGTGCACTGGTGGACACCGTCTCAGGCTGGGGCACACAGGGCTGTGGCCTGGACCATCTGTGTAAGTCTCACTCTGTTCTGCCTGCCATAGACCAGTTGCTGGGCTCTCCTCCAAGCCCCTGAAGCTCCCCCTCTGTCCCAGGTGAACTCCCCACCGGTGAGGGGCTTCTCCAGATGCTGGAACCTCTCGTCTCCTTCAGCTTCCTGCCAGGGGCTCAGGTCCCATCCTGCTTCCTCTCCTCTTCCTTTTGTCCTACCCAGTTACATGGGGATCTTTCATGCTCTTTTAGGTGTGTGCGGTCCTCTGCTAGCATTCAGCAGGTGCTCTGTGAAAACTGTTCCATTTGTAGATGTATTCTTGATGAGTTTGTGGGGAGAGATGAACTCCACGTCCTCCTACTCCTCCACCATCTTGAAAAACCCCTAACTTATATTTCTTATGGAAAAAAAAACCCATAGGGAATAAAATAAGAATCACACATAAATCTGATTTCCAAAAATCCCATGTTCTCCCATCTGTTTACATCTGCAGGGCAGATACCTTTGCTGTTCCCATGCGGGGGTAACCCCTCTCCTCTGGGTCACGACACACCCAGCTATAGCGTGGCTGTGTTGGGCACAGCCCAGAGGACAGTGAATGTGAATGTACACCTTTCCTCTCACAGATTTGACCCTGCATCCTGACTGCTTCATCAGCCTTCTCACTTGCCTCTGAAGGCCAGCTTTGGCCCAGGGCTGCACAGGATTAGTGACAGCTGTGACACTTTCCCAGCTTGGTGGTTAACCAAGACTTCTGGGATTTATGCTCACTTGAAGATACCAGGAGTTGCCTTGGGTAAAGAGATCAAAGAAACAAACTATTCACCTCCTTTAAAATTGTTTACTTCCCTTAAAGCTTCAGCTGAGTGACTAAGAATGTCTTCAAAAAGTTGCCTCACCACTGAAAGAAACATTTTTATAATTAAACTAGTGCCAAATGGTTAGTGGTAAGTTCTACATTGTGATTGATTGATCCTTTTACTGGAGGGCAGTGATCTATCTATTGATACATGTTCTCAGCTCAGACGTGAAGGAATTAGGGTTGGGGACTCACTCAGGGTGAGTGAGGCAATAGAGGGTGTGGGAGAGCACCCTGAACTATCAAAATGAGGGTGGCAGTCTTTCTGGGATGGAAATCTGATTTCTGGTTTGTTCATTGATTTCTTGTAACTGTTTGTTCACTGGCTGCTGTTTGGCTTCCTGGAATGTAGTGGAATATTTTGTTTACTGCCTAGAAGTCCTAGCTTATCAAATTCACACAAACACTCAGGAACACACTGATCAAAAATGGAAATTTCTGAGATACAACATCTGATCGAAAGCAAGTTTTACATTCTCATAGCCCTTCTGCAGGCTTGGCTTGAACCACTGAAAGGCAGTCTGATTTCATGTCTGGGCACTTCTACCTCTGCTTCTCTTTCTGTCCTTTCCTTTGTCCTTCCCCTCCTTCCATACCCCAAATTTCTCAGCCTCAGCCTAGGAAGCAGAGCAGTACTCCTCACACTTTACTGTGAAAGCCAATGGCCAAGGGGTCTTGTTAGAATGAGGATTCGGGTTCACTAGGAATACCAGGCAATGGTGTTACTCCTCCTGTGAGGACCACACTTTGAGGGCCCAGGCTCTGAGCCTCTGTGGGATTGGGAAGCCCTGGCGGGGGGGGTGGACTGCAAGCTTGGTTGCAGACTAAGCCAAGTGTCTGGTTCTGAGGGTGAAGGGGCCTGGCTCATGGTGACACAGAATTGTCAACTTCGAGGAGCTCTCATGTGACCAGACTCAGGCCCCGTGAGCCCCTCTGGGCTGAAACTGCTGCAGCTATTTTTCCAAGGTCTTAGCTCACAGCGTTCCTGCTGCCGTAGGGTGGGACAGATGTGAGAAATGCTTTACCTCCCTGTTTGGCCTGGTTTCCGATGATGAGAGAAGGACTTTCCTCCAGTTCTAGGGGCACGAGGGTCATGTCTCCTGATAGTTCCACATGTGCAAGATAGTGGAGTCAAGTGTTCTGACCATTACGTTGCTCTGGATATTCAGGGTCGATATTGACCAACTTTGCTGTTCTTCAATGTTAGAGACAAACTGTTTAGATCACTTCTTTCCCCTTGTTCTATTCTTCCAGGCTTATTACCTGACAGTGACTGGAAAGTCAGGTAGCACCTGACTTGGGCAGTCCCCTGCCACGAGGTAAGCTGCTGTGTGAATGTGGTTTTTTTGTTAATTTTAAAAAAATATTTATTTATTTATTTATTTGTTTGTTTTAAACATTTTTATTGGAGTATAATTGCTTTACAATGGTGTGTTGGTTTCTGCTTTATAACAAAGTGAATAAGTTATACATAGACATATGTTTCCATATCTCTTCCTTCTTGCGTCTCCCTCCCTCCCACCCTCCCTATCCCACCCCTCTAGGTGGTCACAGAGCACCGAGCTGATCTCCCTGTGCTATGCGGCTGCTTCCCACTAGCTATCTATTTTACATTTGGTTGTGTATATATGTCCATGCCACTCTCTCACTTTGTCACAGCTTACCCTTCCCCCTCCCCATATCCTCAAGTCCATTCTCTAGTAGGTCTGTGTCTTTATTCCTGTCTTACCCCTAGGTTCTTCATGATATTTTTTTCCCTTAAATTCTATATATATGTGTTAGCATACGGTATTTGTCTTTCTCTTTCTGACTTACTTCACTCTGTATGACAGACTCTAGGTCTATCCACCTCATTACAAATAGCTCAATTTTGTTTCTTTTTATAGCTGAGTAATATTCCATTGTACATATGTGCTGCATCTTCTTTATCCATTCATCTGTTGATGGACACTTAGGTTGCTTCCATGTCCTGTCTATTGTAAATAGAGCTGCAATGAACATTTTGGTACATGACTCTTTTTGAATTATGGTTTTCTCAGGGTATATGCCCAGTAGTGGGATTCTGGGTCATACGGTAGTTCTATTTGTAGTTTTTTAAGGAACCTCCATACTGTTCTCCATAGTGGCTCTACCAACTCACATTCCCACCAGCAGTGCAAGAATGTTCCATTTTCTCCACACCCTCTCCAGCATTTATTGTTTCTAGATTTTTCACTGATGGCCATTCTGACTGGTGTGAGATGATATCTCATGGTACTTTTGATTTGCATTTCCCTAATGATTAATGATGTTGAGCATTCTTTCATGTGTTTGTTGGCAGTCTGTATATCTTCTTTGGAGAAATGTCTATTTAGGTCTTCTGCCCATTTTTGGATTGGGTTGTCTGTTTTTTTGTTATTGAGCTGCATGAACTGCTTGTGAATTTTGGAGATTAATCCTTTGTCAGTACTTCATTTGCAAATATTTTCTCCGATTCTGAGGGTTGTCTTTTGGTCTTGTCTATGGTTTCCTCTGCTGTGCAAAAGCATTGCAGTATCATTAGGTCCCATTTGTTTACTTTTGTTTTTATTTCCATTTCTCTAGGAGGTGGGTCAAAAAGGATCTTGCTGGGATTTATGTCATAGAGTGTTCTTCCTATGTTTTCCTCTAAGAGTTTGATAGTTTCTGGCCTTACATTTAGGTCTTTAATCCATTTTGAGCTTATTTTTGTGTATGGTGTTAGGGAGTGATCTAATCTCACACTTTTAAATGTACCTATCCAGTTTTCCCAGCACCACTTATTGAAGAGGCTGTCCTTTCTCCACTGTACATTCCTGCCACCTTTATCAAAGATAAGGTGACCATATGTGCATGGGTTTATCTCTGGGCTTTCTATCCTGTTCCATTAATCTATCTTTCTGTTTTTGCACCAGTACCGTACTGTCTTGATTACTGTAGCTTTGTAGTATAGTCTGAAGTCAGGGAGCCTGATTCCTCCAGCTCCATTTTTCGTTCTCAAGATTGCTTTGGCTATTCGGGGTCTTTTGTGTTTCCATGCAAATTGTGAAATTTTTTGTTCTAGTTCTGTGAAAAATGCCAGTGGTAGTTTGATAGAGATTGCATTGAATCTGTAGATTGCTTTGGGTAGTAGAGTCATTTTTACAATGTTGATTCTTCCAATCCAAGAACATGGTATATCTCTCCATCTATTTGTATCATCTTTAATTTCTTTCATCAGTGTCTTATAATTTTCTGCATACATGTCTTTTGTCTCCTTAGGTAGGTTTATTCCTAGATATTTTATTCTTTTTGTTGCAGTGGTAAATGGGATTGTTTTCTTGATTTCATTTTCAGATTTTTCATCATTAGTGTATAGGAATGCCAGAGATTTCTGTGCATTAATTTTGTATCCTGCTACTTTACCATATTCATTGATTAGCTCTAGTAGTTTTCTGGGAGCATCTTTAGGATTCTCTATGTATAGTATCATGTCATCTGCAAACAGTGACAGCTTTACTTCTTCTTTTCCGATTAGGATACCTTTTATTTCCTTTTCTTCTGTGATTGCTGTGGCTTAAACTTCCAATACTATGTTGAATAAGAGTGGTGAGAGTGGGCAACCTTGTCTTGTTCCTGATCTTAGTGGAAACGCTTTCAGTTTTTCACCATTGAGGAAAATGTTGGCTGTGGGCTTGTCATATATGGCCTTTATTATGCTGAGGAAAATTCCCTCTATGTATACTTTCTGGATGGTTTTTATCATAAATGGGTGTTGAATTTTGTTGAAAGCTTTCTCTGCATCTATTGAGATGACCATATTGTTTTTCTCCTTCAATTTGTTAATATGGTGTATCAGATTGATTGATTTGCATATATTGAAGAATCCTTGCATTCCTAGAATAAACCCCTCTTGATCATGTTGTATGATCCTCTTAATGTGGTGTTGGATTCTGTTTGCTAGTATTTTGTTGATGATTTTTGCATCTATATTCATCAGTGATATTGGCCTGTAGTTTTCTTTCCTTGTGACATTCTTGTCTGGTTTTTGTAGCAGGGTGATGGTGGCCTCATAGAATGACTTTGAGAGTGTTCCTCCCTCTCTTATAATTTAGAAGAGTTTGAGAAGGATAGGTGTTAGCTCTTCTCTAAATGTTTGATAGAATTCGCCTGTGAATCTATCTAGTCCTGGGCTTTTGTTGTTGGAAGATTTTTAATTACAGTTTCAATTTCACTACTTGTGATTGGTCTGTTTATATTTTCTATTTCTTCCTGATTCAGTCTTGCCACATTGTGCCTTTCTAAGTATTTGTCCATTTCTTCCAGGTTGTCCATTTTATTGGCATAGAGTTTCTTGTAGTAATCTCTCATGATCTTTTGTATTTCTGCGGTGTCATTTGTTACTTCTCTTTTTTCATTTCTAATTCTATTGATTAGAGTCTTCTCCCTTTTTTTTTTTTTGATGAGCCTGACTAGTGGTTTATCAATTTTGTTTATCTTCTCAAAGAACCAGGTTTTAGTTTTATTGATGCTTGCTATCATTTCCTTCATTTCTTTTTCATTTATTTCTGATCTGATCTTTATGATTTCTTTCCTTCTGCTAACTTTGGGGTTTTTTTGTTCTTGTTTCTCTAATTGCTTTAGATGCAAGTTTAGGTTTTTTATTCGAGATATTTCCTGTTTCATAAAGTAGGATTGTATTGCTATAAACTTCCTTCTTAGAACTGCTTTTGCTGCATCCCTTAGGTTTTGGGTCATCGTGTCTCCATTGTCATTTGCTTCTAGATATTTTTTGATTTCCTCTTTGATTTCTCCAGTGATCAGTTTGCTATTAAGTAGTGTATTGTTTAGCCTCCATGTGTTTGTACTTTTTACAGATCTTTTCCTGCAGTTGATATCTAGACTCATAGCGTTGTCGTCAGAAAAGATACTTGATACAATTTCAATTGTCTTAAATTTATCAAGACTTGATTTGTGACCCAAGATATGATCTATCCTGGAGAATGTTCCATGAGCACTTGAGAAAAATGTGTATTCTCTTGTTTTGGGATGGAATATCCTATAAATATCAATTAAGTCCATCTTGTTTAATGTATCATTTAAAGCTTGTGTTTCCTTATTTATTTTCATTTTGGATGATCTATCCATTGGTGAAAGTGGGCTGTTAAAGGCCCCTACTATGAATGTGTTACTGTTGATTTCCCCTTTTATAGCTGTTAGTATTTGCCTTATGTATTGAGGTGCTCCCATGTTAGGTGCATAAATATTTACAATTGTTATATCTTCTTTGTGGATTGATCCCTTGATCATTATGTAGTGTCCTTCTTTGTCTCTTCTAATAGTCTTATATTAAAGTCTATTTTGTCTGTTATGAGAATTGCTACTCCAACTTTCTTTTGGTTTCCATTTGCATGGAATATCTTTTTCTATCCCCTTACTTTCAGTCTGTATGTGTCTCTAGGTCTGAAGTGGGTCTCTTGTAGACAGCATATATATGGGTCTTGTTTTTGTATCCATTCAGCCAGTCTCTGTCTTTTGGTGGAGAATTTAATCCATTTACATTTAAGGTAACTATCGATATGTATGTTCCTATTCCCATTTTCTTAATTGTTTTGGGTTTGTTATTGTAGGTCTTTTCCTTCTCTTGTGTTTCTTGCCTAGAGAAGATCCTTTAGCATTTGTTGTAAAGCTGGTTTGGTGGTGCTGACGTCTCTCAGCTTTTGCTTGTCTGTAAAGCTTTTAATTTCTCCATCAAATCTGAATGAGATCCTTGCTGGGTAGAGTAATCTTGGTTGCAGGTTTTTCTCCTTCATCACTTTAAATATGTCCTGCCAGTCTCTTCTGGCTTGCAGAGTTTCTGCTGAAAGATCAGCTGTTAACCTTATGGGGATTCCCTTGTGTGTTATTTCTTGTTTTTCCCTTGCTGCTTTTAATATGCTTTCTTTGTATTTAATTTTTGACAGTTTGATTAATATGTGTCTTGGCATAATTCTCCTTGGATTTATCCTGTATGGGACTCTCTGTGCTTCCTGGACTTGATTAACTATTTCCTTTCCCATATTCAGGAAGTTTTCAACTATAATCTCTTCAAATATTTTCTCAGTCCCTTTCTTTTTCTCTTCTTCTTTTGGAACCCCTATAATTCGACTGTTTGTGTGTTTAATGTTGTCCCAGAGGTCTCTGAGACTGTCCTCAGTTCTTTTCATTCTTTTTCCTTTACTCTGCTCTGCAGTAGTTATTTCTACTATTTTATCTTCCAGGTCACTATCTGTTCTTCTGCCTCAGTTATTCTGCTATTGATCCCATCTAGAGTATTTTTAATTTCATTTATTCTGTTGTTCATCATTGCTTGTTTCATCTTTAGTTCTTCTAGGTCCTTGTTATATGTTTCTTGCATTTTGTCTATTCTATTTCCAAGATTTTAGATCATCTTTACTATCATTATTCTGAATTCTTTTTCAGGTAGACTGCCTATTTCCTCTTCATTTGTTAGGTCTGGTGCGTTTTTATCTTGCTCCTTCATCTGCTGTGTGTTTTTCTGTCTTCTCATTTTGCTTATCTTACTGTGTTTGGGGTCTCCTTTTTGCAGGCTGCAGGTTCATAGTTCCCGTTGTTTTTGGTGTCTGTCCCCAGTGGCTAAAGTTGGTTCAGTGTGTTGTGTAGGTTTCCTGGTAGAGCGGACTAGTGCCTGTGTTCTTGTGAATGAGGCTGGATCTTGTCTTTCTGGTGGGCAGATCCACGTCTGGTGGTGTGTTTTGGGGTGTCTGTGGACTTATTATGACTTTAGACAGCCTCTCTGCTAACCGGTGGGGTTGTGTTCCTGTCTTGCTAGTTGTTTGGCATAGGGTGTCCAGCACTGTAGCTTGCTGGTCGTTGAGTGAAGCTGGGTGTTGTTGTTGAGATGGAGATCTCTGGGAGATTTTGGTATTACGTGGAGCTTGGAGTTCTGTTGTGGACCAGTGTCCTGAAGTTGGCTCTCCCACCTCAGAGGCACAGCACTGACTCCTGGCTGTAGCAGCAAGAGCCTCTCATCCATACGGCAACTTGCAGTACATTCTTCATGGAGCCGCTGTCCAGCAGACGGATGCCCCGGTTGAACGGGAGCCACTTGCCACCTGAATGTTGTTTTAATCACAATACCTCCAGCAGCCTGTGCTCCTCTTTTGCTCCCTGTCTTATTAGAGCTCCTAGGAGCCATGACTTTGGATTTCTGAGACTCATAATATAGCAACAGATTTTAAGAATAAACAAATGCAAAAGTATGCAGAGACTATGCTGTCAAAACAAGTAAATTAGAAAATTATCTCAATGAAATGATTTCAAATCCAAAGGCTAAAAAGGCTTTAGCCTGGTATTCTTGGATTCCTAGAAATCAAATTAACTCATGAAATCAAGGAGGAACAGGAGTAATTAGATAAATATATTACAGTTTTACTATCAGAACAGGAGCAAGGAAAACAATAAAATAAAATAGAGGAAGACAATATGATTAAGCTAGATAAAGGAGAGATTTCCTCAGGATATGTAATATAATATGGATGTCAAAGTAGAAGAAATGAAACAGAAAATCAGACACTTGAAAGCTAGGAGAGGCAGATATGAAAGGGAAAAACAAGATAAGCGTACGTATAATTGCTCTTAAACAGAGCTTTAGAAAAGAGGGAAATATTTTAGGTGTTACTATATCAGAAGTAGTGATGGGTCCAATAAAGGCAAGGGAACCAATGTCTTCAGGAGAAAACTGTAATGACTTCTCAGAAGATGCCAGAATCCAGAACACAATGGATAAAACACTGTGAGAGCTGCAAATACAGACTCCAGCATAAAAGAAATGGGCAACCATCCTTGTAAATTGGGACAGCTATTTCAAGGGGTTATGGAAAAACACTACTTGAGAGAAGAATACTAGGAAGAAGAATGATTTGGAAACCTTCAAAATGACATGGACATTGCTTGCACCTTGAGGGAACGTACCCAAGAAATGTATGGAATTAGTACACTAAGAGAAGGCACAGAAAAAAAAGGGAATATTAAATGGGAACCGGCAGATAATAATAGATGATGTCCAGGCCTGGGTTGACCTGATGGGAGAAACTGTCCCTGGTGAATGGGATTATGCAACTTGGTGATGCTTTGAAGGTGGGAAGGTTTGAACAGTGGATGACTATAGTAGACCCAGATTGTTTTGATTTCTTATTTCTTGCTGTAGGAAAATGTGCAAGACAAAATCTGAAGGAGTATTTTCCAAAATCATATATCTGAGCCAGAAATCAAAGGGAAAGTAAAAGGAAAGAAGGGAGGCAGATTCTAGGAACATTTTAGCACTACCTGTGTTAGAACATAAAGGGTGATTAAGGTGTAACTTGAACATTTAGAAACTCAACTGATCCTTCCTGAAATGGATAGGGGAATAACAGATGGCAACAGCACATAGAAGAGCACTCAGTGTTCTCTGCTTACTCTTCCAGACCCACTGTCCATCCTTCCAGACCTGCTCTGTGCTTCTAGAGGCCGACCTCTATCACTCAGACTGCTTTACTCTCTTGATCGGGTTGAGTCCAGCAGGATTAGAGAGCAAGAGAGGGGGGCTGAGGTATTTATTCACTGACTCCTTGCCTGCCAAATTACAGTTTGACAGTGGATGCATTTCCCTGTTGGGCAGGCCCTCTCCTACTGCTACAGCTCCCTTCTCTCACCCCTTCAGCCGGGGCTGGTAATAGCTTCCCTGGATGCTTCACTTGTAGTTTACCTTTACCTGCCCACAAATCCTCAAACACAGTGCTCAAAGGAAAAATGAAAATTTAGAGCTCTTTAATGATACAGAAAGCAAAAAAGATACTTCAAACAAGATCTGTTCACTGATGGTGTCATCATTGTAGATCTCTAAAACTTTACAGTAATAGAGTTATTCCTTGCAAGATGTCTCGAATGCAACTCTTCAAGTGAAAGACAGTATATGCGGGGGTGGGGCGCGGGATTTCCCCTTAGGTGAAGTAAATACATAGTGTCAAAATTAGCTTCCCAATGGGAACTTTCTCCCTGTTAAATGGTCTCCTGGTGAGGCTGCATCCAGAGACCTTTGTTGTCTGTTGTCTTCCCCTTTTAGCACAGAGTCTTGGCTATGGTCTGTGGTAACACTAAGTACTTAGATCTGGAGATACAGAAATGGAGAGATTAACTACATTAGGGGCTATATTTTGTCATTATGGGACTAGTGCTGTGATAACTTTATGTGTCTTATTGACTTTTTTGACTTTATTTGTAAGTGAGACATATGCAAGGCTTATCAGTTAATTCAAGGGTCTGAGAAAATTAAATTCATATGATGGTCAAGAGCCAAGGCAACAGCTACCGAAAAATCCAAATTCTACCCAAGCATCACAAATCCTCCAATTTGAGATTGAGAAAAATTAAAAATTTAGAGGGATTATAATATAATAATCATATAGATTTAAAATTCTTTGGATTTTGGATTTTAAAAGGCAAGATAATTTAATGTTAGACTTTAACTTGTGAAAAAATTCATTTTTGAACATTAATTTCTCACTGAAAAATTCACAGTTGGAGTTGATTTCTCTTCAAACTTGGGGACACTTACTCTTGGTATTCTCTGAATGAAGTGCAGTATTTTATGTTGTTAATAATAACATTGCAGAACCTCTGAGGAGCTGTATTAGATCTTACAGCTGGGAAAATTTGGGATGGGAATGGAATAGAGAGTGAGTTTTTCAGCTTTGAAGTTAATTGAATTAATAAACTGCATCAGCCCACTTCAGAGCTCTTGGAGAGCAAAATATTAAACTGTCCCCCAGTGTCTGAGAAGAACCCACAAATAAGCAATGGTTGGCATTGGGAGATTGACCTCATGGAGATGGGACAGACTTCTGAGCTCCTCCCCACTCATCTGTTTGAACATGGGATGAATGCAGTGGTTCTCAACTACAGCTGCTCATTAGAATCTCCTGGGAAGTTCTTAAAATCCCAATACTCAGGCCACTTCCTAGACTTACTAAATCAGAATCTTACTGATCTCACTCATTGCCCCTCAAGGTAGTAGAACAAAATGCTGATTGAGGAGTTTGGGAGAATAACTGGGCATACATTTCCTCTTCTTTCTTGTGTTTGGACCTTCCTACTGAAAGAAGTGTCTGCTTTCCTCTGGTTAAGAGATAAACAATGTTTCTCGGTGCTTTGTAACCACCTAGAGGGGTGGGATATGGAGGGTGGGAGGGAGACGCAAGAGGGAAGAGATATGGGGATATATGTATATGTATAGCTGATTCACTTTGTTATAAAGCAGACCTAACTAACTAACACACCATTGTAAAGCAATTATACTCCAATAAAGGCGTTTAAAAAAAAAGCCTTTTGCTTTTTAAGTGAGGCCCGTGTTGGTCCATCTCTGAGTGCATAAAATTAATTCAGGGCTGAGATATGAGAAAGGCAACTTGGTCCCTATGTTCTCCAAGCAGCTTTATCAGTTAAAAGAATAAAAATCAATGTTCTACCTTCATCTGCCTGACTTCTGTGTTTTTCCTCTCAGTTTGTTCTGACTTTAAGAGAGGAACAGAATAAACCAGAACCCAGGTTGGACTAATCCATGTGGATGCCAAAAGCAGGCTAATAATTTGGCAACACTTTAAATCAATATTTTAAAAATACTTGTTCATTTTTATAAGTGAGGGGGGCACATTTATATTTTGCTAAGAAAATTTTTATGCTTGTTTTTTTATGTCTGAAATTACATGCATTGCACCAAATGTGACCTAATATTTTAACTTACTTGGTTTATCTTTCCTTTTTTAAAAAAAATTCATTAATTAATTACATTTTTGTCTGTGTTGGGTCTTCATTGCTGCGCATGGGCTTTTTCTAGTTGCAGCGAGCAGGGGCTACGTTTTGTTGTGGTGTGCGGGCTTCTCATTGAGGGGGCTTCTCTTGTTGCAGAGCATGGGCTCTAGGTGCACGGGCTTAGTTGCTCTGTGACATGTGGGATCTTCTTGGACCAGGGCTCAAACCTGTGTCCCGTGCAGTGGCAGACGGATTCTTAACCATTGCACCACCAGGGAAGCCCATAGTTTGTCTTTCATTTCTAGGTTTTTATAGTGCTCATGATTGGATAGCTTTAGTCATTCGGACTCACTAAGGATAGAAATAATTTACATAGAAATTCTTGCTAAATCTTATTCAAAATATTTTGAAAGCTCATTTTCCTGGCTTTTATGTAGGCAAAGTATTTCTCACTTGTTAGTTGTTCCTATTTTGTCTTTATTTTTCTTTTGGAATTTTCTGAACCAGACAACTTCAAAATCATACTACAAAGTTTATAATACAGATAGTAGTAAATCACTCATTGGTAGCAAAGGGCATTACACAGTGTTGACAGGACGTCCAGCTTCAGATTACTGTAGTAACATCATGAAATGTGCATATGTACCTTGTGGAAATAGTCAACACAGAGACATCAGCACCTTTGAAATTTTCACTCGAGGATACTGCCTTCGTCCATGTGAGATGGACCACACTGTGCCTGTGACTCTGGTCATGTGTGGAAACTGATATCACAATTTCTGTGTATTCCCTGTGCTTTAGTGTCCCTTGTAGGCTGATCAGACTGGGCACCTAGCTCTCTGACTCCTCTTTTAATCAGGGACTGGCCAGGATGCAAGAGGAGAGACTGCTAGTCAAAATGCCAAATTGAGGCCAGGCTTCAAGTTAGTGGTGTTGGCATTTTTCAACTGAATAGCGAGTTCTGATGGCTATGGTTAGAAGTGGTGGGCTAGGGCTTGTGTGAATGCCTTTTAATGAAAGGTCCTGAGGGCTTACGAGGTAGAAAAATATGAGGAGGATTCTGATGATGAGATATTTATATAAATGGGATGATTTTTGACTTCATGAATAGAGGCATTAAAATAGTACGTATCTAGGGTTCCCTGAGCAAAGTAATGCAGAGTTGAAGTAAAATAAAGTAAAAAATATTTTCCTTTACTGAAAAGCAATGGATGGTGATAGGCTTTAATGAAATAATTTAAAATTATGTATATGGCCTTTTGATATTATTAATCAATTGTTATATAAACTTATTATTGACATTTGCATTAATATATAGCTGGCTTATTGATAAGAAGACTCTCCTTTTATGTCTAGTTTCTCCAGAGAAAATCAGAAATGAATGTCTACAAAGATAGTTAGGTAAAGAAACACTGGATTATTTGGGTCACTTAGGAAACATCTGACTTAACTATCCTAGAATCTCTTAGTCCTTGTATTAAAACCTATTACTGCTCTTTTATCCTAACTCTATGCAAAAAAGTAACCTTAGTAACCTATGCAAAAAAGTACATTAGAACTCAGGTGTACTCATGTCCCAGGTCAAGCCCTATTTACCTATAATTAACTAGGAGGCCTGTTCTCAATATAGAGATTTCTTCCTAATGAAATTTGTATCACTCTGTTCACTGGTGGCACTTTGTGCAACTACCTCCTTCCTCAACCTTGGAAGATGAACAGGGACCAAATATTATTACTTTATACCTAATGGTTCTATACATTAGGGACTTCACTCAGTAATTTCTGAAACTTCTACCACCAACATGCTTCACTGAAACACATTAAGAAGTCTAGCTTGGGACTTCCCTGGTGGTCCAGTAGTTAAGAATCTGCCTTTCAATGTAGGAGACAAGGGTTCAATCCCTGGTCAGGGAACTAAAATCCCACATGCCATGGGACAAATAAACCCCCCACGATGCAACTACTGAGTCTGCATGCCTCAATTAGAGAGCCCATGTGCTGCAAACTACAGAGCCCATGTGTCCTGGAGCCTGTGCACCACAACTAGAGAGCCTGTGCACTACAACTAGAGAGAAGCCTGTGTGCTGCAATGAAAATGAAAGATCCCGTGTGTCGCAGCAAGGATCCCGTGTGCTGCAACTAAGACCCGACACAGCCAAAAATAATAAAAAGATTAAAAAAAGAATTCTAACTTATTGAAAATGTATCTGCCCCCATCTTGTTTTAAATTGCAGAATGAATCAAATCAATAGTACCTTGATAATCTTTAGAAAGGTTCCTAATTTGATGAAAATCTGACATTTTTGAGCGTGACTATGGTATAGATTGATAATGTAAATCTTAGAGTGGTTAAATTGGCTGAGATTTCACTTTGTTCAGCAAATCAGCTTCTGAGTCATTAAGAGTTGGCAGTAATGTGATGGAGCATTTGGACATATGAAAAGACACTTGGCAGATCTTGTCTGGTTTACGTGTTGAAAATTTGACAAGGTTAGCAAAGAATAATTAATGATAAATCTTAGGGAAGGACAGGAAACGTGAATACTCACATTTGTTGTAATCAGTTTTTTTTCCCCACTCTATTCTTCAGTTTGGGTTAATTCTAGGGATCTTCTTCAAGTTTACTGATCCATTTTCCTGATATTGCCAATCTGTTGTTTAGCCCACTGAGTGAATACTTCATTTCAGATATTGCAATTTAGAATTCTAAATTTATTTTTATTCTTTTTTTTTTTTTTTGCTGTACGTGGGCCTCTCACTGCTGTGGCCTCTCACGCTGCGGAGCACAGGGTCCGGACGCGCAGGCTCAGCGGCCGTGGCTCACGGGCCCAGCCGCTCCGCGGCAAGTGGGATCTTTCCGGACCGGGGCACAAACCCATGTCCCCTGCATCGGCAGGCGGACCCTCAACCACTGCGCCACCAGGGAAGCCCTATTTTTATTCTTTTTTAAATAGAATCTCCATCTATTTACTGATTAAGACGATATTTTCTTTAAGTCCTTGAAGATGTTTATAGCTACTTTAAAGCCATTGTCTGAAGATTCCAACTTCTGTATTATCTCACGGTCTGTTTCCATTCATAGTTATTTTTTCTTGATTATGGTCCACATTTTCCTGCTTCTTTGTATGGCTAGAATTATTTATTGTTTGCTATGTATTGTGGATGGTACATTATAAAGCGTCTGGGTTATGTTGCCTTCCTTTAAAGAATGTTGAGGTAGATAATTTTGGGGTGTTTCTCCTTCATCTTTCAGGCTTGGTTTTCAGCTTTGTTAGAGGAGGGCTATCCAATGAACCTTTCTGTAATGATGGTAATGTTCTATATCTCTGTTGTCCACTGTGGTTGCCACTAGTCACATTTAAATCTTAAGCATTTGAAATGTGGCAAATGAGACCGACAAAATGAATTTTAAATTTTATTTAATTTTAATTAGTTGAAATTTAAATATAAATTGCTATGTGTGGTTAGTGGCTACTGCATTGGTCAGTGCAGGTCTAGATTAAATCTTACTCTAGGGTATGGTCCTTCCTCCAGACCCTTCTGGAATCTCAGTGAATGGGGTGTTGATGAGTCTCTCCATTCTGACTGGGCCAGAGCACCAGTGTCTTCCAGAATTGTATAACCTCTACTATCTTTGTTCTGCTTTTAAATCTGTAATGGCCATTCTTTGGCAAGCTTTGTTGAGTTTTGCCCTGTATGTGTGCAGCCTGGCCTTTGGTGAAGGATCTACAGGGAGTTTTCACACAGGCTTATGCCACCGACGTACTATAATTAGGATTTGGAATTTTTACCATATTTTGATTTTACATATTTCATTGTCCTGTTACTGTACCTAAAGATGACCATAAAATTGTGGACTTAAAAAGTAAGATAGGCTACAATGATGGCTTTTTGGCTTCTTTCTCCCTGTTCCCAAAGTAACCTTCATTCCCCCATTATGTCTCTTATCACATTCCTCTAGTGAGTTATGTACATGTCTGCCTTCTCAACTAGTCTATGAGCTATTTAAGAGCAGGGACTGTGTCTTTTTCACTTTCATGTCTTCAATACTTAGAATCTGATGGATGCATAGTGATACCGTATTTATTGAGTTATGGAGGATTGAGAGAAGGCAGGAGGAACTAAACTTTTAACAGGCCAGACAAACCAGCACTGTAAAGGCCTCAAGTGAGCTATCCATGTGAGCTGAAAGAGGCAATCAGACAGAAATTGGGTTCAGCGGGAGCTGTCTGGGGATTGCTGTCACCTCACTGCACACTCATGGTCTCTTTTAAAAGCTGGGAAATTAAAAAGACTTTGTGACTCTCAACATTATTCCACTTTTCTAGTGGGGTCCTGAGAAAGCAGGGCTTTATGGAGGCAAAGAAAAGTGGGAGAGGCACACCTATGAATATATCCTCATACCTATCATGGTGATAACAGTAATTGTTATGAGTCAAGCATTGTATAAGTCTCTCACAGCAACCCTGTAAGATAGGTATTATTATTATCTCCATTTAACAGATGAGGAAACTGTGGTATAGAGAGAATAAGAACATGACCAGGTTATAAGAACTAATACTTGTCAGAGAGGGATCCAACCAGGCAGAGTGCTCCAGAGCCTATGCCCTAAGCCTCTACATGATCTAATCTCTCATATTCCTTTTCTGAATTATTATCTTGACATGAGGAAGAATGATGGATTAGCCTTGTTTACCAGCAATTTTCAGCATCAGTATTTTCAGAAAACACCTACTTTGCAGTGCTCTGCTAGACATCTGTAGTTAAAAGATGTGCTATATAGAGCTCTAGTCTAAGAAACTTGAATCTAGCTGGACAAATAAGACATAGAGCTAAAAACTGAATAATGATATGAAACATATGCTAAAAACAACTAAAGATTACACAGCTATTTTCAAAATTTATTATTACATAGAATACTTGGGGAAAATGATCATATAATCTAACTATATTACAGGTATAGAAACTGAAGTACACAGGGGTTGACTAACCTGCTCAAGCCCCTAATCAGTTACTTGACCATCCACCTATCTATCCATGCACCCATGCATCTATCCAATATTTATCAAGTGTCATAACAGAACTTTCAAAACATCCTGTGGGTGTTAAGTGTAGACATGGTGGTGTCAGGGAAGTTTTTCCAACTGCATCTGGTAGAGAAGAGCAAGCAGCAACATCTGAAGCAGGCAAACAATGTGAGATGGGACCTGAGTGCAAGGCAGGCTTGAAGAGTCGTGAGTTTGTGGCAGGGGTCGATTTCAGGGGAATCTGTCATTTCAGTCCAGTGGTCCTTCCACAACATCATAGCCGTCGCTCATTTGTTTTGAAACTGGCACTTCTTCAGATCTTTAACCCTTAGAAAGTGCTATGAGAAGAAATTGTTGTAGCAGATTGCATTCTCCAAGATGGTCACAATGAGCTCTCATCCTGCATGCTCTTCTTGTGACATGATGCTGACACTCTGCCCATTGAGGAGTGGGGTAACAGGTGAGTGGTGGTTGCCTCCCCAAATGTTTTTACATGATGAGTCTGAACATAGCAAAAATTCCCCTCACAGACAGGATCATATTAATAAGTGTACAATGATTTGGTTCCTATTTTTAGGCATTTGCTTTTCTTTGGCCTTTCTGACATCTCTACTTTCACCTGTGTAGTCACAGATGCAGGCAGCTTTGCTTTTACTATTCAACAAATATTTATTGAGTATCCACTATGTGTCAGGTACTGTTCTAGCACAGGTGATACAACCATGAACAAAACCAATAGTCTCTGCCCTCATAGAGCTTATACAACAGTGGGGAGAGATAAATACATACACATACATAAAATAGTGTTAGATAGTATACATGTTACAAAGGAAAAATAAAACAGAGTAAGGATATAAACTGTGACAGGGATTGTATTAAATAGGATGATCTCAAATGGCCTTTCTGAGGAGGAGACATTTGAGTAGAGAATTGAATTGAGTAACGGGCAAGCATGAAAGTATCTAGGGGAATAGTATTCCAGATAAAGAGAAGAAGTGCAAAGACCCTAAAAGTATTGCATGCATTTTCATCCTCTTCATGGGACTGTTGCTTTAAATGCTCCAGGGATGGAATCTGGGTCCAATAGCTCTCTTACTGTTACCATTTGCCAGCTGAGACCTCTTCAGCTTCCCAAAGGTAGGTACAGAGCTGCCTACCCTGAAACAGAGACCAATAGGTGGGTCCTGGGAATTTTCATCATTTGACACACATGCACATCAGGACCAGTTCTCTTAAGTGGAGATCTTTGGAACACCGGGGCCAATTTTTGTCTAAGTAGGTTGCTTAGTTTCCTGTCTCTGCTGCAGGCTCAGCCTCAGGAGTATCTAGAATCCTATTTTCAGCAATATTACCTTTTACTTGAAAATGTAGGGTTTTCAAGATTACTGGCCATAGCAGCAGATAGTCTCTCTTGTGTTTAGTTACCTATTTGCTGCATCTGCTTGCTGAGATGTCTAGTGGGAGACAATTTGGGCATTCTGAAACCAATGCAGCCTCTCTGAGGTCAAACTCATCTAGCACTTAATAGCCATATGGCCTCAGGCAAATGATGCCTCTCTGGGTCTCAGCTTACTCACCTGTAAAATGGCTACAGTTTCTTCTTGATGGTAAGTCCCTCTTACTTCCATTCACCAAACCCTGAATAACTCCTGGATCTGGGTAGTGTGAAATTACCTTAATTCACTTGGAAGATAGGGTAAGACATTCAGGAGCATGGTGAGCCTGCTCCCTTGATGGAAGCACTCGGCTGGCAGACACATTAATTTTGATGATTGCTCACTCAGTTTTCCTCTTGTCAGACACTAGTTACTGGCTCTTGAGAGGGTTGTCAATCCTTTTACTGGGTACAGAGGCTGGGAGAAGATACAGAGTGTCTAAACTCCAACAAATGGCTCTCAAAATGCTGCCCACTAAATGGTATGGTGGATCCAAAAGCACTTGGAAGCTTAGATATTGTCTGATTTTCTAAAGTTTGAGATGTGAGGCATATGTAGAGAGAGTGTCAATGAACATTGTAGAGCTTCTGGGAAGAGCAACGTGTTTCCAGGGGATAGAAAATATAATCAGGGCCCACAGACCTGTGGGATTGACAGCATAAAAAAATTTCAGATCTAATATTTCAATTATTCTTTCTAAAAACTTTTGAGAGCCATAAGCTTAAATGATAGCCAGCAAACCTGTTTCTACTGAACACTGAAATGTCTCTAATGAGAAAAATTGTCCTTTAAAATTGATGAACTTGGACGTTATTACTGCCTGGCAAAAAGGCACCTGTGCCATTATCCACACAGAGTGTTCTGTGTTCATACCTGATGATTCTGCTTATGTGTTATCTTTATTAAATCACATGAGGACACACAAGTGAATGCCCTGAGTGATCTGACCCCCAGCCTAGGGAACTTACTAAATCAGTGGTTCAGACCATGGTGCTCTTTGTGGAAAAAAGTATTGCTTACATCAGGAATCATCATCTTAATCTGTGTTTACTCTTGCGTGTTGCCTATATCGTTGCTGTGGTATCTTCCTCCAGTGCAGCCAGATAGCCACTGAAGGGGTCACCTCCATGCTAATGAAACACCTTGCTGACCACTCAGGGCACATTACAGAAGAGGGTGGCATGTGACATTATAAGAGCCGGTCACAAGGGGGTGGAGTGTTCGAGGAGGTCATCAAGAGGACATGATGGCCAGTTGACCCATGACGGTGAGACCCTGGCAACTGGAGGTTCCTCACCCCTCCCCGTCCTTGGTTGTACGTCCTGCCCATCATTCCAACAGTGGAAGCCATTTTCAAGGGCACAGCCTTGAGAGAGCAAATGTGTTATGGAGATGCATTTAAGCATTGAACCCAATTAAGGATTCAGTTAAGGGTGATTGAACCCCGTTAAGTCCTCTGTATAAACTTTTAAGATTCTGGCAGTGGGTATGGGAATCTACTCATCTTGCAGCTGGCCAAGAAAAGACTTGAATGTAAGTTCCCTTGCTTATTAAACCTGCCACTACAAAAACAAAACAAAACAAAACCCCCCAAAAACTTTGTGAAGAAGGCAGAATATATTTTTTCATTCATTCATTCATTCATTCATTCAGCTGTCATTTGTCAAGCACCTATTGTGCCTCAAGCAGGAATAGGCTTTTTCTTTCATGTAAATTATCTCATTTAATTCTCAAGGCCCCTTGAAAGGAGTCCTCAGAGTTTCTCTTTTCTATATGAGACAGTCTCAGGAAAATAAAGTACTATCCCAGATTAGGAAGGATAGAAGCAAGGCTGATATTAAGCAGGTGCACACCAATGTGGTTATACTTTCTGTTAAAATATCAAAATATGTCTAAGTCTCTAGAAATAGTCACTGCGTGACTCAAGTGGCCCCATCCAACTCCTTCAGTTCCTTGCCTCCAAATCCTTCACATGATTTGATAACTCAGTGGTTGGCACAGCTGGGGGATACTGGGTCCCAGCTCCAGCGTGACAGCCAGTGTTGGTTCTAATCAGTTCTTCTGCCATACTGGTCAGTAAGTATTTGAATATCACCCCGCACATTAAAGTTCAGGGAAATTAAAGTTTGGAGAGATTAAGTGGGTTGTCCAGAGTCCCAGGAGGATACAAACCCAGGTCTTTGACTCTTAGTTGTGTTTTATTTGTTTTACAATACTACCCTATCTTTCAGTAAGTGGAACTGGAAATATTGGGTCTATTGATTTTGCATTTTTCTCTCAAAATCTTTATATGGCTTGTTTCTCAACATGTAATTTAATATATATTATGATATAAAATTATATAAGTATATATCTATGATAATATAAATGATATATAAATAATCAACTTGAAAGGTTAAAACTTTAGTGCTTTTTATCGGATGGAAGCAAATAAGGGAAGCATCCTCTGCAGACAGTTTGGTTATGATAGCCTTGGAATTTGTGGGTTGGAAAGTAGCACACTTTATAAGGAGTATGCTTCTGTTCTCCAGCATATTTTATTTGATCTTCATACCACTCTGGGGGCAGAATCTCCCCCTGGCAGGAAGGCTGCTGAAATTTCTGAATATTTGAGATGGCACTGGGGCTGTAAACAGAGCCTTTTTTGAATGTAGAGTTCAGGATTGGAAGAAAGAGTTCAGTCTGGGCAAAGCAAGTACCTAAAGACAGGGCTTCATAGTCACTGGATCTCAGAGCTGAAAAGGCTTTAGAAATTTCCTGATTCATTCAGTTGAAATTTTTTAAGTAACAGCAATGAACTAGGCTCTAGGAAACGCTAAAGATTCAGAACTAAAAATCAGTTTCTACTCATATTGAACTCAAAGGCTCATTGAGAAACAGACCAGGAGGAAGATGTAACTGTATACTCTAATACAGCTGTTGTTGGGGACTGAAAGAGAGAGCTGACTGGGGAGCAAAACGTACTGCCAAGCAGCCTAAGTACCCTTCCAGGGTTGAAATGGTGCTCCTATTTTCTAGCAGAAAAGAACAACGCTGAGTTGAACCAAGATAGGGAGTTATGCCAGAGAGTGGTTTAAATAATGGATCACAATGTCCAGGCTGGTTACAGAAGAATGTGAAACTGACAGTGTAAGAGAAAGTGGAGATT
This sequence comes from Globicephala melas, assembly GCF_963455315.2. Lineage (NCBI taxonomy): Eukaryota > Metazoa > Chordata > Mammalia > Artiodactyla > Delphinidae > Globicephala > Globicephala melas. Next base: position 84,907,604 of record NC_083321.1, read on the forward strand.
CCATTGCCTGGATGTCTTAGGTCAAAGTCAAGAGCAGAAGTGACAAACGGTGGTGTGCAGGAGTGCAATAGAGGAAGAGGTCCAGGGAGTGACACTGTTAGATAGCTGAGGCGTGGAGAACGAAGAGGCAGCAGCATGTTCTGTGGAGGCGCCAGGCTTCAGCCAAGGCATGATGGAGAGGAGTGTTCCACGAAGAGCCTGGGAATACTGGGGGATATAGAAGAAAGGGTTAAGAGGATAGAAGGGTTGCAACTGGAATGAAGAAAGCACAGAGAATGAAGGTGTGAGGGGATAAATGACGGTGGACTAGTATTTTGGGCAAGAGTCAAGGATGGGAAGGACACAGAGCTGGCATGTTTTCCAAACAAAGGACCCACTGAGGTTGTTTCAGTGCTGAGGGCGCTGAGGTCCCAGATGGAGTCAGGGACTCGGAGGACATGCTGGAAGATGTGCCTTCATTTAAGGTTCCAAATGGGGCCTGGGAGAGAGTGCCATTGTGTCTTCATATACATCCTTCTCCACCTCAGCAAAAGATAGGACGGCTCTGTTTCCAGAATCCCCAGCTTGATTTGGAGGACTTACGTTTCTGGAAGGAATCTGCTGAGGTCTCAGTGGATTCTGCTCTAGAGGGGATTATAGCCAGGTGTAGACAATGTCATTTGGCAGTTCCTGGGATCTTGCCTTCATGCAGTAAGCATCATCAGCCATGAGCTGTCCTTATATGTATTGTGTCAAATTTGAAATTTTGATGAGTTAACCTTTTTCTTTCATTGGTGAAAAGATATGGTTTCTGAGAAAGTCCAGTTATATTCAGATACATTTTATTCCAATTTACTTCTAAAGTTTAGAAGTTGGAAAAATGACGTCTCTGTTGTTAAGAATACATGCCTTTCGAGGACGACATTCTGTTGACTTTAACTCATAGTTTTGGAGGCTTCACAGTTATTTCAGACCAAGAAAAGAAGTCAGTCTCTCTCACTAAATAGTGAGCTCTTGAAGGTTGGTTCAGAAGGGGTATTCAGTAAATGTTTGTAGGGTTAATAGCAAGTTTTTGACCATTTCCTGGTGTGATGGGGCAGCTGTTTCTTCACTAATAATCCCTCATTCCACAGGCCCTCCTTTTCTGATCCTGCTGTCTCTGACCTACATGGAAGTGCAGGATACCTACCTAATATCTCATTCCACTGTGCACGCTTCTAACTAATGTCCCTTCCTCCAAAATATGCCTTCTCCAGTCCATTCCTTTGTGCAAAAGCCGTCGATGGAGATCTCTGTTCCTTAAATGACAATATCTAGAGTTCAGAGTGTGGCAGTCAGTGACTTCCATGTTATAAGCAATATCTTCTCAACTTAATTTTCCATTTATACTTTATAGGAACTTACCTTTCCAGCCAAATTGATCTGTTGACTGTCATTTGTTTGGGACTTGTATTTTATTACCTTATTTATTCTCACCTTACTTGGAACAGCAACCTATTCCTTCTGCTTATTTTCTGCTTTCTGAAACCAATGCATGTTAATGAAGTTTTTCGGTATTGACTATAAATGCAATAAGAGTTCACTTGAAGTAAATCCAGTCAGTCACTCAACCAACATTTATTGAGCTTATACTATGTGTCAGCCAATGTTTTAGGTACTCTTTGGCAACAACAATAATGATAGCTAAAACGTATGTGTTAGGGACTCTTCTAAGTGTTTTACATGTAATTGCTCATTTAATTCACTGCAGTAATTTAACTCAAATAATATTACTTTAATGTAAATACATTCTGCTCTCATGTGACTCACAGTCTTATTTGTAGAGACAGAAAGTTAAAGGTAATCATGATGCAGTTTGGTAACAGCGTTAATCACATGGCACTATGGGATTGCATATGGTATGGTATTGGTTTTATATTACTGTGTAACAAATTACCACAGATATAGTGGCTTAAAACAACACAAAGTTATTATCTCACAATTTTTGTAGGTCAGAAGTATGGCATTGCTGTGTTATTTGCTTGTGGTCTTATTGGGCTAAAATCAAGGTGTCAATTAGGCTATGTCCCATCTGGGGCTTAGCATTCTCTTCCAAGATCACTGGTTGTTAGCAGAATTCATCTTCTTTGAGATTGTAGGTCTGAGATCCCCATTGTTTTGGTAGTTGTCAGCTACAGTTCTGTTTAATCTTCGAGGGGCCTTCCTAAGGTTCTTTCCAGGTGGCCCCCTCCATCTTCAAGCCAGCAATGGCTCATCAAAACTCCTTCATGTTTCAAATGTCTTACTTCCTCTTCTGCCACCAGCCACAGATAACTCTGCTTTTAAAGGGCTCATGTGATCAGGTCAGGCCCACATGGACCATCTCTCTTCTGATTAACTCAAAGTCAACATATTAGTAACTTTAATTGCACCGGCAATATCTCTTTTACCATCCATGCAATGTAACATGATCATAGCAGTGATGTCCTGTCGTATTCACAGGGGAAGGGGTTGTATGTGGGAAAGGGTCATTGCGGATCATTTTGGAATTCTACCTGTGGACATATAAGATGAGCACTTCATCTAATTTTGGGATTGGAATGGGAGTAGGCAGAGCAGGAGAAAGCTATTAAAAGAAAGTGATAAGTAGAGAGCTAAAGAATTTATAGGAATTAGCCAGGTGAAAAAGAGTAGAAGTGAAAATGGGTAGGAGAGGGTTCCTGACCAGTGTAGTGAGGGTGATATTTGATCTCAACCAATGTTCTTTTTGTTCCTGATATTTATTTTCTGAACTGAAATCTTTTATTTATTTTGTGTTTTGTTCCTGATATTTCCCTGTGTACTTAAACATATCCATTTATTTCAGCTGGCAGCTAAGGCAGCCTGAACTTATAACGTCAGGGAAGGGATGGGTCAATATTCAGCTTTTGCGTTCCACAGCAGACTTCTAAACCTCATGGTAGAGCCAGTAGATAAAATTTTTTTCTGACTCAGAAGTCGAAACCCTGAAGGACTGAGACATAGAATTTTGACTTGGAAGACTGAGAATCTGTCAGAGTCTGCTTTTCCAAGTGAGAAGAAAGAAATTCTTCCTGGGAGAAGAGCAGTAGAATTAGAAACTGGTGCAGCTATCTGATAAAGGGTAGTGTAGCCTATACTTGGTCTGAGCCCTGTCTGGGTGAGGATGATAGAATCATCATATATATTGGAGGGTAGGAGAGCAGAAGGGAGCTGAGTCCTGCATCCCTGTTTGGAGTCTTGGGGCTCGTCAAGTTTAGCAGAGTTCTCTTGTCTCCAGGGCAAGAGGCATTAGTGAAGAGATGGCTGTGGGGGATATCTAGTCAAAGAGTCCTGACATAGCCTTGCTCAGTTGTCTATCACCCCAAAGAGACTGAGAGTATGGACCAGCAGACTTGACCAGGCTTTGTGGACAAAAATCTAAGATGTAGCAGAGGAGGCTGGGTTAGTCTGTAGAATCAGAGAACACCTGGAAACTCAAGCCCTGAAGCAGATGTAAGTATGGAAGGAATCTGATGATGGGTCAGTGGGGAGATGCCCATCTCATCAGGTGCCAGAATAAAGGGTGGACAATACCAAGGTGAGAAGATTTTCCTCACCCATACTCCAACCTAAGCATTATGTAAGCCTGCCTGGAATTTAGATGCAATCCTAGGAAGAAGAAGAATCTGAAAATCCAGAAATGATCTGAGCAAGAAGAAACAAATGTGCCTACAATTAAATTACTATTTCTAGTTAGATTGGGAGCTTGAGCTAGAAATCACATTTAATTACAGAAAAATAAAAAGGATTATATTTCTAGATGTCTGAGTTTGTGGCCTGGGGAATTTGTATCCACTGCAAAATTCTGAAAATAGTGAAAGCATTGTGACAAAAGAGGCTGGAGGGAGAGGGCTTGAACTGGATCTTAATGGATTTGCAGGACAGGAGAGAGTAATATGTGGGGGAGGGGAGGGAGGATTAATACAGAGCATGAATAAAGGGAGAGAGGGATAAATGGAGGTGAAGTGGGGTGGAGCCTAGTTGGGGCACAGAATTCATTCAGGGGGACACATGGTTGAACATAGAGGGTGGAGTCAGATTATGAAGGGCCTCAGTGGGTTGGGAAGAGTTGGTGCTGAATAGGATCGTAAGATCTCAAGCTTACTAGAGAGGGAAAAGTGAAGCAACGTTTACTGCATACTTTCTGAGGCCCAGGCACTTTGCAAATTATGTACCATTTATTTGTAATAAACTTCAAGGCATGCATTATCCCCATTTTACAAATGAGTACACTGAGGCTCAGGGTTTTCAATTTCTTATATAAATTCCAACAACTCTAGTTGGTGGAGCAGGGATTTAAATCCTTGTCCTTGGCTCCAAAGCCCAGGAATCTCCCACTGCATCTGAGTCTTCCTGTAGTACATTTCTGAATAAGGGAGAGGCATGAATAATCAGCATTTTTGAAAGATTGGTCTGGCATAATTGTGAATGATGGATTGGAGAGCAGGAGGCTGGAGAGCAGAAGCTGGAGCCTTAATTTGGGGAGCAGGTAACATGGGCCAGATTTGGGAGATGTTAATGGAAAAGGAGAGGGAGGATATACCCAAGAAACCCCTTGAAGGAAGAAGCTGCATAAGATGGATCTGATAGATGAGACTATTTGTTTTTTTTTTTTTTCTTTTACTTGAAATGTTTTCCCTCCCCAGGTTCCAATGGTTTCAACTGCAATCTCCACAAATCTACAGCTGTTTAAAAAAATCATAAAACATTAAAACGCAGTAGTAGCCCAAGGCTTTTCACTTTTGGCAGGTTTATTTGAGGACATCTAATTCTCATAATTAGTTTCCAGAAGGTATGAGCTCTAGCTGCAGTGTTTCAAAGAAACAGTTTAACTTTCTCCAGGCTTTTTGATAGGAAAATTGCTTGCTACACACCCAGCTACACAGACTGTTCTTTTGTAACATATGGGAAAAGAACAATGAAAGCACAAGCCTTCTAAGGTGTCTAAAATTTATGCAATTTTATGCCCACATTTTCATGGAATTTCTGGTAAAAAGACATCTGGAAGCTTGCTATCAGCAGTCTGACACCAGCAATGGGTCCCTATTCCTGAGGCAGGTCTGCATATCAGGGGCTCCCAGTGTTTTGTGAGGAGTTACTTTTTTTCTTAAGGCCTTGCCATCACCTGAAGTTACAGTCTAGGTTCTGGTTAATACTTCAGATTATTTGTTGTGAGCTGTAAAAGCAGATGCTAGCTATCTTAAGCTAAAAAAATGGAAAAGTAATGGAAGATTCCTGGGGTATTTCATGAGACTGAAGGAAGAGCAAAATAGTTGATGAAGTAGGGCAGCTCTGGGGATCCCAGCTGCAGGACTTGGTAAATACCTTTATATGCAGTCCAGCTCTGAGACTGAGAGCTCTTCCATTGAAATTTTAAATTCCCAGGAAAGAATTTGATCAGATTAGTTAGATGTGGGACTCTCACTGTGCATCAGATGTCATTTCCAGAAGCAGGACTCAGTGTGAGTCAGGCAGGCATCCCATTATACGTCTACAAAAATGACCTTGGAGTCAAATAGCTCTGGGTTAAATCCAGCTATTCTCCATTCATTCATTTATTCATTCACAAATATTTATTGAAAATCTATTGCATCTAATATGTCTGTATTTCATATTTTTAAATGTGGGTTTCTATTTTCTGAGGAAGGAATATAGAGACAGTCGCTGGAATGTGTGGGTTTGACAGTCAAGTTTATCAATAAGTAAGAAAGCATTTATAGAGAGCAACTCTCCTGTTAAGAATTAAGGCAAACTACAGAGGAACACTGATGGAAAAGAGGTATTTAGGGCAATAAGTGGCTAGGTGAACTACTAGGTAAGACTTCAATTTTGAGTCTATAAATGTGAATTTGTACAAAATTTCCAGAGAGTGAATACATGTCAAAAGCCTTAAAAATGTTTATTTTTGGACTCAGAAATTTAACTTCTAGGCATTTATCCAATGGAAATAATTTGACAAGGGTAGAGATATTATATTGCAAAATGTTCAACATAGCAGGTTTAAAATTTGGAAATGATTTGAACATCAACAGAATCAGATTGGTTAGATTGATTATCATACTATATGTGTAATGGACTACCTAGCCATTAGTATCATGTTTTAAAAGACTATTTATTGATATGAAAGATGCCAAGTAATGCAAAGTGCTTGCAAATCTGTATTATTCCATGGTTTTTGGTGAAAAAACAAGGAAAAGCATACATATACAAAAATATCTAGAGATAACAGTACTTATCTCTGAATAATGATATTACAGGGGTTTACATGTTTACTTTTTATTCCTTGTTTATATTTTCAAATTTTCTACAGTAAAGGTATTATTTTTATAATTAAAAAAAGAAATTAAGTATTAAAAAATCTAGGAAATTGCTTGGCTTCCTACTTTAATTAACCAACTGAATGCCAGCCATCTCCTTTGCTATTTTCAGAATCTTTGAGGGCAGCTGGAAAGCTGACCTTTCTTTTTTTCTGCCTCTGCATAACAGAAACAGCTTTTGCATAGTTTATACTAGGACACTATCAGAACATTACACTTGGGAAGTAACTCAGGAAGCATTAGAGGCAGTGCTAAGAGGAGGCTTGAAAGTACCTGGAGATAAACAAATAATATGGGGGGCAATGTTGGGACTTGCTGGAGCCGCAGGGGTCTTTTCTGTCTCTGTCTTGTGGTTAGCCAGTCAATAGAAGCCCATGATTTGTGATTTATGTGTCTGCTATCTGTGTCCTTTACGTTGAGTGTATTGCTGAGTAGATCATGCCTCTCCTTGGGCCACAAAAGCAGGACAGCTCTAGTCTGCTTCCTCCCCGGGCTGTTTTATCTTAAAGTGTTTAAAAGGAAGGAAAAAAATGAACTCCCTTAGACTATCTATCAATGCTTTCCTCTCCCCCTTTTTTAAAAAAGGTAAACCCATAATTTTTTGTTGTTTACTTTGAAATAATAATAAAATGCTATTAGGCTCTTCCTAAGAGATGGAAGAAATTATGCGACTTTTAGCTCTCCCAGCCCATGTGCAGGCAGCTCAAATGCTGATGTAGTTTCAGCTCATTGCTTGGCAGGGCTCTCCTGAATCACAGAATTTATGGAGGAAGAGCCAGCTGTATGTTTGAGTGTCAAGTTTCCCAACCACTCAGCATCTCTGTTTCTTGGTTGACTCATCTGCAAAATGGAGATCATAATACCTGTCTCAGTATTTTGGAGTTTAGGGATCATATATGTAGAGCACTGAACATGTTCTCTGGTATATTAGCAAGTACTAAAATATGGTAACAATATCATCAACTAGGACTACATGTTGCAGCCATGGAAAATCCAACTCAAAGTGGCTTATATAATAAAGGAAATTTGTTGGCTGACATATATGAAAAGATCAGGGGTAGGAGTAGCTTCAGATGAGATTTGATCCACCTTCTTAATAGTGGCACCAAGGAAACTTTCTGTTCATCTCTCCCATCCCACCCACCTTCACAATCAACCCTCTGTTCACCTCGACCTTCTAGGCTTTCCTTTTTTTACCGTACTAGTTCTAGATCTCAGATTGTCACTTTCTATCCTACAGGGAAAAAAAGAAAAAGTCTCTACTGGTGTTTCTAGTTGGAAAGAGAAGTTTCCTTTGCTTGAAACTGTAGCTTCAAGTTGCAGCTTCATATTTCACTGGTTCTGATTGGGTTTCATCCTCACACCAAACTTTGCAGCCAGAAAATGGTGTGTGTTAATTGGCTGGGCTTAATCAAGTTCTATCCCTAGAGTTAAGGCTGAGTTGATTCCCATCCAAACTACATAGCTGAGAATGGAGTAGTTGTAGTTGTGTAAAGGAAATCTGAATATAAAGGATGTTTGGTACAAGGTGTTAATGTGCAAACAACAGATGTTTATCACTGTGGTTTTTAATTTGCTCTTCTCTGATAATTAACAATAGTGAGCAATTTTAATACACTTATTGGCTTTTCCTCTTTTGTGAAGTGACTGTTCAATTCTTTTGCTCATTTAAAAAAAATTGTGTTATCCTTTTTAAAAAAATTGATTTGTAGGAGTTCTTTTTGCCAGTGATACATATTGCAAATATCTTCTCCCATCTGTGGCTTGCCTTTTCATTCTTTTAAAGGAATCTTCTGATGAACATAAGTTCTTAATTTGAGTAGAGTCCAACTTATCAGTGTTATTCCTTATGGTTAGTATTTTTACTGTTCTGGTTAAAAACTCTTTTCCAACACCAGCTATCCTCTGATGTTATCTTTATTGTTTATTTTACTCTCCACATTTAGGGCTGCAATCCATCTGGAATTAACTTTTGTATACGAAGACATTTGGACCTGGAGTTTTCTTTTTTTGGAAGGGTTTTAAATTACAAATTCAATATCTAATAGATATTCACATATTTTATTTATTCTTTTGTCAGTTTTGGTTAGTTATGTTTTTCCAGGGGTATGTTTATTTCACCTAAATTGTTGAATTTATTGGTATAAAGGTTTCAGTAATATTTCCTTATTATCCTTTTAATGTTTATAGTAGGGCTTGGCAAACTTTCTTCTGTAAAGGGCCAGATAGTAAATCTTTTAGGCTTTATGAGCCATGTGGTCTCTGCCACAAATACTCAACTCTGCTGTTGTAGTATGAAAGCAGCCATAGATAAAACATAAATGAATGAGCATGGCTGTGTTCTAATAAAACTTTATTTGTAGGCATTAAAATATAAATTTCATGTGATTTTCATATGTCACAAAATATTGTTCTTCTTTTGATTTTTTTTTTCCTCAACAATTAAAAAATGTAAAAACCATTCTTAGCTTGCAAGCTATACAGAAACAGGTAATGGCAGATTTGGCCCATGGACCATAGTTTGCCTACTGCTCTATAGCATCTATAGCACTGGACTCTCTTTCATTCCCAAGTTGTTAATTTGTGCTTTCTCTTATTCTTTTCTTACTCAGTCTTGCTGGAGGCTTTCACTTTTAATAATCTTTTTTAGAAGCAATTTTTGGCTTTGCTGTCTTTTTTTTTCCTATAGTTTGTCTATTTTCTATTTCACTGATTTCTGTTCTTATTTGTATTATTCCATCTATTTACTTTATGTTTAATCTTAGGTTATTAATTTTAAAGCTCTCTCTTTTTCTAATACAAGAATTTCAACCTTTATATTCACTCTTCTAAGCATTACATCAGGTACATCCCACAAATTCTGTTACGTTGCATTTTATGTTCATTCAGTTCACAGTATTTAAAAGTTTTCCTTATGGTTTCTTCTTTGACTTAAGGATTATTTAGAAGTGCATTGCCTAATTTCCAAATAGTCAATGTTTTTGCTTTTTTGTTATTGGTTTCTAATTTATTTCTGTTGTGTTCAAAGAATACACTCTATAAGGGTTCAACCTTTTGAAATCTGCTGAGATATTTTATGGTATGTAATATAGTTTATCTTGGTAAACATTCTATATGTATTTGAAAATCTTTATTTTACAGTTTTTGAGTTAGATATCAACTAGATCAAGTTGGTCAATAATTTTGTTCAAATATTCTCTATGTTTATTGACATTTTACTCGTTCTGCTAGTTGCTGACTGAGTGCTGCTTAAATCTCCAAATATGATTGTGGATTTGGTTATTTATTCATTTGGTTCTGTTAGTGTTTGCTTTATGTATTTTGTTAATCTTTAGTGGAGTATAATTGCTTCACAATGTTGTGTTAGTTTCTGCTGTACAACAAAGTGAATCAGCTATATGTATACATATATCCCCATATCCCCTCCCTCTTAAGCCTCCCACCCACCCTCCCTATCCCACCTCTCTAGGTCATCACAAAGCATTGAGATGATCTCCCTGTGTTATGCAGCAGCTTCCCACCAGCCATCCATTTTACATTTGGTAGTATATATATGTCAATGCTATTCTCTCACTTTGTCCCAGCTTTACCTTCCCCCACCCTGTCCTCAAGTCTGTTCTCTACGTCGCCGTCTTTATTCCTGCCCTGCCACTAGGTTCATAAATACCGTTTTTTTTTAGATTCCATATATATGCGTTAGCATACGGTATTTGTTTTTCTCTTTCTGACTTACTTCACTCTGTATGCCAGACTCTAGGTCCACCCACCTCATTACAAATGACTCAGTTTTGTTCCTTTTTATGTGTGAGTAACATTCCATTGTAAATATGTGTCACATCTTCTTTATCCATTCACCTGTCAGTGGACATTTAGGTTGCTTCCATGTCCTGGCTATTGTAAATAGTGCTGCAGTAAACATTTGGGTACATGTATCTTTTTGAATTATAGTTTTCTCAGGGTATATGCTCAGTAGTGGGATTGCTGGGTCGTATGGTAGTGCTATTTGTAGTTTTGTAAGGAACCTCCATACTGTTCTCCATAGTGGCTGTACCAATTCATATTCCCACCAACAGTGCAAGAATGTTCCATTTTCTCCACACCCTCTCCAGCATTTATTGCTTCTAGATTTTTTGATGATGGCCATTCTCACCGGTGTGAGATGATATCTCATGGTACTTTTGATTTGCATTTCCCTAATGATTAATGATGTTGAGCATTCTTTCATGTGTTTGTTGGCAGTATGTATATCTTCTTTGGAGAAATGTCTATTTAGGTCTTCTGCCCATTTTTGGATTGGGTTGTTTGTTTTTTTGTTATTGAGCTGAATGAGTTGCTTGTAAATTTTGGAAATTAAACCTTTGTCGGTTGCTTCATTTGCAAATATTTTCTCCCATTCTGAGGGTTGTCTTTTGGTCTTGTTTATGGTTTCCTTTGCTGTGCAAAAGCTTTGAAGTTTCATTAGGTCCCATTTGTTTATTTTTGTTTTTTATTTCCATTTCTCTAGGAGGTGGGTCAAAAAGGATCTTGCTGGGATTTATGTCATAGAGTGTTCTGCCTATGTTTTCGTCTAAGAGTTTGATAGTTTCTGGCCTTACATTTAGCTCTTTAATCCATTTTGAGCTTATATTTGTGTATGGTGTTAGGGAGTGATCTAATCTCACACTTTTAAATGTACCTATCCAGTTTTCCCAGCACCACTTATTGAAGAGGCTGTCCTTTCTCCACTGTACATTCCTGCCTCCTTTATCAAAGATAAGGTGACCATATGTGCGTGGGTTTATCTCTGGGCTTTCTATCCTGTTCCATTGATCTATCTTTCTGTTTTTGCGCCAGTACCATACTGTCTTGATTACTGTAGCTTTGTAGTATAGTCTGAAGTCAGGGAGCCTGATTCCTCCAGCTCTGTTTTTCATTCTCAAGATTGCTTTGGCTATTCGGGGTCTTTTGTGTTTCCATACAAATTGTGAAATTTTTTGTTCTAGTTCTGTGAAAAATGCCAGTGGTAGTTTGATAGGGATTGCAATGAATCTGTAGATTGCTTTGGGTAGTAGAGTCATTTTCACAATGTTGATTCTTCCAATCCAAGAACATGGTATATCTCTCCATCTATTTGTATCATCTTTAATTTCTTTCATCAGTGTCTTATAATTTTCTGCATACAAGTCTTTTGTCTCCTTAGGTAGGCTTATTCCTAGATATTTTATTCTTTTTGTTGCAGTGGTAAATGGGATTGTTTTCTTGATTTCATTTTCAGATTTTTCCTCATTAGTGTATAGAAATGCCAGAGATTTCTGTGCATTAGTTTTGTATCCTGCTACTTTACCAAATTCATTGATTAGCTCTAGTAGTTTCCTGGTAGCATCTTTAGTATTCTTTATGTACAGTGTCATGTCATCTGCAAACAGTGACAGCCTTACTTCTTCTTTTCCGATTAAGATTCCTTTTATTTCCTTTCCTTCTCTGATTGCTGTGGCTAAAACTTCCAAAACTATGTTGAATAAGAGTGCTGAGAGTGGGCAACATTGTCTGGTTCCTGATCTTAGTGAAAATGCTTTCAGTTTTTCACCATTGAGGATGATGTCGGCTGTGGGTCTGTCATATATGGCCTTTATTATGTTGAGGAAAGTTCCCTCTATGCCTACTTTCTGCAGGGTTTTTATCATAAATGGGTGTTGAATTTTGTCAAAAGCTTTCTCTGCATCTATTGAGGTGATCATATGGTTTTTCTCCTTCAGTTTGTTAATATGGTGTATCACGTTAATTGATTTGTGTATATTGAAGAGTCCTTGCATTCCTGGAATAAACCCCACTTGATCATGTTGTATGATCCGTTTAATGTGCTGTTGGATTCTGTTTGCTAGTATTTTGTTGAGGATTTTTGCATCTATATTCATCAGTTATATTGGTCTGTAGTTTTCTTTCTTTGTGACATCCTTGTCTTTTGGTATCAGGGTGATGGTGGCCTCGTAGAAAGAGTTTGGGAGTGTTCCTCCCTCTGCTATATTTTGGAAGAGTTTGAGAATGATAGGTGTTAACTCTTCTCTAAATGTTTGATAGAATTCGCCTGTGAAGTCATCTAGTCTTGGGCTTTTGTTTGTTGGAAGATTTTTCATCACAGTTTCAATTTCAGTGCTTGAGATTGGTCTGTTCATATTTTCTATTTCTTCCTGATTCAGTCTTGACAGGTTGTGCATTTCTAAGAATTTGTCCATTTATTCCAGGTTGCCCATTTTATTGGCATAGAGTTGCTTGTAATAATCTCTCATGACCTTTTCTATTTCTGCAGTGTCAGTTGTTACATCTCCTTTTTCTTTTCTAATTTTATTGATTTGAGTCTTCTCCCTTTTTTTCTTGATGAGTCTGGCTAATTGTTTATCTATTTTGTTTATCTTCTCAAAGAACCAGCTTTTGGTTTTATTGATCTTTGCTATCGTTTCCTTCATTTCTTTTTCATTTATTTCTGATCTGATTTTTATGATTTCTTTCCTTCTGCTAACTTTGGGGTTATTTTTCTTTCTTGTTTCTCTAATTGCTTTAGGTGCAAGGTTAGGTTGTTTATTCAAGATGTTTCCTGTTTCTTAAGGTGGGCTTGTATTGCTATAAACTTCCCTCTTAGAACTGCTTTTACTGCATCCCATAGGTTTTGGGTCATTGTGTCTCCTTTGTCATTTGTTTCTAGGTAATTTTTTATTTCCTCTTTGATTTCTTCAGTGATCACTTCGTTATTAAGTAGTGTATTGTTTAGCCTCCATGTGTTTGTATTTTTTTACAGATCTTTTCCTGTAATTGATATCTAGTCTCATAGCATTGTGGTTGGAAAATATACTTGATACAATTTCAATTTTCTTAAATTTACCAAGGGTTGATTTGTGACCCAAGGTATGATCTATCCTGGAGAATGTTCCATGAGCACTTGAGAAAAATGTGTATTCTGTTGTTTTTGGGTGGAGTGTCCTATAAATATCAATTAAGTCCATCTTGTTTAATGTATCATTTAAAGCTTGTGTTTCCTTACTTATTTTCATTTTGGATGATCTGTCCATTGGTGAAAGTGGGCTGTTAAAGACCCCTACTATGAATGTGTTACTGTCGATTTCCCCTTTAATGGCTGTTAGTATTTGCCTTATGTATTGAGGTGCTCCTATGTTGGGTGCATAAATATTTACAATTGTTATATCTTCTTGGATCCATCCCTTGATCATTATGTAGTGTCCTTCTTTGTCTCTTCTAATAGTCTTTATTTTAAAGACTATTTTGTCTGATATGAGAATTGGTACTCCAGCTTCCTTTTGGTTTCCATTTGCATGGGATATCTTTTTCCATCCCCTTACTCTCAGTCTGTATGTGTCTCTAGGTCTGAAGTCAGTCTCTTGTAGACAGCATATATATGGGTCTTGTTTTTGTATCCATTCAGCCAATCTGTGTCTTTTGGTGGGTGTATTTAGTCCATTTACATTTAAAGTAATTATCGATATGTATGTTCCTATTCCCATTTCTAAATTGTTTTTGGTTCATTTTTGTAGGTCATTTCCTTCTCTTGTGTTTCTTGCCTAGAGAAGTTCCTTTAGCATTTGTTGTAAAGCTGGTTTGGTGGTGCTGAACTCTCACAGCCTTTGCTTGTCTGTAAAGGTTTTAATTTCTCCATGAAATCTGAATGAGATCCTTGCTGGGTAGAGTAATCTTGGTTGCAGGATTTTCTCCTTCATCACTTTAATATGTCCTGCCACTCCCTTCTGGCTTGCAGAGTTTCTGCTGAAAGATCAGCTGTTAACCTTATGGGGATTCCCTTGTGTGTTATTTTTTGTTTTTCCCTTGCTGCTTTTAATATGCTTTCTTTGTGTTTAATTTTTGATAATTTGATTAATATGTGTCTTGGCATATTTCTCCTTGGATTTATCCTGTATGGGACTCTCTGTGCTTCCTGGACTTGATTAACTATTTCCTTTCCCATATTCAGGAAGTTTTCAACTATAATCTCTTCAAATATTTTCTCAGTCCCTTTCTTTTTCTCTTCTTCTTCTGGAACCCCTATAATTCGAATGTTGGTGCATTTAATGTTGTCCCAGAGGTCTCTGAGACTGTCCTCTGTTCTTTTCATTCTTTTTTCTTTATTGTGCTCTTTAGTAGTTATTTCCACTATTTTATCTTCCAGGTCACTTATCCGTTCTTTTGCCTCAGTTATTCTGCTATTGATCCCATCTAGAATATTTTTAATTTCAGTTATTATGTTGTTCATCGTTGTTTGTTTCATCTTTTGTTCTTCTAGGTCCTTGTTACATGTTTCTTTTATTTTCTCCATTCTATTTGCAAGATTTTGGGTCATCTTTACTATCATTACTCTGAATTCTTTTTCAGGTAGACTGCCTATTTCCTCTTCATTTGTTAGGTCTGGTGGGTTTTTTATCTTGCTCCTTCATCTGTTGTGTGTTTTTCTGTCTTCTCATTTTGCTTATCTTACTGTGTTTGGGGTCTCCTTTTTGCAGGCTGCAGGTTCATAGTTTCCGTTGTTTTTGGTGTCTGTCCCCAGTGGCTAAATTTGGTTCAGTGGGTTGTGTAGGCTTCCTGGTGGAGGGGACTAGTGCCTGTGTTCTCGTGAATGAGGCTGGATCTTGTCTCTCTGGTGGGCAGGTCCACGTCTGGTGGTGTGTTTTTGGGTTTTTATGGACTTATTATGATTTTAGGCAGCCTCTCTGCTAATGGGTGGGGTTGTGTTCCTGTTTTGCTAGCTGTTTGGCATAGGGTGACAGCACTGTAGCTTGCTGGTCGTCGAGTGAAGCTGGGTGTTTTTGTTGAGATGGAGATCTCTGGGAGATTTTTGCCATTTGATCTTATGTGGAGCTGGGAGGGAGGTCTCTTGTGGACCAGTGTCCTGAAGTTGGATCTCCCACCTCAGAGGCACAGCATTCACTCCTGGCTGTAACACCAAGAGCCTTTCATCCACACGGCTCAGAATAAAAGGGAGAAGAAGTAGAGAGAAAGAATTAGTAGAAGTAGGAAGAAAGAAAGAAAGAAAGAAAGAAAGGAAGGAAGGAAGGAAGAAAGAAAGGAAGGAAGGAAGAAATAAAGAAAGAAGAAAAGAAGGAAAGAAGGTAAAAAGGAATGAAGGAAAGAAAGGAGGGAGGGAGGGAGCCAGGGAGGGAAGGATGGTGGGAGGAAGGAAGGAAGGAAGGAAAAAAGAAAGAAAGAAAGAAGATAAAGTAAAATAAAATAAAGTAAAATATAATAACATTATTAAATTAAAAAATAAATATTAAGAAAAAAATTTAAAAAAAAGAAAATGGACGGATAGAACCTTAGGACAAATGGTGGAAGCAAAGCTATACAGACAAAATCTCATACAGAAGCATACACATACACACTCACAAAAAGAGGAAAAGGGGAAAAAATCATAAATCCTGCTCTCAAAGTCCACCTCCTCAATTTGGGATGATTCATTGTCTAAAGGAGGGAAGGAAAGAAAGAAAGAAAGAAAGAAAGAAAGAAAGAAAGAAAGAAAGAAAGAAAGAAAGAAAGAAAGAAAGAAAGAAAGAAAGAAAGAAAGAAAGAAAGAAAGAAAGAAAGAAAGAAAGAAAGAAAGAAAAAATAAAATAATTAAAATAAAAATTAATTATTAAGAAAAACAAAATGGACAGATAGTACCCTAGGACAAATGGTGGAAGCAAAGCTAGACAGACAAAATCTCACACAGAAGCATACACATACACACTCACAAAAAGAGGAAAAGGGGAAAAAATCATAAATCTTGCTCTCAAAGTCCACCTCCTCAGTTTGGGATGATTCTTTGTCTATTCATGTATTCCACAGATGCAGGGTACATCAAGTTGATTGTGGAGCTTTAATCCGCTGCTTCTGAGGCTGCTGGGAGAGATTTCCCTTTCTCTTCTTTGTTCTCACAGCTCCCGGGGCTCAGTTATGGATTTGGCCCCGCCTGTGCATGTAGGTCACCGGAGGGCGTCTGTTTTTCGCTCAGAGAGGACGGGGTTAAAGGAGCAACTGATTCGGGGGCTCCGGCTCACTCAGGCCTGGGGGAGGGGGGACACGGAGTGCGGGGCGAGCCTGTGGCAGCAGAGGCCGGCGGGACGTTGCACCAGTCTGAGGTGTGCTGTGCATTCTCCCGGGGAAGTTGTCCCTGGATCACGGGACCCTGGCCGTGGCGGGCTGCGCAGCCTCCCGGGAAGGGGGGTGTGGATAGTGACCTGTGCTCGCACACAGGCTTCTTGGTGGTGGCAGCAGCAGCCTTAGCGTCTCCTGCCCATCTCTGGGGTCCGCGCTTTTAGCTGCAGCTCGCGCCCATCTCTGGAGCTCCTTTAAGCAGCGCTCTTAATCCCCTCTCCTCGCGCACCAGGAAACAAAGAGGGAAAAGTCTCTTGCCTCTTCGGCAGCTCCAGACCTTTTCCTGGACTCCCTCCCGGCTAGCCATGGTGCACTAACCCCTTCAGGCTGTGCTCACGCCGCCAACCCCATTCCTCTCCCTGTGCTTCGACCAAAGCCCGAGCCTCAGCTCGCAGCCCCACCCGCCCCAGCGGGTGAGCAGACAAGCCTCTCGGGCTGGTGAGTGCTGGTCGGCACCGATCCTCTGTGTGGACATCTCTCCGCTTTGCCCTCCGCAGCCCTGTTGCTGCGCTCTCCCCTGCGGCTCCGAACTTCCCCCTCCGCCACCCGCAATCTCCGCCCATGAAGGGGCTTCCTAGTGTGTGGAAACCTTTCCTCCTTCACAGCTCCCTCCCACTGGTGCAGGTCCCGTCCCTATTCTTTTGTCTCTGTTTTTTCTTTTTTTCTTTTGCCCTACCCAGGTATGTGGGGAGTTTCTTGCCTTTTGGGAGGTCTGAGATCTTCTGCCAGCGTTCAGTAGGTGTTCTGTAGGAGTTGTTCCACGTGTAGATGTATTTCTGGTGTATCTGTGGGGAGGAAGATGATAGCCGCATCTTACTCTTCTGCCATCTTCCCCCCGTCCCTCTTGTATTTTTTATTTATCACTTTCTCTTGAACTATGTTAAAAATCTTTGAAATTTTCTGATTGATTTTTTATTATTTTATTTTATTTATTTCCTTTTTATCCTATAGTTACTTTCTTTGGTGTCTATTCACTGTATTTCTTCAATTTAGTCTTAGATTCTGAAAAAAGTTTTTCTAATTCTTTTCTAACATGTCATTTCTTGCTTTATGTATTCCTCTTATCTAGTCATATATATATCTGAGCATTTCTATTTCTTATTTGTGATATTGTGTAAAAGCTTTAATAATTCTTGAATTTTTGATTACCTCATTTTGAAATATTTGAATAAAATTTTCTGCCTTGTGGTCACATTTTAAAATCTTTAAGAACTTTGTGGGTGGGGTCAGAGGCCCCACCAGGTGAACCTTCCCTCTCTTACTCTTACTCTCAGTTTTTCTCAATTTGGTTCCTTTTTCCACTGGCTTTCTCTCAGGTAAGAATCAATTCCTCTGATATAAGTTATTGGCTGAATCATTCTGAAATTAGAGAGCTGAAACACTCTTTGGCTTTCCCATGTCTTGGGGTATGTTTTTACCTTCACCTGCATCACAGAACTGGAGGAGGACTTTCTCAATTTCACTTGTCATTCCTATTTCTATTTGGTTTCCTTCTGAGTAAGGTTCTCTCTCCTGTGGGTAAAGTTTTGTAGCAATGTTTAAATTTCTACAACTTGGAGGGTTGATTGGTAGTCCCCTTTTATTTCCTGCCTTCCCTACCATAGAGCTGTAAGTCCTAGGCAGGTCAAAGTTGGTGGTTTGGTAGCACTTATTCACATCTTGGGTCTGTGGCAATTCTCTATTGTGAACTTTTGTTGCTGATGGCCCCTATGGAAATTTCCCCCCTTGGTTGTGGCTGATCTATTTGGTTTGTAGGAGGTGCTATGGGGACTCTAAGAAACTAGATTCTCACCAGATCATGCTGTGCTCCCTGCCCCTTATTAGATGAACTTGCTCCCTATTTTGTCTCTAAACTTCCTGCCTACTTGCCCCTTATGCAGATGTATCTATATCCAGATCTATCCTTAGCATCTTTCCTTCAGACTCAGAAGAATGTTCTAAGTATTACCAAGGGCAGGCTTCAGTTTCCTCTCCTCTTGCTACTTCTGTGAGCTCACTCTATCCCCCACTCTTTTTTTACCTTTAATCTCTCTCTTTCCTGACATCTTCTCCTTATCTCATAAACATGATCATCTTAAAAAATAAATCCTTTTATGATGCAATACAAGACACCATCCAAACTCTCCTCCCCCTTTATCCTCAAATTAATGATTAGTAGTCTTCTTTTCCTCACCTCCCAATATCTGTAACTCATTGCAAACTGCCTTTCATTTCCACCATTGTTTTTGAAATAGATCTTGTTATAGTCATCAAGAGTTACTACTTGAAAAATCTAATGGACATCTCTAGATTTATCTTATTTGACCTCACTGTTATATTGAGACTGTTGATCATGCCTTCCTGTACTCTCCTGTGTGTACCTGTAAGTCCCTAACTCTATAAGGACTAACAAAAGAAATGTGTTTCTTTAGTGCCAGTGAAGAATTTTCCTTCTCTAGAACAATTGTTTATTATAATCTTACAAAAAGTTGATGAATAATATCTGGTGAAATAGCAAGATCAGAGGTAAAAGCTCCCAAGCTTAAAAAGTGAAGAAATGTGGCTTAGAGGAAAAGAACCATGAATGAAGTTATCTGGAGATCTTGGAACTCTCACTAACTAGCTATGATCTTGAAGGACAACCTTCTTGAATCTGTGAAATGAAATGATGGTCTAGGTAAGTGCTATGAACCCTCATAGCTCTAACATTTGATTCTAATAGTCCAGCTAGTTATTTTCAAGAAGATATTTCAAATAATGCGGGATAATTTGGAGACAGCCTGGTGCAATGGCCTGGCAAAGTAAAGAAAACCCAAGACAAAATTATTAGCACTAGATATCTTCCCTGTACACACAGATTCATGAATTCTTGCCACATAATATGACCTTAGTTTCATGCCAGTTCCCCTTCACCCACAATCTTCTTCCTTTCCCTCTGCCTACTCATCCCACCCTCCCTTCCTCCAAGGCCCAATCATATCCTACTTCCTTATTTGTATTTGTCCTTTCTCTGTGTTTCTGTTTACTGGAATTATGATAATTACCACACTTCCATATTTAATTATTCCCCAAACATTTAATGTGACTTAAATTTACTTTTATGATGAAAAATTTTAAGCTCATAGGACACTGAGGCATGTGCTTTAAAATCCTCAAGACTTCATCAGGGACTAGCACTGCGTTGGGATCATAGTTGTTCCTTATAAAATCCTTGCAGGCTGATTAATCTATAGTACCAATATTAGAAAATGTGAATCAAACATTGAATGAAGGCTGTTTGGTGCTTTGGGGAAATTTCCAGCAGAGCTTCCTCTTGGAGAGGCTTCAAGTTTCAGACCAAGATTAGGACTTTTACTGTGAATCCGAAATCTGCCACAAACATTTTTTGTATAATTTTTCATTTTCAGGTTGTTATCACTGATGATTATCCTTAACTTATGGGAGTTGGAAATGATCAGTTTGGGACCTGTGATTCTTCCCTCTTGACACCACACGGAGTTCACCTTTGCTTATTGGATATATCATCTCTTGATCAAAGCCTGGCACTATTGTTAAGCCTGCTTCAGCCTCAACTGGACAGATTCCTTTGCTCAAAAGGAGCTGCCCCAATCCTAATAGCTTCCTGCAGAGCTGGTCTGATTGCTGCTGTTATTTCTCAGCAGTCCACAGCTTTGCCACACTACTTGAAGCTTCCCACCAGGTCATCCTTAAAGCATTTGCCTGCTCTCCCTTGCAGAGTCATGGGCAAGCTTGTCTGTGTGACATACTCTTTATCTATTGGAAGATGGGGTCACCAAAACAACTCTTTTGGAAGACTGCCAGGGAGCAGGATGGGAAGTACATGGGCTACAACTCAGCTGGGCAGGTGCTGAGGATGACAGATGTGCTGAGTCGAGCAGCTCTCTGCTGCAGGAGAAGGCAGGCACTATCCTGTGGATTTTGGCTGAGGGCTTATTCTGCTATCAAGAAACCCTTGACTTCTCTCAGATGGGGGTCTGAATGTATCTCTTTCCCAAGTTTATTTAAGCAGTTACTACTAGAGGCAATGCCACATTCTCCTAAAGGCTCTTTGGCAATACTCTATTTGTATCTTTCAGAAACACTTTATAGAATGTGGCTCTTACTCCTTTAAGATCTGGTATTCAATTCAATTCATTCAAATTCAACTGTTTTTTAAGAAGCTGGGTTGCTGGGATTGCACTGTGAAGAAGACAGACATGGCATATATTCTCTGGGATTATCTCATGTTCTTCTGGAGCTTTTAAATTTTTACTTTTACATTTAAACTATTATATTAATGATTATATTAAATTAATGATATATTAAATCATTAATTCATCTGGAATTAATTTTGACATAAGGTATGAAATAAGAATATGATTTTTTATCATTTTCTAGATGATGAGCCACTTGTCCATTTTTTGAATAAATCACCTCTCTCTCTCCATGAACAGTACTTTCTTTTTTTTTTTTTTTTTGCGGTACACGGGCCTCTTACCGTTGTGGCCTCTCCCGTTGGAGAGCACAGGCTCCAGACGCGCAGGTTCAGTGGCCATGACACGGGCCCAGCTGCTCTGCGACATGTGGGATCCTCCCGGACCAGGGCACGAACCCGTGTCCCCTGCATCGGCAGGCAGACTCTCAACCACTGCGCCACCAGGGAAGCCCACAGTACTTTCTTTATTATGGCAGAGTTCTTCCCTTGTGTTATGATGATAATTTGTTCTAAGTAGAAAATCTTCTTAGTATTATTTCAATGGCAAAAAACTATGTAGTTTCCTGACCATCAAAGCAAAAAGATTTTATGCTAAAACAAACCCAAACCCCATTGAAATAAACACAATAACTTCAATAATTAATGTTTAGCTATTATAACCTGACATGACAAAAGCAAGTTTCATTAATTTTTCTATAATATGGTTATATACCTGTACATTCATCTCTTTCATGGCCATTAGATATTGTTGTAATCTTAAAATAATCCTCAAAGACAAAGCATTCATATAATCCTCAATATTTATGTAACTGAATTTTTTGGGTAAAAAATAATCAATGAAAATCAATCTAGATGAAGCTCTTTTCACTACTACATACTGAAGTATTTTAAAGGAAAACCAAATGAACGTGTACCAACTTTACAATTCCAAAGAGTCTGCCTGTAGGCTCTGATTTCATAGCACTTTGTTGCTCAGAGGGAATCTTAATTTATTTTCTTAAATACAAGTAAAGCCTTTTAAGCCAAAGCAGGAGTATTAAATGAAATTCTTCATAAAATGAACTCTTGCCATTTGAATGCTTATACCATAAGATATGGCTCTACTAAATCCAGTATGTATTTGTGTCTGCTTCTGGACTCACTATCCTCATTTATTATCCATCTGTTCACATACACAGCAAAATCATACTCTTCTAATTACTGTAACTTGGTAATATGCTTTACTATCACGTAGAGTTAGTCCTCACTCAATACTTCTCTTTTTCTAGAATATTTTTGTTTTATTCCTACATGTTTATTTTTCCAGATAAACTTTAGAAACACTTTTGCTTAGTTATTAAAAACATCTACTGGTATTTTATTAAAATTTCATAAGATCTATAATTACTTTCTAGTGAATTGATTTCATTTTGATATTGAGTCTTACAAGACAAGAACAAGTTATGCTCTTTCATTTATTCACATCTTATTTTTGGTACCTTCACAGAATTTAACAACTTCATATAATATAATCTTGTAAATTTCTTCTTAAGTTTATTTCTAGGTCTTTAATTCTTTTAGCTTCTGCTTTAACAGGATCTTTTTTAACTGGTTTATTTTTTTGTATACAGAGTGACCATTATCCTTTATATGTTAATTTTGTGTGAAGTTAGTTGAATTATGCTATTTTTTTCTTTTTATAGATTTTCAGTAAATTGTTCCTAAGTTTTCCAGTTATATAATCATACAAGTTTAAAATTGATTTACCACGTTTGGAATTAGCACAGCAAGGTGATATTTATGTATTGAGATTTTTCTTTTTTATCAGTAATGGATTTGGGATTGTATCAAATGCCTTCTTTTTGTCTATGCAGATAATGGTATGATTTTTCTCCTTTGACTTATTACTATGGTGGTTTATATCAAGAGGTTTCTATTACAAAACATTATTAATTTCTTTGCATTACCTCCACTTAGATACGGTCCTTAGATTTATTCTTTCAGTGTGCTGTGTGTTCTATTTACTGATGTTATATTTAGGATTATTGCATTGATATTTCATAAGTAACACTGGCCTGTAGATTTTTGTGTGTGCTTTCAGTATCAATATTATACTAGCTTCTCAAAAATTTTCTGAAATAGTTTAAAGAGTACTGTAATTACATATGTAAGACATTGATATAATCACTCCTGAAAATCTAGGTACTTAATGGTTCTCTAATTTAGTGTTCGTTATCAATTTTTTTCATTTATCTCCTAGTTGGCTAAAATTCAGCTTCTAGTAGGTTTTTATTCAAGAAAAAGTAATTTTTCTTCTTCAATTTTTGCACATTTGGCTTTTTTGTCATGTGCCGGAGACTGCTAGCTGCTTATTCAAGTCTATTATTTCTGTTTTTTGGGTACACATTTCACATTTCCCAGCCTGCCTTGACATCTGAGTTCTAGATAAAGGGATGTGAATAGAACTGATGTGTACCTACTTTAGGCCTACCTCATTAAGACCCAGGTACCATTCTGAGGACTTGGGATAAGGCAGTCCAAAAAGACCATCTCCCTGCTCTCTTGAGGCTTATATTGAAATTGAGGGAACATGAAGTGAAGAGAAGGAAAATCTGGGCAGAAAAAATTAATATGATTGAAACCCGGGAGTGTGAACTGTAGGCAACAATTAAGAGAGAGCATGTATATTGGTGTGACCAGAACATAAATGATATGTGTAGTGCTGGGTGAGGTGGTAAGAAATGAAGCTGATGAGGTGAGCAAGGATCAGATCGTGCAAGGCCAGGCAAAGGGGTTGAGTGTTAACAGTGAAGTCATATTCAGGTGTGTGGTGTCAATCAAGTCACCCTGATAATTTTCCAGAGAATGGAACAGACTGGTGTTGGACAGGAACCTGGATGACAAGTTAGCAAGTGTCCTAGAAAGAGATGCTGAGGGTAGGAGGGCAGGCTGAGAGGAGGGACTGTTAATGAGGTAGAGTCAATAAACCCTTGTTACTGGTCAGATGTGGAAGGTAGAGGAGGGCTGAGAGAGAGTGCCAAGTTTTTAGTGAGGATGGATAGTGGTGCCATCCACTTGGACAGTGTACAGGGCAGAGAGTGAGTTTTATCCACATTCTAATCTACAGGATTGATAACATTTTAACTTGATCAGTATCCGTCAGTTAGATTGCTGCTTATCTAAAATTTACAGGAAAATTCTTGATGACATCTCTGATTAGTGTTGGGCTTTTTCACCATAAATGGTCAATTCATATGAAAATTTTTGATTTTTTTCTCTTGCCACTTAGGCAAAATTGAGATAAAAGTTACAGGTTTAATTTGCTTGCTTATTAAATTTTTTTCAAATTATTGTTATACCTTACTTGAATGAGGTTTCACATTTATGTTTACAAATATCTGTATTATTTACTGACAAGCAGAATTCAATAAGCATGATTTCTATGTGGACAGTTTATTCACAGATTTCTTTAGAATTTAATAAAAGGTGTCACAGTTGCCAATATAAAGTGTTTTCTCTTTTCTTTTACTGTCTTTTCACACTTTTTACTACAGGCTGCTATCATTCTTATAGGAAATGAATAGCTATGAATCATAAGTATAGCAGCTCAGCATAACAGTAATTGGCATTTCAAAGAGGTACCTGTCAAAGGTAAATTAAGACATATGTCCCAATGATATTTTAGTATTTATAAATTTTAGTGAAGCAAGTTTTTAAGATCTAGGGAAGCTTTTCTATGAAGTCTGCCTGGATTTGACTCATAGATTAATAATTTGAGATTTTCATCTACTGTTTATAATTAAGTTCAAAAACATACACACAAAGATAAGGGAAGAATAAGTTGCTTCTCCTACACTTTCTATTTCTGAACTTTTCTTATTATTTTTAAAAATTCACTTAGAATTAACCCAAAATGTGGTAACTGAAATACTAAAAGTTATCCATAATGCTAAAATTATATCAATTAAAAATTCTCAGGTTCATGACACTTTGGTGCAACATGACTTTTTTGTTTTTAATGTGTTATGTTAAAAAATATGTAGAATGTTGTTTTCCATTAATGTTTGTATATGCTTCACATATTTGAAACTACATGAAGTTATTAAAATACTTGTAATTTCATATAGAATTTTATACATTTAAAAAATTCTACACAGGTGTTGAGTTTAGATATTTACTGAATTATGTACTAAGCAAGCACTTCTTATTGTGTTTTTCCCCCCCAAGTGTAGCTACTTTTTTTCAGGATTCCTCAAACTAAATGTTTACTTATCATAGCATAGTTCCATAATTCATAGGTAATCCTTCATGTGTGCTAGGCAAAATAAGTCTTCATTTTCACTAAAACACAATTCTGATTTGGTTGGTGACATTCTTTCCTTGCCAGTTTTTTCATATTTAGGTCTATGAATTTTTTTCCATAACACCATCTGTCTTTTATCTTTGAAACTGCCAGCTAATGTGCAGGAAAGTGAGGCATATTCCAGAAAAAGAATGTGTACTCTAAGATATTTAAACTGAACTATATGGCTAAGGATGTTAAAAGCTGATCTTATACTAGACAGTAGCATTAAAGCAAACTTCCGTTTCCTCGTTTTCAATGTCATTCCTCCAATTTTTTTCCTGGGTGCATTACTTTAAAGACTTTTTATTTTGAGATGATTATAGATTTGCATGCAGTTGAAGAAATAATATAGAAAGATCATTACTACATTTCACCTGTTTCCCCTCAATGGTAACATCTTGCAAAACTATAGTACAATATCACAAATATTGATGCAATCCACAAATATTATTCATATTTCCCTGGTGTTATGTATTCATTTGCGTGTGTATATATGCATGTTTTTAGTTCTCTACAATTTTGTCACATGTATAGGTTCCTGTATCTGCCACCATAATCAAGATAGACTTTCTCTGTCACCACAAGGATCCTTTCTGTGTTCTCTTGTAATGGCACCCCCCTCTCAACTGCTGACATTTATTAACCACTAATCTGCTATAATTTCTAAAATTTTGTCATTTCCAAAATGTTATATAAGTGGAATCATAGAGTATGTGATTAGCTTTTATCACTTACCCCAATTCCCTAGAGATTCTTCTAGATTGTTGTGTGTATCAATAGTTCATTCCTTTTTATTGCTGAGTAGTATTCCATTGTATGGATGTACCACAGATTGTTCATTCATTCATCCACTGAAAGACACAAAGATTGTTTTTGGTTTTGGGCTATTACAAACAAAGCTGCTATAAATATTTGTTTTAATGGTAACATAATTTTCTCTGTGATAAATACTTAACAGTGCAGTTGCTTGGTTGTAGAATAATTGAATGTTTAGTTTTATAAGAGACTGCCAAATGTTTACCAGAGTGGCTGTACCATTTTTCATCTCTACCAGCAATGTGTGAGTGATCCAGTTTTCCTTCATTTTGTCAGTATTTGGTGGAGTTATTTTTTATTTTAACCATTCAGTTAGGTATGATTGGTGATTTGTGTCTACTTGCTTTTATATCATTGATTTTCTATATATTTTTTGTCTTTGATTTTATTGATTTCTGCCCTTGTCTTTATTATTTCCTTTGTTATGCTTGGTTTGGGTTTGTTTTCTTTTGCTAGTTTTTTGAAGTAAGAATTTATGTTATTGATTTGAGACCTTTCTTCTTTTCTAATATAATCATTTAGTGCTATAAATTTCCCTTTGGAACTGTTTTAGCTGCATTGCCCATATTTTGATATGTTGTACTTTGATATGTTGTATTTTTATTCAGTTTTATGCATTTTTAAGAATTTCCTTTGAGATTCTTTAAAATTTGTTTTATTGAAGTATAGTTGATTTGCAATACTGTGTTAGTTTCTGATATATATATATATATATATATATATATATATATATATATATATGTAACTATTTGCATCTGCTAATCCCAAACTCTCATTCCACCCTACCCCCAACCCCTTCCTCTTGGCAACCACTCTGTTCTCTATGTCTGTGAGTCTCTTTCTGTTTTGTAGATAAGTTCATTTGTGTCATATTTTAGATTCTGCATATAAGGGATATCATATATATTTGTCCTTCTCTTTCTGACTTACTTCACTTAGTATGATCACCTCTAGGTTCATCCAAGTTGCTGCAAATGGCATTATTTCATTCTTTTTTATGGCTGAGTGGTATTCCATTGTGTATATATACTACATCTTCTTTATCCATTCATCTGTTCATGGACATTTAGGTGTTTCCGTGTTTTCGTTATTGTGAACAGTGCTGCTATGAACATATGGGTGCATGTATTCTTTCAAATTATAGTTTTGTCTGGATATATGCCCAGCAGTGTGATTTCTGGATCATATGGAAACTCTACTTTTAGTTTTTTAAGGAACCTCTCCATACTGTTTTCCATAGTGGCTGCACTAATTTACATTCCCACTAACTGTGTAGGAGGGTTCCCTTTTCAACCTTTGAGTTTCTTTTATTTGACCCATGGATTATCTAGAAGTGTGTTATTGAATTTCCAAGAGTTTAGAGATTTTCCTGATGTCTTTTTGCTATTAATTTTTCCATTTCATTCAGAGAACTTTATTTGAATTCAATATTTTAAAATTTGTTAAGATTTGTTTTATGAACAGTGACATGGTCTATCTCAGTGAATGTTTCGTAACTACTTGGGGAAAATACATATTCTGCTGTTGTTGGGTGAAGTGTTCTCTATATGTCCACAAGATCCTATTGGTTAACTGTGTTGTACAGTTCTATATCCTGGCTGATTTTCTTTCTAGTAGTTCTGTCATTTACAGGAAGAGAGATGTAAAATCCCTAATCTCCATTTAGCATAATATACATTTTGCTTCTTTACTTATTCATCTGTTATTTTGCCCCCAGAGACTGTCAGCTTCATGAGGGCAGGAATTTGTGTCTATTTCATTCACTCTGTGTCATTTAACAGGCAGTATGCTGAAACCAGTATACTTCTGTACTAAAAGAGCATTAATGCTTACTGCATCTTTGCTTGAGAGAATGTCTCTCATTCAGCTTGGGCTTAGGGCCCAGAACAAACACTAGCTTTGGGTAGGTGTTTAGTAATGTCTGTGGAATGAATAAATGCATTTCCTGGATGATCCATTCCCAGACATTGGGAGGCCTATCAGACATGTTTCTGAAACAGCTTTGAGGATGGAGAGCTTTGATTGGCCCCTGCAAGGTTGGCGTCCTTGCTTGGGAAGCTCTCTGGAGAAGTGGCCATGGCAGGCAGCTTCCCCAAAAGGCAGCAGCTGGCACTTGAGATCTGTCTCTTCTTTTGCTTTGCAAAGTTTTCATGGCACAGCTGAGAATGTTCACAGAATATTACCCAATGTTGTCTAATTACATTTTAAAATTTTGTTCAATTATATTTTAGAGCTTTAGCATCTCATTATGTAGCAATTTGGTTGGTTAGGGGTGAATGGTTGCCGATGATGATTTTGGTCACTTGTATGTGTGTAATAGTTCTTCAGCGTGTGCCAAAGAAAGATTTCAGGGAGTTGAAGGAGCAAAATTATTTTTTTCCTCTTAGAAAACAAAATACTTTACTGTTAGAAGATGCTAAGAGTATCAGGATAGCAAGAAAAGATTAGCATATGGATAGAAATCAGGCATTCACATCAGACAGACTGGGTTCAAATTCTAGCCCTGTTGCTCAGTAGTTATGCAAACATTAGTTAGTCAGGTAATCTCTCTTTGCTCAATTCCTACTTTTATAAAATTATTTGATATGTTACATTACATAAGAATTGAATGAGTTTAAAATATCTAAAATGGAACCTGTGATAAATTAGAAACTCATCTAAATATTAATTTATTTCATTCCTACCCTATTTTTGACATGTGGAAACGAAGAACTCTCTCCATCTCCCAGAACATTTACACTCTGTGTCCATGTTATAATTTGACATTGTTCATGGTCAAACATATTGTGGGATACAGAGAATCTGGCATCAACAACAATTAATGGATTTTCAGACACTTCTGATGAGAATGAACATGGAAGGGAATGAAGAAAGTAAGCTAAATGTGGGCATATATCCCTGTAAAAGTAGAATAAGTAGTTACAATAGACTATCCTTATTTCCATTTTCTATTACAAGTAGGATATGATCTATGAATGATCTGTGTCTACTGATTACATGTTACCCATTCAGTTTTCATTATCATATTTCAAGTACCCTTAAAACAAAGTCTGTGTCATACCTATAGTTTCACATTTCCTAGAACATAAAAAGAACTCACTGGATTTTATAGGTAACATTTCCACTTATTTTCATCTTTTGTAGTGCACCAGAGTGGTTTTTTGGAACTTCTAGATGAAGGAAAGAAAGGTTGCCCTGTTAAGTAAACTAAAATATCAATCCATAATTAACCAAGATGAACATATATAATTCTTTATATAAGTCAAGATTGCTCCTAGGAACCATAACCTGATTGAAGGCTAAGCTGTCCAAAGATGTCATTAAAATTGTGAGTCATACAGCACCTTTATTTTGACTACATGATTATGAATCAACACTGATTATAGTTTATTTTTCTCTATGGCATGCTACAAGAACAGTGTGCTGTCTGGGAGATCCAATGGGTTTGATCCTCTTGGAAATTTTATTTCTTATTTAGAAATAATAAAGTTTGCTCTTAATCTTGTTATCTTTGTTATTGTGCTGTGCTCTTGAGGTACAGACAAAATTAGGTTTCTGTGTCTTTAAGGCTAAGGGCTAGGTTATTGCCTAATGCAATTTATTTGGGAAGTCCACTCTGGGAGGACTCTAGTGAGGTGATATGCTCTGATGAGTAATACTCTAAGCTCATCACTGGCTCTTCTTTTCCTACTTGAAACATGCTTACAAAGCAACTTACTTAGAAATTCTTTACACGTTTGAAGAGACAATATGAGTAAAAAACCTAACTAATTAAAAAAGTAAAAGTGTTTCAGATCTGGATCTGGATCTCATATTCTCTTTTATATATACCAATGAAAATACTGTAAAGTCTGAGGTTTAGAAGAATCCTAAGGTTAACTCAGGAGTCCTCTTTATCTCTAGCAGATTATCATTAAGCCTCTGACTGAAGCTGATTATTGCATGAAGTAGACTCTATTTAAAAAAAATTTATGTTAAATTTATACATAGTGAAACACATATATCTGAAGCTACAATTAGTGAGGGTTTTCTTGGTAGTTATTACCTTTATTTTTAATATAATTTGTTCAATTATGCTTATATACTTTATTTTTTTATTGGAGTATAATTGCTTTACAATGTTGTGTTAGTTTCTGCTGTACAATGAAATGAATCAGCTGTATGTATACATATATCCCCTCCATCTTGGATCTCCCTCTCACCACCCCAATCCCAACCATCTATGTTGTCACAGACCACTGAGCTGAGCTTCCTGTGCTTTATATCATGTTCCCACTAGCTATCTGTTTCATGCATGTAGTATATATATGTCAATCCTAATCTCCCAATTAGTCACACCCTCCCCTTCTCCCCCTGTGTCCACATGTCTGTTCTCTATGTCTGCGTCTCTATTCCTTCCCTGGAAATAGGTTGATATGCACCATTTTTCTAGATTCCACATATATGCATTAATATACAATATTGTTTTTCTCTTTCTGGCTTACTTCACTCTGTATGGCAAACTCTAGATCCATCCACATGTCTACAAATGACCCAATTTCCTTCCATTTCATAGTTGAGTAATATTCCACCGTATATATTACCACATCTTCTTTATCCATTCATCTGTCTTTGGACATTTAGGTTTTTTCCATGTCCTGGCTATTGTAAATAGTGCTGCAATAAACATTGGGCGTACATGTGTCCTTTTGAATTCTGGTTTTCCCAGGGTATATGCCCAGTAGTGGGATTGCTGGGTCATATGGTAGTACTATTTTTATTTTTTTTCTTTGCTTTTTTATATTGCAGGTTCTTATTAGTCATCAATTTTATACACATCAGTGAATACATGTCAATCCCAATCGCCCAGTTCAGCACACCACCATCACCACCCCACCACGGATTTCCCCCCTTGGTGTCCATATGTTTGTTCTCTACATCTGTGTCTCAACTTCTGCCCTGCAAACCGGTTCATCTGTACCATTTTTCTAGGTTCCACATACAGCATTAATATACGATATTTGTTTTTCTCTTTCTGACTTACTTCACTCTGTATGACAGTCTCTAGATCCATCCACGTCTCAACAAATGATTCAATTTCATTCTTTTTTATATTACCCAGGTGAAAATAAGGCTGGGTAATATAAAAAAGGCTGGGTAATATTCCATTGTATATATGTAACACAACTTCTTTATCCATTTGTCTGTCGATGGGCATTTAGATTGCTTCCATGATCTGGCTATTGTAAATAGTGCTGCAATGAACATTGTGACACATGTGTCTTTATGAATTATGGTTTTCTCTGGGTATATGGCCAGTAGTGGGATTGTTGGATGATATGGTAATTCTATTTTATGATTTAAGGAACCTCCATACTATTCTCCATAGTGGCTATATCAATTTACATTCCCACAAACAGTGCAAGAGGGTTCCCTTTTATCCACACACTATCCAGCATTTGTTGTGTGTAGATTTTCTGATGATGCCCATTCTAACAGATGTGAGGTGATACCTCATTGTAGTTTTGATTTGCATTTCTCTAATAATTAGTGATGTTGAGCAGCTTTTCATGTGCTTTGTGGCCATCTGTATGTTTTCTTTGGAGAAATGTCTATTTAGGTCTTCTGCCCATTTTTAGATTGGGTTTTTTTTTTTTTTTTTGCGGTACATGGGCCTCTCACTGTTGCGGCCTCTCCCATTGCGGAGCACAGGCTCCAGACGCGCAGGCTCAGCAGCCATGGCTCACGGGCCCAGCTGCTCCACGGCATGTGGGATCTTCCCGGACTGGGGCACGAACCCATGTCCCCTGCATCGGCAGGTGGACTCTCAACCACTGCACCACCAGGGAAGCCCCGGGTTGTTTGTTTTTTTGATACTGAGCTGCATGAGCTGCCTATGAACTTGGGAGATTAATCCTTGGTCAGTTGCTTCATTTGCAAATATTTTCTCCCATTTTGAGTGTTGTCTTTTCCTCTTGTTTATGGTTTCCTTTGCTGTGCAAAAGCATTTAAGTTACATTAGGTCCCATTTGTTTATTTCTGTTTTTATTTCTATTACTCTAGGAGGTGGATCAAAAAAGATCTTGCTGTGATTTATGTCAAAGAGTGTTCTTCCTATGTTTTCCTCTAAGAGTTTTATAGTGTCCAGTCTTACATTTAGGTCTAGAATCCATTTTGAGTTTATTTTTGTGTATGGTGTTAGGGAGTGTCCTCATTTCATTCTTTTACATGTAGCTGCCCAGTTTTCCCAGCACCACTTATTGAAGAGACTGTCTTTTCTCCATTGTATATCTTTGCCTCCTTTGTCATAGATTAGTTGACCATAGGTGCATGAGTCAAACTCTGGGCTTTCTATCTTGTTCCATTGAACTGTGTTTCAGTTTTTGTGCCAGTACCATATTGTCTTGATTACTGTAGCTTTGTAGTATAGTCTGAAGTGAGGGAGTCTGATTCCTCCAGCTCCGTCTTTTCCCTCAAGACTGCTTTGGCTATTCGGGGTCTTTTGTGTCTCCATACAAATTTTAAGATGATTTGTTCTAGTTCTGTAAAAAATGCCATTGGTAATTTGATAGGGATACATTGAATCTGTAGATTGCTTTGAGTAGTATAGTCATTTTCACAATATTGATTCTTCCAATCCAAGAACATGGTATATCTCTCCATCTGTTGGTATCACCTTTAATTACTTTCATCAGTGTCTTACAGTTTTCTGCATACAGGTCTTTTGTTTCCCTAGATAGGTTTCTTCCTAGGTATTTTATTCTTTTTGTTGCAATGGTAAATGGGAGCGTTTCCTTAATTTATCTTCCAGATTTTTCATCATTAGTGTATAGGAATGCAAGACATTTCTGTGCATTAATTTTGTATCCTGCAACTTTACCAAATTCATTGATTAGCTCTAGTAGTTTTCTGGTGGCATTTTTGGGATTCTCTATGTATAGTATCATGTCATCTGCAAACAGTTACAGTTTTGCTTCTTCTTTTCCAATTTGTATTCCTTTTATTTCTTTTTCTTCTCTGATTGCCATGGGTAGGACTTCCAAAACTATGTTGAATAATAGTGGTGAGAGTGGATATCCTTGTCTTTTTTTCTGATCTTAGAGGAAATGTTTTCAGTTTTTCACCATTGAGAATGATGTTTGCTGTGAGTTTGTCATATATGGCTTTTATTATGTTGAGGTAGTTTCCCTGTATGCCCACTTTCTGGAGAGTTTTTATCATGAATGGGTGTTGAACTTTGTCAAGAGCTTTGTCTGTATCTATTGAGATGATCATATGGTTTTTATTCTTTAATTTGTTGATATGGTATATCACATTGATTGATTTGCATATATTGATGAATCCTTGCATCCCTGGGATAAATCCCACTTGATCGTGGTGTCTGATCCTTTTAATGTGTTGTTGGATTCTGTTTGCTAGTATTTTGTTGAGGATTTTGCATCTATATTCATGAGTAATATTGGTCTGTAATTTTCTTTTTTAGTAGTATATTTGTATGGTTTTGGTATCAGGGTGATGGTGGCCTCATAGAATGAGTTTGGGAGTATTCCTTCCTCTGCAATTTTTGGGATGAGTTTCAGAAGGATGGGTGTTAGCTCTTCTCTAAATGTTTGTAGAACTCACCTGTGAAGCCATCTGATCCTGGACTTTTGTTTGTTGGAAGAATTTTAATCACAGTTTCAATTACATTACTTGTGATTGGTGTATTCATATATTCTGTTTCTTCCTGGTTCAGTCTTGGAAGGTTATACCTTTCTAAGAATTTGTCCATTTCTACCAGGGTGTCCATTTTATTGGCATAGAGTTGCTTGTAGTAGTCTCCTAGGATGCTTTGTATTTCTGCAGTGTCTGTTGTAACTTCTCCTTTCTCATTTCTAATTTTATTGATTTGGGTCCTGTCCCTCTTTTTCTTGATGAGTCTGGCTAATGGTTTATCAATTTTGTTTATCTTCTCAAAACTTTTAGTTTTATTGATGTTTGCTATTGTTTTCTTTGTTTGTATTTCATTTATTTCTGCTCTGATCTTTATGATTTCTTTCCTTCTACTAACTTTGGGTTTGTTTGTTCTTCTTTCTCTTGTTCCTTTAGGTGCAAGGTTAGATTGTTTACTTGAGATTTTTCTTGTTTCTTGAGGTAGGCTTGTATAGCTATAAACTTCCATCTCAGAACTGCTTTTGCTGCATTCCATAGGTTTTGAATCATCATGTTTTCATTGTCTTTTGTCTCTAAGTATGTTTTGATTTCCTCTTCGATTTCTTCAGTGATCTCTTGGTTATTTAGTAACATATTGTTTAGCCTCCATGTGTTCGTGTTTTTTACGTTCTTTTCCCCTGTAATTCATATCTAATCTCGTAGTGTTGTGGTCAGAAAACATTCTTGATATGATTTCAATTTTCTCAAATTTACTGAGGCTTGATTTGTGACCCAAGATGTGATCTATCCTGGAGAATGTTCCGTGCACACTTGAGAAGAAAGTGTAATCTGCTGTTTTTGGATAGAATATCTAATAAATATCAATTAAATCTATCTGGTCTATTGTGTCATTTAAAGCTTCTGTTTCCTTCTTTATTTTCATTTTGGATGATCTGTCCATTGGTATTAAGTGAGATGTTAAAGTCCCCCATTATTTTTGTGTTACTGTCGATTTCCTCTTTTATAGCTGTTAGCAGTTGCCTTATGTATTGAGGTGCTCTTATGTTGGGTGCATATATATTCATAATTGTTATATCCGCTTCTTGGATTGATCCCTTGATTATTATGTGGTGTCCTTCCTTGTCTCTTGTAACATTCTTTATTTTAAAGTCTATTTTATCTGATATGAGTATAGCTACTCCAGCTTTCTCTTGATTTCCATTTGCATGGAATATCTTTTTCCATCCCCTCACTGTCAGTCTGTATGTGTACCTAGGTCTGAAATGGGCCTCTTGTAGACAGCCTATATATGGGTCTTGTTTGTGTATCCATTCAGCAAGCCTGTGTCTTTTGGTTGGAACATTTAATACATTCACATTTAAGGTGATTATTGATATGTATGTTCCTATGACCATTTTCTTAATTTGTTTGGGTTTGTTTTTGTAGATCCTTTTCTTCTCTTGTGTTTCCCACTTAGAGAAGTTCCTTTAGCATTTGTTGTAGAGCTGCTTTGGTGGTGCTGAATTCTCTTAGCTTTTGCTTGTCTGTCAAGCTTTTGATTTCTCCATCGAATCTGAATGAGATCCTTTCCACGTAGAGTAATCTTGGTTGTAGGTTCTTCCCTTTCATCACTTTAAGATATCATGCCACCTCCTTCTGGCTTGTAGAGTTTCTGCTGAGAAATCAGCTGTTAACCTTATGGAAGTTCCTTTGTGTGTTATTTTTCGTTTTTCCCTTGCTACTTTCAATAATTTTTCTTTGTCTTTAGTTTTTGCCAGTTTGATTACTATGTTTCTTGGCATGTTTCTCCTTGGGTTTATCCTGTATGGGACTCGCTGCACTTCCTGGACTTGGGTGGCTATTTCCTTTCCCATGATAGGGAAGTTTTCAACTATAATCTCTTCAAATATTTTCACGGGTCCTTTCTCTCCCTCTTCTCCTTCGGGGACCCCTATGATGCGAATGTTGTTGTGTTTAATGTTGTCCCAGAGGTCTCTTAGGCTGTCTTCATTTCTTTTCATTCTTTTTTCTTTATTATGTACCACAGCAGTGGATTACACCATTCTGTCTTCCAGGTCACTTATCCGTTCTTCTGCCTCAGTTATTCTGCTATTGATTCCTTCTAATGTAGTTTTCATTTCAGTTATTGTATTGTTCATCTCTGTTTGTTTGTCCTTTAATTCTTCTATGTCTTTGTTAAACATTTCTTGCATCTTCTTGATCTTTGCATCCATTCTTTTTCTGAGGTCCTGGATCATCTTCACTATCATTTTTCTGAATTCTTTTTCTGGAAGGTTGCCTATCTCCACTTCATTTAGTTGTTTTTCTGGGGTTTTATCTTGTTCCTTCATCTGGTACATAGCCCTCTCCCTTTTCATCTTGTCTATCTTTCTGTGAATGTGGTTTTTGTTCCACAGCATGCAGGATTCTAGTTCTTCTTGCTTCTGGTAATTCTATTTTTAGTTTTTTAGGAGCCTCCATACTGTTCTCCATAGTGGCTGTATCAATTTACATTCCCACCAACATTGTAAGAGGGTTAACTTTTCTCCACACCCTCTCTGGCATTTATTGTTTGTTGATTTTTTTTTTATTGTTTGTAGATTTTTGATGATTGCCATTCTGACCAGTGTGAGGTGATACCTTACTGTAGTTTTGATTTTCATTTCTAGTGTTTATACCTGTATAACCATTACTCCAAACAGAAGATAGACCATTACCTCATTTTTCAAACAGATATGATAACTGGAAATTTGTTTATGTTGAAGTATAATCTGACTCTTTGAAACTTCTTCATGCTCGTCCTATTTCTGTCCTCTGGAGTGTGCACATTCAACCTGATTTCTCTTTTCCTTGGCAGTCTTCAAGTATTTGAAAATTGAAAATGAGAAAACAAATTCTTCAGAACTTAATAAGAATCATGTGTTCTGACACTATTCCAGAACATACTTCAGTGTATTTATTTATTTAGGAAGTCTGGTAAAGTGGAGCCTACTGCTTTCCATGTATTAATTGTGTGATCTTGGGAAAGTTTCTGTGCCGCCATAAGCTACAGTGTCCTCACCTGTAAAATGAGGGCAATACCTACCCTGTGGGTTTGCTGAAAGAATAAAATGATTCATGTATTATATGCTTAACATATTTCCCGGTCCTTAGTAAGGTATACAGTAGAAAGTTGTAGATACTATTTTAGGCAAAGTAAATTTGATCATTCTCAAAAAGTCCTTGGAAAAACTTGTTTCTAATTCTGTCTCATTTTTTGAAAGGCATTAAAGAGTATAATGTAGGAGACCTTCAAGATGGCAGAGTAAGATGTGCAGATCACCTTTCTCCCCTAAAATACATCAGAAATACATCTACATGTGGAACAATTCCTACAGAACACCTACTGAATGCTGGCAGAAGACCTCAGACTTCCCAAAAGGCAAGAAACTCCCCACATAGCAGAGTACAGCAAAAGAAAAAAGAACAAACAAAGACAAAAGAATAGGGATGGGACCTGGACCTCTGGGAGAGACTGTGAAGGAATAAAAGTTTCCACTTTTCTTCCACACTAGGAAGCCTCTTCACTGGTGGAGACGGGTGGTGGGGATGGGGGAGTGGGGGAAGCATCAGAGCCATGGAGGAGATCGCAACAAGTGTGCAGAGGGCAAAGTGGAGAGATTGCTGCACAGAGAATCAGTGCTGACCAGCACTCACCAGCTTGAGAGGCTTGTCTGCTCACCCACCAAGATGGGTGGGGGCTAGGAGCTGAGGCTCCAGCTTTGGAGGTCAGATCCCAGGGAGAGGGCTAGGGTTGGCTGCATGAACACAGACTGAAGGGGGCTAGTGTGCCACAGCTATCAGGGAGGGAGTCCGGGAAAAGTCTGGAAGTGCCTAAGAGGAAAGAGAGACCATTGTTTCAGGGTGTGCAAAGGAAGGGAATTCAGAACACTGCCTAAACGAGCTCCAGAGAAGGGTGCGAGCCGGGGTTATCAGCCTAGACACCAGAGATGGGCATGAAATGCTAAGGCTGCTGCTGCAGCCACCAAGAAGCCTATGTGCAAGCACCGGTCAATATCCACACCTCCCCTCCTGGACCCTGTGCAGCCTACCACTGCTAGGGTCCCATGATCCAGGAATAACTTCCCCGGGAGAACACACGGCATGCCTCAGGCTGTTGCAATGTCACGCTGGGAATCCCTTTATAGCAATTTCTCCCTCCAGCAAAGGAATGAATCTAGGGTCAGAGGTTACTCGTAGTTGTCATGTCTCTTTAGCCTCTTTTAACCTGAAACATTTCCACAGCTTTTCTTTTATGACATTGATATATTTAGTCTTTCCTCTGTCTTTTAAAAAGTATGTCCCTCACATTATGCTTGTCTGGTGTTTCCTCTAGTCACGGTTGTGTTAAGATTATATTGCCTTGACTAGAATACCACACAGATGATGCGTTTTTCTCAAGGTATCACATCTGGAGGCACATGATGTCCATCTGTTCCTCATTGGTCATGTTAATTTTGATCACCCAGTGAAGTGTTGCCCGAGTTCTCCACTGTATATTACTCTTTATTTTTCTCCTTTGCAACTAATAAGCAGTTTGTAGAGACATGCAAATGTACTGTTTCTCATGAAGTTTCCCCTTGAATTAATATGTATTGATAATTTTTGCCTGATCCAGTCTTTATTACAACTGCAAAATAATGATTTTTCCACTCTAGCACTAGTATTCCTTACACATTTACCAGTTGGCCCTCACCATTCTACTGTAAGAAGTTATTTAATTATTTACCTAATTATTACCTTTATAGGCTCATGAATTCCTATTATTTTCAATTGTTTACAATTTATCATTGAACTTAATTATTTTGAAGGTGAAATTGTTCCAGATTTGACCAGTGGGAGCTCCTTCAAGCTGGCTATAGTATCCCTTTGTATCCTTGTGATATCCAACCCTTCTTCCTACCCCCTGTTTTTGAGCACTTCCTTACTTCCTAGTATAACAAATCAAACCAATTATTTAAGATCTACTTCAAATATCATCTTTTCCAGGGCAAACTCCAAGACTGACTCTGCCCCCAAAGATAATTTTATTTTTCAGTGCATTGATGTATAGATTGCACTGAATTCTCTTATTCCTGCTTACCCTTAGAAGTAATTTCTTTTTTTAAAAGAATAAACCATGTTCATCCAGTTGAATAAAATGGAAAAATAATATTTAACAATCAAATATCACTTATTACACTTATTTTTAAGCAAAACAACCACACACACACAATTTGCTACCTTCTGGCAAAATTCGAAACCAAAAATTTCCAGGAAGAGCACAGCAGATTGGTAAAGTGTAAAGCAGCCCTGAATTTTTTTTTTTTGGGGGGGGGG
This sequence comes from Globicephala melas, assembly GCF_963455315.2. Classification (NCBI taxonomy): domain Eukaryota; kingdom Metazoa; phylum Chordata; class Mammalia; order Artiodactyla; family Delphinidae; genus Globicephala; species Globicephala melas. Next base: position 84,946,356 of record NC_083321.1, read on the forward strand.
GCGGAGGGAGGCTATAATTGCTTTACAATGTTGTGTTAGTTTCTTTCTGACTTACTTCACTCTGTATGACAGTCTCTATGTCCATCCACATCTCTAAAAATGACCCACTTTCATTCCTTTTAATGGCTGATTAATATTCCATTGTATATATATATCACATCTTCTTTATCCACTCATCTGTCGATGGACATTTAGGTTGCTTCCATTCCTGGCTGTTGTAAATAGTGATGCAATGAACATTGAGCTGCCTGTGTCTTTTTGAATTATGGTTTCCTCAGGGTATATGCCCAGTAGTGGGATTGCTGGGTCATATGGTAGTTCTATTTTTATTTTCTTCCCAAGTTCGGTGATTTTATTTTTTAAACTAATTTTTATTGGAGTATAGTTGCTTTACAATGTTGTGTTAGTTTCTACTGTACATCAAAATGAATCATCTATACATATACCTCTTCTTTTTGGATTTCTTTCGTATTTAGGTCACCACAGTGCATTAAGTACAGTGCCCTGGGCTATACAGAAGGTTCTCATTAGTTGTCTATTTCATACATAGTATCAGTAGTTTATATGTGTCAATCCCAATCTCCCAATTCTTCCCACCCTCCCTTGCTTTCTTGGTATCAGTACATTTTTTCTCTACCTCTGTGTCTCTATCTCTGCTTTGCAAATAAGATAATCTATACCACTTTTCTAGGTTCCACATATATGTGTTAATATATGATATTTGTTTTTCTCTTTCTGACTTACTTCACTCTGTATGACAGACTCTAGGTCGATACACTTCACGACAAATAACTAAATTTCATTTCTTTTTATGGCTGAGTAATATTCCATTGTATATATGTACCACATCTTCTTTATCAGTTCCTCTGTTGATGGACATTTAGGTGGCTTCCATGTCCTGGCTATTGTAAATAGGGCTGCTATGAACACTGGGGTGCATGTGCCTTTTTGAATTCTCTGGGTATACACCCAGTAGTTGGATTGATGGGTCATATGGTGGTTCTATTTTTAGTTTTTGAAGGAATATCCATTCTGTTTTCCATAGTGCCTGTATCAATTTACATTCCCACCAACAGTGCAAGAGGGTTCCCTTTTCTCCACACCCTTTCCAGCATTTATTGTTTGTAGATTTTTTAATCATGGCCATTCTGACAAATGTGAGGTGATACCTCATTGTAGTTTTGATTTGCATTTCTCTAATAGTGATGTTGAGCATCTTTTCATGTGTTTGTTGGCCATTTGTATATCTTTGGAGAAACATCTATTTAGGTCTTCTGCCCTTTTTTGGATTGGGTTGTTTGTTTTTTTGATACTGAGCTGCATGAGCTGCTTGTGTATTTTGGAGATTAATTCTTTGTCAGTTGCTTCATTTACAAATATTTTCTGCCGTTCTGAGCGTTTTCTTTTCACCTTGTTTATGGTTTCCTTTGTTGTGCAAAAGCTTTTAATTTTAATTAGGTCCCATTTGTTTATTTTTGTTTTTTATTTTCATTACTCTAGTAGGTGGGTCAAAAAAGATCTTGCTGTGATTTATGTCAAAGCGTGTTCTGACTAAATTTTCCTCTAAGAGTTTTATAGTGTCTGGCCTTAAAATTAGGCCTTTAATCCATATTGAATTTACTTTTGTGTATAGTGTTAGGAAGTGTTCTAATTTCATTCTTTTACATGTAGCTGTACAGTTTTCCCTGAACCAGTTATTGAAGAGGCTGTCTTTCCTCCATTGTATACTTTTGCCTCCTTTGTCATAGATTAAGTGACTGTAGGTGTGTGGGGTTATCTCTGGGCTTTCTATCCTGATCTATTGATTTATATTTCTGTCTTTGTGCCAGAACGATACTGTTGATTACTGTAGCTTTGTAGTATAGTCTGAAGTCAGGGAGCCTGATTCCTCCAGCTCTGTTTTTCTTTCTCAAGATTGCTTTGTCTATTTGGGGTCTTTTGTATTTCCATACAAATTGTAAAATGTTTTGTTCTATTTCTGTGAAAAATGCCATGGGTAATTTGATAGGGATTGCATTGAATTTGTAGATTGCTTTAGGTAGTATAGCCATTTTCACAATATTGATTCTTCTAATCCAAGAACATGGTATGTCTCTCCATCTCTTTGTGTCGTCTTTGATTTCTTTCATCAGTATCTTATAGTTTTCTGAGTACAGGTCTTTTGTCTCCTTAGGTAGGTTTATTCCTAAGTATTTTATTCTTTTTCTTACAATGGTAAATGGGATTGTTTCCTTAATTTCACTTTCTGATATTTTATTGTTGGTGTGTGGGAACGCAAGTGATTTCTGTGTATTAATTTTGTATCCTGCTACTTTACTAAATTCATTGATTAGCTCTAGTAGTTTTCTGGTGGCATCATTAAGATTTTCTATGTATAGTATCATGTCATCTGCCAACAGTGATAGTTTTACTTCTTTTCCAATTTGGATTCTTTTTATTTCTTTTTCATCTCTGGTTGCCCTGGCTAGGGCTTCCAAAAGTATGTTGAATTACAGTGGCAAGAGTGGATATCCTTGTTTTGCTGCTGATCTTGGAGGAAATGCTTTCAGTTTTTCACCATTGAGTATGATATTTGCTGTGGGTTTGTCATATATGGCCTTTTTTATGTTTAGGTAGTTTCTCTCTATGCACACTTTCTGGAGAGATTTTATTATAAATCGGTTTGAATTTTGTCAAAAGCTTTTTCTGCATCTATTGAGAGGACCATATGGCTCTTATTCTTTGATTTGTTAATATGGTGTATCACACTCATCAATTTGCATATATTGAAGAATCGTTGCATCTGTGGGATAAAGCCCACTTGATCATGGGGTATGATCCTTTTAATGTGTTGTTGGATTCTCTTTGCTAGTATTTTGTCGAGGATTTTTGCATCTAAGTTCATCAGTGATATTGGTCTGTAATTATTTTTTTTGTAATATCTTTGTCTGGTTTTGGTACCAGGGTGATGGTGGCCTTGTAGAATGAATTTTGGAGTGTTCCTTCTTCTGAAATTTTTTGAAATAGTTTCTGCAGGATGGGTGTTAACTCTTCTCTAAATGTTTGGTAGAATTCACCTGTGAAGTCACCTGGTCCTGGACTTTTGTTTGCTGGGAGATTTTTAGTCACCGTTTCAATTCTATTACTTGTGGTTGATCTGTTTGTATTTTCTATTTCTTCCTGGTTTAGTCTTGGAAGGTTGTAGCTTTCCAAGAATTTGTCCATTTCTTCCAGGTTGTCCATTCTATTGTCATACAGTTGCTTGTAGTAGTCTCTCATGATCTGTATTTTTGCAGTGTCTGTTGCAATTTCTCCTTTTTCATTTCTAATTTTATTGATTTGACTTCTCTCCCTTTTTTATTCTTGTTGAGTCTAGCTAGCTAAAGGTGTATCAATTTTGCTTATCTTCTCAAAGAACCAGCTTTTAGTTTCATTGATTTTTGCTCTTGTTCCCTTTGTTTTTATTTCATTTATTTCTGCTCTGATTTTTATGGTTTCTTTCCTTCTACTAACTTAGGTTTTGTTTGTTCTTCTTTCTCTAGTTGTTTTAGATGTAAGGGTAGTTTGTTTAATTGAGGTTTTTCTTGTTTTTTGAGGTACTATTGTATTGCTATAAACTTCCCTCTTAGAACTGCTTTTGCTGCATCCCATAGATTTTGGGTCATCGTGTTTTCACTGTCATTTGTTTCTAGTTATTTTTTTATTTCCTCTTTGAGTTCTTCAGTGATCTCTTGGTTATTTAGTAATGTATTGTTTAGTCTCCATATATTTGTGTTTTTTACAGTTTTTTTCCTCTAACTGATTTCTAGTCTCATAGTGTTGTGGTAGAAAATGATGCTTCATACTATTTCAATTTTCTTAAATTTGCCAAATTTGATTTGTGACCCAAGCTGTGATTTATCCTGGAGAATGTTCCATGAGCACTTGAGAAGAAAGTGTACTCTGCTGATTTTGGCTAGAATGTCCTATAAATAACAATTAAGTCTATCTGGTGTATTGTGTCATTTAAAGCTTTTGTTTCCTTATTAATTTTCTGTCTGGATGATCTGTTCACTGTTCTAAGTGAGATGTTAAAGTCCCCCACTATTATTGTGTTACTGTTGATTTCCCCTTTTATGGCTGTTAGCATTTGCCTTATGTATTGAGGTGCTTCTGTATTGGGTGTATAGATATTTACAATTGTTACATATTCTTCTTGGATTGATCCCTTGATCATTATGTAGTGTCTCTCTTTGTCTCTTGTAACAGTCTTTATTTTAAAGTCTACATTATGTGATATAAGTATTGCTACTCCTGCTCTCTTGTGATTTTTCCATTTGCATGGAATATCTTTTTCTATCCCTTCACTTTCAGTCTGTATGTGTTGCTAGGTCTGAAGTGGGTCTCTTGTAAACAGCATATATATGGCTCTTGTTTTAGTATCCATTCAGCTAGTCTGTGTCTTTTGGTTGGATCATTTTATCCATTTAAATTTAAGGTAATTATCTACATATATGTTCCTATTACCATTTTCTTACTTGTTTTGGGTTTGTTCTTGTAGGTCTTTTTCTTCTCTTGTGTTTCCTTCCTAGAGAAGTTCCTTTAGCATTTGTTGTAGAGCTGGTTTGTTGGTGCTGAATTCTCTTAACTTTTGCTTGTCTGTAAAGCTTTTGATTTCTCCATTGAACCTGAATGAGATCCTTGCTGCATAGAGTAATGTTGGTTGTAAGTTTTTCCCTTTCATTACTTTAAATATATCCTGTTACTCTCTTCTGGCCTGTAGAGTTTCTGCTGAAAAATCAGCTGATAACCTTATGAGGATTCTCTTGTAGGTTACGTGCTGCTTTTCCCCTGTTGCTTTTAACATTTTTCTTTGTATTTAATTTTTGTTAGTTTGATTAGTATGTGTCTTGGCATGTTTCTCCTTGGGTTTATCCTGTGTGGTACTCTCTGTGCTTCCTGGACTTAGGTGGCTATTTCCTTTCCCACGTTTGGTAAGTTTTCAACTATAATCTCTTAAATATTTTCTCAGACACTTTCTCTTTCTCTTCTTCTGCGACCCCTATAATTTGAATGTTATTGCATTTATAGTTGTCCCAGAGGTCTCTGAGACTGTCTTAATTTCTCTCCATTCTTTTTTCTGCATTCTGCTCCTTGGCAGTTATTTCCACCATTATATCTTCCAACTCAATTATCTGTTCTGCCTCAGTTATTCTGCTATTGATTCCTTCTAGTGTATTTTTTATTTTGGTTATTTTGCTGTTCATCACTGTTTTTTTGTTCTTTAGTTATTCTAGGACCTTGTTAAACACTTCTTATATCTTCTTGATCTGTGCCTCCATTCTATTTGCGAGGTTTTTGATCATCTTTGCTATCATTACTTTGAATTCTTTTTCAGGTAGGTTGCCTATTTCCTCTTCATTTATTTTGGTCTTGTAGGCTTTTACCTTGCTCCCTCATTTTGACATATTTTTTGTCTTCTCATTTTTTTGATGAGTGGGTCTGTGTTCTTGTCTTGCTGGTTGTTTGGCCTGAGGTGTTCAGAACTGGAATTTGCAGGCAGTTGGTTGGAGCCAGGTCTTGGTGCCAAGGTGAGGACCTCCAGGGAAGCTCACACCAATTAATATTCCCTGGGGCCTGAATTTCTCTGTTAGCCCAGCAGCTTGGCCTCAGTGCTCCCACCACAGGAGCTTAGGCTCGACCCCCAGCCTAAGAACCAAGATCCCGCAAGCCATGTGGCACAACATAAACAAAACAAAACAAAACAACAAGCAAAAAGAGCAGAACAATAACAAAGAAGAAAAAGTAAAATATAATTAGAAAAATTAAAAATATATTAGGAAAAATAAAAATGAAACAACAACAAAACAGAACCACAGCAGCAAGAAAAATAAAAAAACAAGAAATAAAATAAAAACTAAGAAAAAATAATAAAAACTAAGAAAATAAAATTAAAATATAAGAATAAAAACAATACAAAATTTAAAAAAATAAAAACTTCCCTGGTAGCTCTGCTGTCAGTGTCTTTGCACCCACAGTGAGCTACAGCCAATCCCCACCTCCCCAGCAGGCCCTCCAAGACCTCTAGGTAGGTCTCTGGACCTGCTGTGTAAGCTGCACCTCTTACCAGTATCTGCTCCTGAAGCTAGCCTGGAGCACACATGTCCATGGACGCCAACTGGGGTGCAGGCCTTCACAGGCACAGCTGAAGGAGGCTTTGGAGGGGGGTGGTGCTTGGCCCACCTGGGCCTGCGAGGCCAGAGGAGGCCCTGTCAGTGGTGGCACTTGGGCTGCCAGGACCCACGTGTCCCTTGGAGGTTTTGGCAGGGCTGGGGTTTAGGCCTGTGACCTGCTTGACTGGAAGAAGATTTGTCAGTGTGGTGTGCAGGCTGTTGGGACCTGTGCAGCCCATGGAGGTCTTGGGGGTCCTTTTGAGGGGGCTCAGGACCAGGACCCTAGCAGGTTTGCTGGAGCCCAAGTGGGCAGGGGAGACCCTGGCCACTTTTCTCTTCAATCTCCCAATACCCCAAGGCCCACCTCCATCCTGCTGATCCCCACCATGAATGGGCCTCCCTGAGTGTGAGAACCTATTTTCTCCCCCCCAGCACCCCCTCAGGGTGCTGGTCGCATCCCGTCTCCACTTTTCTTCCAACCTCCTTCCCTCCTACGTCCTTCCTGGTCATGTGGGGATTCCTCCTGTCCCCTTAGGTGTCCAAGGTCCCCCACTGATGCCAGTAGGTGTTCTGTGAGAAATGCTCCAATGCACTCATGTTGTACTCGTGAGGAGATGCAAACTACACGTCCTCCTACTCCACCATCTTGACTCTACCCCCTAGAAGTAATTTCTAGTTGTTTTTTTATATTTGATTTATCTCTTAAAGAGATTGTGTTTCAAGGTCAGGATCTATGTTTTCTACCTAAAAAATAAGATCCCCCTTGGAAACTTAAACTGTTTTAGATATACAATAGATGCCAAATAGTGCTTTTTTTTTATAAAGAAAGGAAGAAAGGAAGGCAGGAAAGAAGGAAGAAAGGGAGGGAAGAAAGGAAGGAAACAGTCTAGAAAAGTGTTTCTATTTTATGTTTTTCAATTTATATGTTGATTGAAAACAGAGCTATGTATTGGAGTATAATTAGACTCCAAACAGTGGGAATTGGATGTGTCCCTATACTAGTGATATAGAAAAAAGAAAAGTAAGAAATCAGTGACCTCATCAAAGAATGTTTAATGATCTCAGTTGCCCAATTGACAGGATGATTTACTTTTTATTCCTAATTTAAGGCAATTTATTGCATTATTATATTTTAGAAAATGTTGTTCATTATTTGAGATAATAATATTTTTTTAAGTTAATATTTTTTGGTGAAGATTTTCTTTGTTTTTATTAAAATTAATTTCTTGGATAGATTAAATGATTTAAAAAGTTATTGACTGTCTTGCTATGGGGTTTTGTGGTGGTGAACAAGTTTATGATCAGGAGGTGAATAGTAGAAGCTTCCATCCTTGATGTTGCTGCTTAAACTATTTCTCCCTGTTGACCCTTGAACCTGCAGAGTTGAGATGAAATGTATTTATGAGCATGACTCCCTTGCCTCGTGCCCCACTTTTATAGGCTGCATGAATTTACTCCATTCATCAAATTCAGCAAAACTTCCTAATCTAAGCTAGTCTAGGGAAATGTAGTGAATATCAGAGAATATTTATGTAATTAAATTTTCATTTTTTAAAAGTAGTAGTGTAACAATACCTCTTCAGAACACATTCATTGTGTTAAAGGCCCTTGAAGACTTAATTTGCTAAAATAATTAACCTATTAATCATTTGTATGTTATTGGGTGTGTTTTTCATAGACTCAGGGCAGCGTCAGGCTGGATGTAATTGTGGTCTTGAAGTCAGACCTTCTCATCTTACAGGTAAGGGGTTTGGGACCCAGAGAGGTCAATGAGAGCTCGCTGGTGGGAGATTTCGTCAAAGAACCAGGTCTTCTGACTCTTGATTGAGTGTTCTGTCTTCTATACCTCAAAATACACCTACTGTGTTCTGCTTATTAAACTCATTCACCTCACTCACCCATCATACCCACCACCTGCTTAGCAAATCTTTCTAATTAGAGACAGCATGGAATCTTCAGCCCACTGTGAGCATTATCCTGAATTCCAAATGTCTGAAGTCTAAGTTTGTGTTTTTACTGTAGTTCTTACTAAGCCAGTTTGATATTTAAGGTACTCTTTTGCTAGATAGAGAATGAATTAATCAAATACTGAACCAGCTCTGTAGAAATTTTTGCATTCTATAAAGACTTCCACATTAGTTTGTAATCTCTTCAGTTACATTGTTACATCACAGTAAACACCCATATTTAGGGTCAGGCCAGTTATGCAAATTAACTCTTCTGTGATCACCTATTCCCCAACAATTTCATTCATTCAATAAATTTTGAGATTTTTAATGTGCCACACCAAGGGCTTACAACTGGGGATGTGAGGTAACTTGTAAGAACTGATCACATGCCTCACTGTGCTTGATAGATAATTGGAAACTAAAACCACCAAAGTGAAAAATTACGATAGAGGAAGAACATGGAACCATGAGAACATATGGTAGGACGACCTAACATTTCTGGGAAGTGAGGCTGAAATTGATACCTGAAGGATCATTAATAGTAGCCCAATGAAGAGACAGAGAAAGATCACTCTAAGTAGAGGGAGTAACATGTAGGAAAACTGTAGGCAAGAGAGAGCTCAGCAAAGACAGTAATGGCTGGAACAGAGAATTGAGTGAATCAGGGCAGATGAGACTCAAGAGCTGGCAGAGGGCCTTGAAAGCCATGTGGAGTTCTGATTTTTTCTTAAGTCCCTGTATTAGAGTCTAATGACTTACTCATAAGACAATGAAAGATTCATACCTCTCTTATGGGCACTTGTCTTACTATATTATAGTCATTGGTTTATAGGTATGCCTCCATGGTAGTCTCTACACTCCTTGAGAGAAAGGCTATTTCTTTTTCAGCTTTGTGTACTTAATGTCCAGCGGCATGCCTGACACTGACCAAGTGTATAGTGAATCATTGAAGCCTGAATGAATGATACAGTTAGTAATAAATAATTATCACCACGCTCTCTGAACGCAGGCTTACTTTGTACATGTAGTTACGTTAGAGTTAAATGTTTTCTCTAGAATAGGGAGGATGAATTTCTGAGATTTCTAGAATGATCTTCATAGGATATAGACTTTTTTCCTATATCCCTAAGAGAAAAGTATAAGAAGTTAAAGTTGGCTCATAGGTCATTAGGAGAATGCCGGCTGTGAGTACATGATGTCTTTCTTGTCTGTGCCCCACAACAGTTTAATTTGGGGTCTAGATAAAAAACAGTGGAAGTGCTTCTTGCTTAAAGCATTTGTTGACAAAAGCCCTGTAGCCTTTGGATCATTCTTTACAGTGAGAAGTTGACATTCTAAAGACTACATCCATAGGTGACCCCACTGTTGCAGCCCCTCTGGTGCTCACTAAGCATTATTCAAGGTGTTCAAATTCAGGCACACTGGCTTGGGGTCAGCCCTGAATCATCTGATGGTTATTTATGTAGATCTGTTGGGGTTTAGCATAAAATCAACATAATATTTAGTGACTTTGTAAAATTCCCCTTTTCTTATTTTTAATCAGGGTTGAAAGCCACAATCTTATTAAACAGTTATTTTTGACAGTGGTGAGTGCCATTGTGATTGGTTTTGGTAATTATTAAATGAGTATTTTACTGATTTCTGCCCCTTCTCTTCAGGATAGGCAGTAGCAGCCTTCTCTTCTGTATTTATTGCCATGGTAACTAAATCTAGGCTAACTGCTGCTTCAGAAATGTTCATTGGTCTGTGGGTTTCTTGGTGAGGCTCTTTGCTGATATTGTAATCCCTTATGATTTCTTTCCATTAACACTTTGTGTGTGTGTGTGTGTGTGCGTGTGCGTGTGCGTGTGTGTGTGTGTGTGTTTTCACTTGAATCAGTAGTTACTTTGATCTGAATCCATTTCTAAAAGTACTATATGGATTAGTTCCAACCCAGGCAGACCCCTGAGGCCATGTTGCCTGTTTGTATGTATGTGCATATGTGACTGTTGAAGAAATAATAAAAGTGGAAACTGCTATGATTTCCTCCTGAGGTGTAAAATGTCAGGTTTGGGCATCTCTCCCCAGAAAGCCTGCTATTTTTCTTCTACAATTGGTCTTGATTGTGTGATGTGTGTTTGTGTGTGTGTGTGTGTGTGTGTGTGTGCATGCAGGAAGGTATATTTATGTCAGACTATTTGTCTCCACTGATAATCCATGTGATTCAAGTTACATGAAGAATTACTTTCTTTGATTAGTTAGCATTACAGTTTTTTAAATCTCTTCTTGATAGAATGGGACAAACACACTATGAATTGGATTCTGCTACTATCTTTCACTTACATCTCATAAAATACTACAATGCAAATCATGCCTACAGTGTCCCAGCATTACCAAATTAGATGTTCCTTTGAGTGAGTAGGAACTGATATTTCAGGCTGAAACTGGGTCTCAGTGGAAACACATTTAAAAAAAAAAGAAAGTGATGCCATATCATCTATGAGCCTGTAGAAGCAATATGGTATAAAGAATTTCTAGTATGCTCCAGATTAAAGTCATGGTGCCTGTTTTACCCTGTCAACTGACAGGACTACTGCACATGGAGTCTACTGCCAGTGACCCTATGTTGACTGGCTGCAGCCATTTCTCCTGCCAATATTATGGAGATCAGAGGCCATATAAGGCTGTGTAATAATGACAGGTGCCTCATAAATATTGCAGGGAGAGAAGAATAGTCAAGACAGGAACTTAATGTTGAACTTGCTGTTCTTCCTCGTTGGTAGTTTGCACTTCTGAAAGGGCTGGGTGGATGTGTCCCTCTGGAGGATACCCTTCAATCTCCTTTGCTGCCTCCTTCAAGGTTCTGGCCTCTTTCTAGAGGGCTTTGTCCAAGTCTTAGGTCAGGAAGTGTTTTTATGTTTCTCTGTGGTTTCTCTCTCAAAAACAGGATCCACTCTTAGGGCTTCAACTCCCCTTCCTCTGCAGCTTTCACTTCCCTCCTAAGTTCTGGTTCCTCATAGCCCACTTCCTGTTCTCCATGGCCTCCTAGATATCCTATTTGCATCTTTCCTCACAAATCAAGTCAGTTTTCTGGCATTTTTAGTGTTGTTAAAGGAATAATCATCATTTCTCAGTCGGTTGGGCTTAAACCTTGGTCTCATTTCTGACTACAGTACTTTCTTTCCTTTCCTTTCCTCAAACTACTGTTCATACAATACTGATTTTACTTCCTTAATAATTCTTTTTTAAAAATTGAAATATAATTGACATACAATATTATGTTGTTTCAGGTACACTACATTGTGATTTGTATACGTTATGAAATGACCACTGTAAGTCTAGTTACCAACTGTCCCCATACAAATTTATTAAAATATTATTGACAACATTTCTTATGCTGTATATTACATTCCTCTGGCTTATTTATTTTATTACTGGAGGTTTATACTTCTTAATCCCCTTTACCTATTTCTCACATCCCATCCTTTGGCAACTGCCCTTTTGTTCTCTTTATCTATGAGTTCGTTTTTATTGTTTTGTTTCTTTTGTTTTTTAAATTTTGCATATAAGAGAGATTATACAGTATTTATCTTTCTCTCTCTGACTTATTTCACTTAGCATAATATATTCTAGATTCATCCATGTTGTTGCAAATGGCAAGATTACATTTTTTTTTTTATGGCTGAGAATGTTCCATTGTGTGTATCTGTGAGTGTGTGTGTGTTCGTGTATGTATCTTTATCTATTCACCTACTGATGGACACTTAGGTTGCTTCCACACCTTGGCTATTGTTAATGCTGCAATGAATGTAGGTGGGCATATATCATATCTTATTGAATTAGTGTTTTCGTTTTCTTTGGGTGAATACCCAGAAGTGAAATTGTTGGATCATATGGCAACTCTATTTTTAATTTTTTGAGGAACTTCCATACTGTTTTCCATGGTGGCTGCACCAATTTATATTCCCACTAATAGTGCATGAAGGCTCCCTTTTCTCCACATCCTTGCCAACATTTGTTATTTCTTGTATTTTTGATAATACCCATTCTGACAAGTGTGAGATACTATCTCATTGTGGTTTTGATTTCGATTTCCATGACGATTAGTGAGGTTGAGCACCTTTTTATATCTACTGGCCATTTCTCTGTCTTTGGGAAAATGTCTGTTCAGGTCCTATGCCCATTTTTTAATTGGGTTGCTTGTCTTTTTGCTAATGAGTTGCATCATTTCTTTTTATAGTTTGGATATTAACCCCTTATTGGATATATTAGTTGCAAATATTTTGTAGGCTACCTTTTCATTTTGTTGATATTTTCCTTTGCTGTGCAAAAGCTTTTTAGGTTTATTAGGTCCAGTAAAACAATTTTACTTTTGTTTCCCTTTCCTGAGGAGATATATCCAAAAAATATTGCTAAGACCAACATCAAAGAGGTTAATGCCTATATTTTCTTCTAGAAGTTGTATGGTTTCTGGTTTTGCACTTAAGTCTTTAATCCATTTTGTGTTTATTGTATATGATATGAGAAAGTAGTCCAGTTTGATTCTTTTGCACATAGCTGTCCAGTATTCCCAACACAATTTATTGAAGGGGTATCTTTCCAAATTGTATATCTTGCCTCCTTTGTTGTAAACTAATTCACCAGGCAAGTGTGGGTTTATTTCCGGGATCTCTATTCTGTTCCATTGATCTATGTGTTTGTTTGTTTGTTTTCTGTCTTTATGCCAGTGCCACACTGTTTTGATTACTGTAGCTTTGCAGTTTAGTCTGAAGTCAGGGATCATGATACCTCTAGCTTTGTTCTTCTTTCTCAAGATTGCTTTGGTAAGATTGATTGTTTTGTGTATATCTATTAATTCTACCTGGTCTAATGTGTCATATAAGGCCCGTGTTTCCTTATTGATTTTCTGTCTGGATGATCTGTCTATTGATATAAGTGGGGTTTTAAAGGCCCCTACTATTATTGTATTACTGTCAACTTCTCCCTTTATGTCTGTTAATATTTGCTTTATATATTTAGGTGCTCCTATATTGGATGCCTATATGTTAGCAAATGTAATATTCTTTTCTTGTTTTGATCCATTTATCATTATATAATGCTCTACTTTGTCTTTTGTTATAGAATTTAAGTCTATTTTATATGATATCAGTATTGTTACCCTTGTTTTCTTATCATTTCCATTTGCATGAAATATCTTTTTCCATCCCCTCACTTTCAGTCTGTGTGGATCTTTAGCTCTGAAGTGAGTCTCTTAAGCAGCACATGGACTTTTTTTTTTTTAATCCAATCAGCCACCTTATGTCTTTTGATTGGAACATTTAATCCATTGAGATTTATTAAGAAGTATGTACTTATTGCCTTTTTATTACTTGTTTTCTGGTTGTTTTTGTAGTTCTTCTCTATTCTTTTCTTCTTTTAGTGTCTTCTCTTGTGGTTTGATGATTTTCCTTAGTTGTATGCTTGTATTCCTTTCTCTCGTTTTGCACATGTATTGTAGGTTTTTGATTTGTGGTTACCACGGGGTTCATATATAACAACATATATACATATGTGTATATATGTATGTATATATCATATATAATCTTTTTAACCTTATGATCTCTTAAGTTTGAATACATTCTAATCACACTACATTTTTACTCATCTCCCTCAGATTTAATGTTTTTGACCTCACATTTACATCTTTTTGTTTTGTGTATCCCTTAACTACTCATTGTGGATGTAGATGATTTTACAACTTTTGTCTTTTAACCTTCCTACTCGTTTCATAAGTGGTTAATCTTCTACTGTACGTTTGCTTTTACCAGTGAGATTTTCCCCCACATAATTTTTATATTTCTAGCTGTAGCCTTTTATTTTCACTTAGTGAAGACCTTTTATCATTTCTTGTAAAGCTGGTTTAGTGGTTCTGAACTCTTTAATTTTGGTTTGTCTGTAAAACTCTTTATTGCTCCTTTAAATTTGAATGATGGCTTTACTGAGTAGAGTATTTTTGGTTGTAGGTTTTTCCTTTCATCACTTTAAACATATTGTGCCACTCCCTTCTGGTCTGCAGTTTCTGCCGAAAAGTTAGCTGATGATCTTAAAGGTGTTCCCTGGTACATAATTGGTTGCTTTTCTCTTGCTTCTTTTAAGATTCTCTTTTTATCTTTAATTTTTGTCATTTTAATTATAATTTGTCTGAGTTTGGACCTCTTTGTGTTCATCTTGTTTGTTTGGGACTCTCTTTCCTTCCTGGACCTAGATATCTGTTCTCTTCCCTAGGTTAGGGAAGTTTTAAGCTATTATTTATTCAAGTAAGTTCTCTGCCCCTTTCTTTCTTCTCCTTCTGGGATCCCTATAGTGTAAATATTAGCATGCTTGATGTTGTCCCAGAGGTCTCTTAAACTACCCTATCTTTTTAAAATTCTTTTTTCTTTTTCCATTCAGTTTGGGTGATTTCCAATACTCTGTCTTCAAACTTACTGATCCATTTCTCTGCATCATCTAATCTAGTTCTAATTCTTTCTAGTGTCTTTTTTTCAGTTATTGTATTCTTTAGCTCTGTTTGATTCTTCTTTAGTTTTCTAACTCTTTAAAATTCTTAGTATGTTCATCCATTCTTCTCCTGAGTTTAGTGAGCATCTTTATGACCATTACCTTGAACTCTTTATTGATTAGACTGCTTATCTCTGCTTCATTTAGGTTTTTTTTCCCTGAGGTTGTCTTGATTCTTCATTTAAAACATATTCCTCTGTCTCCTCATTTTTCCCAATTCTCTGTGTTTATTTCTATGTGTTAGGTATGTTGTTGCATTTCCTGATCTTAGAGAAATGGGCTTATGGAGGAGATACCCTCTGGGACCCAGCAGCATGTGCTCCTCTGGTCACCAGAGCTATGTTCTTTAGGGATGCCCTCTATGTGTGTTGCATGGGTCCTTCTATTGTGGTGGGGCTGACTACTGTGGGTGCACTAGTAGGTGCAGCTGGCCCCTGGCCTAGTTGACTGCAGGGCTATGCCTTTTGCAGTGGCTGTGGGACTGCTGAAGGGTGGGGTAGGCCTCCTAAATGGCTATCTGCACCTCCCAGGGGACCTCCAGGCTGGTGCTGTCATTGCAGAGCAGGACCTGGTCACTGCAATGCTGTCTGCATGGCCCAGGGGGGCTTCGGGGTAGAGCCAGCCTGCTAGAGGGTGAGGGCTCATCCCCAGTGCTAATAGGCTACAGGGATGACTCCAAAATAGTGCTTGAAAATGCCAGTGATGTCAAGGTAGAATGTGCTCTTCCAAATGGCTCCAGAATCTCCATTCCCAGAAGAAATACCAGTTGAGAGGCTCTTCAAGATCAGCAAGTGGGTCTGACCCAGGCTTCTTTTGAGCCTTTGTGCTGAGACTCAGAGCTTGTGAGCTTTTGTGTGTGCCCTTTACAAGTGGAGTCTGTTTCCTATAGCCCTCTGGCTCTCCTGTATGTAAGCCCTGCTAGCCTTCAAAACTGGATATCTGGGGCTCACTTTCCTGATGCAGGACTCCCAGGCTTGGGAGCCTGATGTGGAGCTTGTACACCTTTTTCCTTGGGAAGAACTTCTACAATTATGATATTTCTTCTATTTGTGGGTTGCACAGATGGGGGTATGGGTCCTGACTATACTACATCTCTCCCCCTCCTCCCCTTCTCATGGTTCCTTCTTTGTATCTTTAGTTGTGGAAAATGTTTTCTGCTAGTCTTCAGATTTTTCTCATAAATAGTTGTTCTGTAAGTAGTTGTAATTTTGGTATGTCTGTGGGAAGGGGTGAGGCACGTCTTGCTCCTCTGACAATTTGTGGACTTCTGCTTTCCTTAATAATTCTTACATTCCATCCCCAATTGTATGACTATAGTGTAGACCCTCAGTATCTCTCATTCAACATTTGCCCTAGTTTAACACCTAAACTTCCTAGCCACTACCAGCTTCTTGTTTTCCCACCCCATTCTGCCAATTGTTAAATTATTTGTCTTAAAGCCTATCTCTGATTAAACCACTTCTTTACTCAAGAATATTCAATGGCTCCCCATTGTTTCTTAGACAACTATCCACAGTGTATGATTTTAAGATTCATTACATCTTCCAGAAATTCCCTAGTACTAAGTTCTTCAAGGTTTTTACTGAACTGTAAGACTTTTTCATATCCACATATATTTCTGTGTCAAACTAAGAGTTTTTAACTTGTTTGAATGTTGTCTTGTCTCTCTCATTCACTAGACCATTAGTTCCAGAGCAGGCACCGCATCTGTTTTTGATCATGATTGTATCATCTTGCCTAGTATATCACTTGTCACATAGCACAGTAGGTAAATTTTGAATGAATAAATGTATTTTGTGATTTGCTTCCACAGAACTTGGTGAATGTGCTTCTCATGTTTGGAGTATCTTATATGTACAACTCTGACTATTGTAATACCTTCTATGCTTCAATACTCATTCAAATATTACCCCATCTATTGATTGTTTCCTAATCTCTTTTCCTTCTCACCTTGCCTGTGTTCCCTTTCTTCGCTTCCCCAGCTGAGTGTGTTCTTTTCCTACTCCTTCTGGCTTCTTTGAATCTCCCTATGTCACTTAATGTATAATGGCATCATACTTTGGATATTTGCAACATTATTAGTCTTAAGTCCAACTAGCAATGGATGTTTTATCTCTCCAGATATTATTATGCTGACTCTTTTTGGCCCTATTTTTCTCAATGATATGGACAAATGTATAACAAGCAAGCTTATTACATTTGTAGATGACGTGAAGCTGGGAGAGGAGCCAATGCTTTGATATTCAAGAAAGCCTTGAGAGGCAGAAAAAGTAGACCAAATCTAACAAGAATTAAAGAAAAATGTGATTTATTCACAAAGGCTTTATTTAAAACCAGATGTACAAGTGTAGGGTGAGAAGTATGCAGATTAGTGAAAACTTAGAGTCTTCTTTAAGAATTGGTTTAGTATGGAAAGGGTGATGTAGCTTCCAAAATGCTGAAGCAGTCTTGATCTTGGATCGTGGATATATTGACAGAAATAGACTCCAACATGAAGCAAATGATAATTCTTATCTTAGGCTGAACTGTCCACATTTTAAGAGATATAGAAACACTGGGACACGTTAAGTGGAGAGGGACAAGGATTTTTAAGGATTTGGAAACCAATCAATCATGGTCAATATAAGAAACTAGAGATATTTAACACAGAATGGGGTCATGATAGCTGCTTCTGAGATAATGGATCTTGTTTACTAAAGAAAGATAAGAAGCTACAGGAGGTCTTCAATGAATCAGAAAAGGAGAGGACATTCTGTTGAACAGAGCTTTTCTAAGTAGAAATGACTCCCTCTGGAAAGTGATTTTCTTGTCCCTGGAAATGTCCAAGCTAAAGCTGGGTCATAACAGTAAATCATTTCTAAAGTCTTTTGTACCCTTAAAAGTTGCAAGATTCTAGATTTTCTTACATTTTCTTATTTATTATGAAAATGAGGGGCAATTCTTTCCATATTCATTTATGCAAACATAAATCAGAGACATTAAGTGTCCTCAGTACTGCAATATGCCAGGTACTGGTGATACAATGTTGAACAAATAGTTTTAGCAGATGGAGGAAATTGATATAAATTAATTATTATAATACAGTTTGATGAGAGCTATAGGAGAAGTACTTATGAGATGCCATGGGAATATAATAGAAGGACATATATGTTTTCTTGGATGACCGAGGGAAGGATTCAAAGTGGAGTGACATTTGGCAGGCCCTTGAATGAATTGGAGCATGATAGGAGCATAGATGGTATTTAAGTTCTGGACCAATATGTGGGTTATTCTCAGTAGATTCAGATGAATTTACACAGGGGAGACTAAATTAATTCTCTTTACTAGCCCATAGATTATTTTATAAATTACCAATTAATTCCTCTTATAAAAGAAATACATGTTTATTTTAGGAAATTCAGTAAATCAGAAATGTACAGGAGGGGGACCTTCAAGGTGGCAGAGGAGTAAGACATGAGATCACCTTCACCCCCACAAATACATCAAAAATAAATCTACATGTGGAACAACTCCTAAAGAACACCTACTGAATGCTGGCAAAAGGCCTCAGACTTCCCAAAAGGCAAGAAACTCCCCCATGTACCTGGGTGGGGCAAAAGAAAAAAGAAAAAACAGAGGCAAAAGAATAAGGAAGGGACCTGCACCTCTGGGAGGGAACTGTGAAGGAGGAAAGGTTTCCACACAATAGGAAGCCCCTTCACTGGTGGAGACAGGAGGTGGGCAGGGATGAAGCTTCAGAGCCATGGAGGAGAGTGCAGCAACAGGGGTGCAGAGAGCAAAGTGGAGAGATTCCCGCACAGAGGATCAGTGCTGACCAGCGCTCACCAGCCGGAGAGGTTTGTCTGCTCACCTGCTGGGGAGGGTGGATGATGGGAGCTGAGGTTCGGGATTCGGAGGTCAGATCCCAGGGAGAGGACTGGGGTTGGCTGTGTGAACACAGCCTGAAGGGAGCTAGTGCACCACAGCTACTGGGAGGGAGTCCGGGAAAAATTCTGGACCTGCTTAAGAGGCAAGAGACCATTGTTTTGGGGGTGCACAAGGAGAGAGGATTTCTTCCTTGTGTGCCCACAGAAGACAGAGCACTGCCTAAACAAGCTCCAGATATGGGTGCATGCTGTGGCTACCAGCTTGGACCCCAGAGACGGGGATGAACCACTAATGCTGTTGCTGCAGCCACCAAGAATCCTGTGTACAAGCACAGGTCACTACACACCCACCCCCAGGAGCCTGCAGAGCCCACAAATGCCAGGGTTCCATGGTCCAGGTACAACTTCCCCGAGAGAGCACATGGCGTGCCTCAGGCACAGGCTTGCCCCGCATTCCAATTATAACTACCATAGCCCTTCCTCCCCACAGGCATGAGTGAGGAAAAGCCACCTAATCAGCCGCTGTTTTGACCTTGTACAGTCTGGGCAGGAACAGAAGCCTGAGGGCAACCTACATGCAGATGTAGGGTCAAAACCAAAGCAGAACCCCAGGAGCTGTGTGAACAAAGAAGAGAAAGGGAAATTTCTCTATGCAGCCTCAGTGGCAGTGGATTAAATCCCCACAATCAACTTGAGGTACCCTGAATCTGTGAAATGCCTGAACAGACAATGAATCAACCCAAAATTGAGGCAGTGGACTTTGTGAGCAAGTGTAGATTTGGGGTTTCCTGTCTGCAACTGACTTGTTTCTGATTTTTATGTTTATCTTACTATAGTTTTTAGTGTGTGTTATCATTGGTGGATTTGTTTATTGGTATGGTTACTCTTTTTTTTTCTTTTTTCAATTAATATTTATTTTATTATTTTAATACGTTTGTTTTTCTATTTTATTTATTTTATATTATTATTAAAAAATTTTTTTCTTTCTTTTTTTCTCCCCTTTCTTCAGAGCCATGTGGCTGACAGGATCTTGGTGCTCTGGCCTGGTGTAAGGCCTGAGCCTCTGAGGTGGGAGAGTCAAGTTCAGGATATTGGACCACAAGAGACCTCCTGGCCCCATCTAATATCAATCAGTGAGCTATCCCAGAAATCTCCATCTCAATACCAAAACTCAGCTTCACCCAACGGCCAGCAAGCTCAAGTGCTGGATGCCCCATGCCAAACAACTAGCAAGACAGGAATATAACCCCACCCATTAGAAGAGAGGCTGCCTAAAATCATAATAAGTACATAGACATCTCAAAACACACCACCAGATGTGGTCATGTCCACCAGAAAGACAAGATCCACCCTCATCCACCAGAACACAGGTACCAGTACCCTCCAGCAGGAAGCCTACACAAACCACTGAGCCAACCTTACCAACTAGGAGCAGACACCAAAAACAATGGGAACTATGAACCTGCAGCCTGTGAAAAGGAGACCTCCAAACACAGGAAGTTAAGCAAAATGAGAAGACAGAGATATTCAGCAGATGAAGGAGAAGGTAACACCCCACCAGACCAAACAAATGAAGAGGAAATAGGCAGTCTACCTAAAAAAGAATTCATAGTAATGATAGCAAAGATGATCCAAAATCTTGGAAATAGAATGCAAAAAATACAAGAAACATTTAACAGGACATAGAAGAACTAAAGAGCAAACAAACAATGATGAACAACACAATAAATGAAATTAAAAATTCTCTAGAAGGAATCAATAGCAGAATAACTGAGGCAGAAGAACGGATAAGTAACCTGGAATATAAAATAGTGGAAATAACTCCCTCAGAGAAGAATAAAGAAAAAAGAATGAAAAGAATTGAGGACAGTCTAAGAGATCACTGGGACATCACTAAACACACCAACATTCGAATTATAGGAGTCCCAGAAGAAGAAGAGAAAAGAAAGGGACTGAGAAAATATTTGAAGAGATTATAGTTGAAAACTTCCCTAATATGGGAAAGGAAAGAGTCAATCAAGTCCAGGAGCACAGACAGTCCCATACAGTATAAATCCAAGGAGAAACATGACAAGACATATATTAATCAAACTATCAAAAATTAAATACAAAGAAAAAATATTAAAAGCAGCAAGGGAAAAGCAAAAATAACATACAAGGAAATCCCCATAAGGTTAACATGTGATCTTTCAGCAGAAACTGTGCAAGCCAGAAGGGAGTGGCAGGACATATTTAAAGTGATGAAAGGGAAAAACCTACAACCAAGATTACTCAAACCAGCAAGGAGATCATTCAGATTCAACAGAGAAATGAAAACCTTTATAGACAAGCAAAAGCTAAGAGAATTCAACACCATCAAACCAGCTTTACAACAAATGCTAAAAGAACTTCACTAGGCAGGAAACACAAGACAAGGAAAAGGACTAAAATAACAAACCCAAAACAATTAAGAAAATGGTAATAAGAATATACATATCAATAATTACCTTAAATGTAAATGGATTAAGTACTCCAACCAAAAGACATAGACTGGATAAATGGATAAAAAAAAAAAGACCCCTATATATGCTGTTTACAAGACACACACTTCAGACCTAGGGATACGTACAGACTGAAAATGAGGGGATCAAAAAAGATATTCCATGCAAATGGATATCAAAAGAAAGCTGGAGTAGCAATTCTCATATAACACAAAATAGACCTTAAAGACTATTAAGAGAGACAAAGAAGGACACTACATAATTATCAAGGTATCAATCCAAGAAGAAAATAGAACAATGGTAAATATATATGCATCCAACATAGGAGCACTTCAATACCTAAGGCTAATTCTAACAGCCATAAAGTGAGAAATTGACAGTAACACAATAATAGTAGGGGACTTTAACACCCTGCTTTCACCAATGGACAGATCATCCAAATGAAAGTAAGTAAAGAAACACAAAATTTAAATGACACATTAGACAAGATGGAATTAATTGATGTTCATAGGACTTTTCATCCAAAACAACAGAATAAACTTTCTTCTGAAGTGCTCATGGAACATTTCCTGGGAGAGATCATATCTTGGGTCACAAATCAAGTCTTGGTAAACTTAAGAAAATTGAAATCATATCAAGATCTTTTCTGACCACAACGCTATGAGTTTAGATATCAATTACAGGGAAAAAATGTAAAAAATACTAACACATGGAGGCTAAACAATACACTACTAAATAACCAAGAGATCACTAAAAGATAAAAGAGGAAATAAAAAAATATGTAGAAACAAATGACAATGAAAACACGATGGCCCAAAACCTATGGGATGCAGCAAAAGCAGTTCTAAGACAGAAATTTATAGCAGTACAATCCTACCTCAGGAAACAAGAAACATCTCAAATAAACAACCTAAACTTACACCTAAAGCAATTAAAGAAACAAGAACAAAAACAACCCGAAGGTTAGCAGAAGGAAAGAAATCACAAATATCAGATGAGAAGTAAATGAAAAAGAAATGAAGGACACAATAGCAAAGATCAATAAAACTAAAAGCTGGTTCTTTGAGAACATAAACAAAATTGATAAACCATTAGCTAGATTCATCAAGAAAAATAGGGGGAGGACTCAAATCAACAGAATTAGAAAAGAAAAAGGAGAAGTTACAACTGACCCTGCAGAAATACAAATAAACATGAGGAAATACTACAAACAACTATAAGACAACTTGGAAGAAATGGACAAATTCTTAGAAAAGCATAACCTTCTGAGAATGAACTAGGATGAAATAGAAAATATAAACCGACCAATCACAAGCACTGAAATTGAAACTGTGATTAAAAATCTTACAACAAAAATAAGCCCAGGACCAGCTGACTTCACAGGAGAATTCTATCAAACATTTAGAGAAGAACTAACACCCATCCTTCTCAAACTCTTCCAAAATATAACAGAGGGAGGAACACACCAAAACTCATTCTATAAGGTGACTATCACCCTATAACAAAACCAGACAAAGATGTCACATTAAAAGAAAGCTACATGCCATTATCACTGATGAACATAAATGCAAAAATCCTTAACAAAGTACTAGCAAACAGAATCTAACAGCTCATTAAAAGGATCATACCCCATGATCAAGTGGGGTTTATCCCAGGAATGCAAGGATTCTTCAGTATACACAAATCAATCAATATGATACAACATATTAACAAACTTAATGATAAAAACCATATGATAATCTCAATTGATGCAGAAAAATCTTTCAACAAAATTCAACACACATTTATGATAAAATCTCTCCAGAATGTAGACATAGGGGTAACTTACCTCAACATAATAAAGGCCATATATCACAAACCCACAGCCAACATCATTCTCAATGTTGAAAAATTGAAACCGTTTCTTCTAAAATAAGGAACAAGACAAGGATGGCCACTCTCACCACTATTATTCAACATAGTTTTGGTAGTTTTAGCCACTGCAATCAGAGAAGAAAAAGAAATAAAAGGAATCCTAATCAGAAAAGAAGAAGTAAAGCTGTCACTGCAGATGACATGATACTGTACATAGAGAATCCTAAAGATGCTACCAGAAGACTACTAGAGCTAATCAATGAATTTGGTAAAGTAGCAGGATACAAAATTAATGCATAGAAATCTCTTGCATTCCTATACACTAATGATGAAAAATCTTAAAGAGAAATTAAGGAAACACTCCCATTTACCATTGCAACACAAAGAATAAAGTACCTAAGAATAAGCTTACCTAAGGAGACAAAAGACCTGTATGCAGAAAACTATAAGACACTGATGAAAGAAATTAAAAACAATACAAACAGATGGAGAGATATACCATATTCTTGGATTGGAAGAGTCAACGTTGTGAAAATGAATATACTCCCCAAAGCAATCTACAGATTCAATGCAATCCCTATTAAACTACCAATGACATTTTTCACAGAACTAGAATGAAAAAATTCACAATTTGTATGGAAAAACAAAAGACCCCGAATAGCCAAAGCAATCTTGAGAAGGAAAAATGGAGCTGGACAAAACAGTCTCCCTGATTTCAGACTATACGACAAAGGTACAGTAATCAAGAGATTATGGTACTGGCACAAAAACAGAAATATAGATCAATGGAAGAGGATAGAGAACCCTAAGATAAACCCCCACACATATCATCATCTTATCTTTGATAAAGGAGGCAAGAATATACAATGGAGATAAGACAGCCTGTTCAATAAGTGGTGCTGTAAAACTGGACAACTACATGTAAAAGAATGAAATTAGAACATATCCTATTGGGATTGGCATACATACACTAATATGTCTAAAATGATAACTAATAAGAACCTGCTGTATAAAAAAATAAATAAAATAAAATTCAAAAAAAAAAAAAGAACACATCCTAACAACTACACAAAAATTAACTCAAAATGGATTAAAGACCTAAATGTAAGGCTAGACACTGTAAAACTCTTAGAGGAAAACATGTGCAGAACACTCTATGACATAAATCACAGCAAGATCCTTTTTGACCCAACTCCTAGAGAAATGGAAATAAAAACAGAAATAAACAAATGGGACCTAATGAAATGTAAATCCTTTGCACAGCAAAGGAAACCATAAACAAGACAATAAGGCAACCCTTGGAATGGGAGAAAATATTTGCAAATGAAGCAACTGACAAAGGATTAATCTCCAACTATACAAGCAGCTCAAGCAACTCAATTCAAAAAACCAAACAACCCAATTCAAAAATAGGCAAAAGACCTAAATAGACATTTCTCCAAAGAAGATATACAGATTGCCAACAAACACATGAAAAGATGCTCAACATCACTAATCATTAGAGAAATGCAAATCAAAAATACAATGAGGTATCACCTCTCACCGGTCAAAAGGGCCATCATCAAAAAAACTACACAATAAAGGCTGGAGAGGGTTTGGAGAAAAGAGAACCCTCTTGCCCTATTGGTGGGAATGTAGATTGATATAGCCACTATGGAGAACAGTATGGAGTTTCCTTAAAAAGCTAAAAATAGAACTATCATACCTTCCAGCAATCACACTACTGGACTTATACTCTGAGAAAACCGTAGTTCAAAACAAGTCATGTACCACAATGTTCATTGCAGCTCTATATACAATAGGCGGGAAATGGAAACAACCTAAGTGTCCGTTGACTGAATAACGGATAAAGAAGATGTGGCACATATATACAATGGAATATTACTCAGCCATAAAAATAAATGAAATTGAGTTATTTGTATTGAGGTGGAAGGACCGAGAGTCTGTCATACAGAGTGCTGTAAGTCAGAACGAGCAAAGCAAATACCGTATGCTAACACATATAAATGTAATTAAAAAAATGGTTCTGATGAACCTAGGCGCAGGACAGGAATAAAGACACAGACATAAAGACTGAAATTTAGGGAAAATTGGAGGGAGAAGAATAAACTGGGATGAAGTGGGAGAGTAGCATTGACATATACACTACCAAATGTAAAATAGATTACTATTGGGAAGCAGCTATATAGCACAGGGAGATCAGCTCAGTGTTTTGTGACCACCTAGAGAGACAGGATAGGGAGCGTGGGAGGGAGGCTCAAGATGGAGGGGATATGGGGATATATGTGTACATATAGCTGATTCACTTTGTTATACAGTGGAAATTAACACAACAGTGTAAAGTATTATACTCCAATAAAGTTGTTTAAGAAATTATATATATTAAAAAATGTAGACAAAAGAAAAGAATCTCTAATTCTGTCCCTGGGAGAGAACTTCTATTAATATTTTGGGGCAGTAGAAATTAAGGAGACTTGATGGGTGGAGTTGCAGTTTTTCGAGAGCGATGGGTAAGACTTTTCAGAGGCAATGTTAAATAAGCAGAAGCCTGCAGGATATGGACAAGTCAGGCCATTGAAAACTGGGGCTTGAACTTCCTAAATGGAGACAGTAGTAAGTGCAAAGGCAGGGAAGCAGAAAAATTGTTGCTTAAGGAATAGGAAGGGGATGAGTTTTTTTGGAATGTGTGACCAAGTGGAGAGTTCTAAGTGAGCTTGGTGAGGAAGGCAGGAGACCAATCATGCAGACCCCTGAAGGCCATGTGACCACGTTTGCACCTCCTTCCTTGTCCCCAGGGGACACCGAGAGGTTTTTCAAAGCAGGAGCAACACCATCTGGTGTATGTTTCTGGAAGATGACTCTGGCTGCCAGTGGAGAATGGACTGGGATGGAGTGCAGGGCTTGAGTGGAAGCAGAAACTAACGGCAAGGCTGACACAGTATTCTGGGAAGAGCTGACAGTGGCTAGAACTAGAGAAGTGGAGGAGGGAGAAACAGTTTGGACTTTAAAAAAACCGGATAGAACTAATAGAACTTTGTGATTCCATGTAGAGTGTGATGAAAAGTGAAATAAAGGATAGCTGACCATTTTATATCAGAAATACATTGTATCTGTTCATTATTTTCATATTTAGTACAGATACCATAAAGTAAAATCCATGTATTTCTCATAGAGTGTGAAGTGAGTCATTCTTAACTGTTTGTTGTATTAAAAAATATTATCAACCAATCTCTCCAGATATTGTTATAAGAATATACTTGGCCTAGATGTGTCCTCACATTTGAAATCAATATTCTTTAGCTCAGGCTGTTCAAATCTTCCTCAGAAGATTACTTTGTCAAAACTTTAAAAAATATATATTTTCTATTAAATGAGTAATTATTTGTTTTATTGTAAAAGTTAAGAAAATAAAGGTGGACAGAGAGAACACAAAAATGATCATTGGTAACCTTGCTACCTAGATATATACCTGGTAACATTTTGTGATAAAAACTTTTAGACAAGGACAGATTTATGTGAAGATAATGAAACTTGCATTATGTCCCTTTTCCATGCTTGATAGGAGCCCAGGTAATTTTGTGTTCATCATTTTGTATTCTTTACCTAAAATGGTCCCTTCTTCACAAGGTATAAATTTTAGACTGTACAAAACCAAGGTCCAGCTTTATTTCCAGATTATTTATTTACAAGTAAATTTCATATTATGAAAAATAGGGTCATATTTCTATTAACTTTTATCTGCTAAAATATTATCAATATCTTTCCATACTGTTGAATAGTTTACAATCATATTTTTATGGGGTGTTTTCTTTTGCCGTATGTCTGTACCATAATGTGTTTAATTAAATGACCATATTTGAGACATTAAGATTGAGGAAAGCATGTTTTCTACTTGTGTTTGATACTCATTAAATTCATGCTGTGGATCTGTTACAAGAAGGGACATATTATTGCTTCAAAAAGAATGAAATACCTAGTAACAAACCTAACTAAGGAGGCAAAAGACCTGTACTCTGAAAACTATAAGACCCCCATGAAAGAAATTGAAGATGACACAAACAGATGAAAAGATATACTGTGTTCTTGGATTGGAAGAATCAACCTTGTTAAAATGACCATACTACCCAAGGCAATCTACAGATTCAACAAAATCCCTATCATAATACCAGTGGCATTTTTCACAAAATTAGAACAAAAAATTTAAAAATCTGCATAGAAACTCAAAAGACCCTGAATAGCCAAAACAATCTTGAGAAAGAAGAATGGAGCTGGAGGAATCATGCTCCCTGACTTCAGACTATACCACAAAGCTGTAAAAACAGTATGGTACTGGCACAAAAACAGACACATAGATCAAAGGAGCAGTATAGAAAACCCAAAAATAAACCCACACGTTTATGGTCGGGAATATACAATGGAGAAAAGAGAGTCTCTTCAATAGTGGTGCTGGGAAAAATGGACAGTTACATGTAAAAGAATGAAATTAGAACATTCTTTAACAACACATGCAAAAATAAACTCAAAATGGATTAAAGACCTAAATGTAAGACTGGATACTGCAAAACTCCTAGAGGAAAACATAGGCAGAACACTCATTGATGTAAATTGCAGCAATATTTTTTTGGATCCGTCCTAGAGTAATGGAAATAAAAACAAAAATAAACAAATAGGACCTAATGAAACTTAAAAGCTTTTGCACAGAAAAGGAAACCATAATCAAGACGAAAATACAACCTATGGAATGGTAGAGAATATTTGCAAATGATGTAACAAACAAGGGGATTAATTTCCTAAATATAAAAATAGCTCATGCAGCTCGATATCAAAAAAACAAACAACCCAATAAAAAAAAATGGGCAGAAAACCTAAATAGACATTTATCCAAAGAAGACATATAGATGGCCAAAAGGCACATGAAAAGATGCTCAATATAGATAATTATTAGAGGGATGCACATCAAAACTACAATGAGGCAACACTTCATACTGGTCAGAATGGCCATCATTAAAAAGTCTACAAATAATAAATGCCAGAGAGGGTGTGGAGAAAAGGAAACCCTCTTAATACTGTTGGTGGGAATGTAAATTAGTGTAGCCACTATAGAGAACAGAATGAAGGTTCCTTCAAAAACTAAAAGTAGAGTTACCACGTGATCCAGCACTCCCACTCCTGGACATATAACCAGAGAAACTGTAACTCAAAAAGATATATGCACCCCAGTTCATAGTTCATAGCAGCACTATATACAATAGCCAAGACCTGAAAACAACCTAAATGTCCATTGCCAGATGAATGGATAAAGAAGATGTGGTACATATATACAGTGGAATGTTACTCAGATGAATGGATAAAGGAGACGTGGAATATATGTATAAATATATATACACAATGGAGTAAAAAAGAATGAAATAATGCCATTTGCTGCAACATGGGTGGACCTAAAGATTATCATATTAAGTGAAGTAAGCCTGACAGAGAAAGACAAATATCATATGATATCACTTACATATAGAATCAAAAAAATGATACTGATGAACTTATTTACAAAGCAGAAATAGGCTCACGTACATAGAAAAAAACTTATGGTTACCAAAGGGGAAAGTGGCGGGAGGGATAAATTAGGAGTTTGGGATTAACAGATACACACTACAATATACAAAATAGATTAAAAAAAAGGACCTAATGTATAGAACAGGGGACTATATTCAATATCTTATAAAAACCTATAATGGAAAAGAATCTGAAAAATGCTATAAATATAACTATATATAACTGTATATTATATATAACTATATATATAATCACTTTTCTGTACACCTGAAATTAATACAGCATTATAAATCAACTATACTTCAATTAAAAAAAATAAAATTTAAATTTATAAAAAGGTGAGAGATTACCTGGCATGCTGTGGTCAGTGGTTCTGGAGTATTGCTGGCTACACGGCTATTTCTAGGAATAGAGGTAAAATAACAGGTGAATCATTTGTTTCTTCAATACTTCTCTTACTGTTGCAGCAGTACTATGGATTTGGATGAAGTTCAGATTGACTCTTATTTTGGTTAGAATCAATTAGATTTTCCATAATACATGAAATAATTAAATTAAAAATTATACTTGGTAAAGTCTATTTAAAACGTTTTCAATTAACAGCATGCTCATTAGAATTATTAGATTCTTAAATTATTAAATATATTTAAAATATGATATCTGACTATTTCAAAAAGATAAAAATAGGTTGGGTGGATGAGCTTTGCACACAGTATTTGCAGCCTGCTTATTAGTTATTCACTTATATCAGCATGAACTCTTCTTTTTCTTTTTTTTCAACATCTTTATTGGAGTATAATTGCTTTAAATGGTGTGTTGGTTTCTGCTGTATAACAAAGTGAATCAGCTATACGTATACATACAATCTCATATCTCCTCCCTCTTCCATCTCCCTCCCTCCCTCTCTATCTCAACCCTCTAAGTGGACACAAAACACCGAACTAATCTCCCTGTGCTATGTGGCCGTTTCCCACTAGCTATCTATTTTACATTTGGAAGTGTATATATGTCAATGCCACAATCTCACTTCGTCCCAGCTTAACCTTCCCCCTCCCCATTACCTCAAGTCCATTCTCAATATCTGCGTCTTTATTCCTGTCCTGGCCCTGGGTTCTTCAGAACCTTTTTTTTTTTTTTTTTAAGATTCCATATATATGTGTTAGCATACGGTATTTGTTTTTCCCTTTCTGATTTATTTCACTCGTATGACAGACTCTAAGTCCATCCACCTCACTACAAAAAACAATTTCGTTTCTTTTTATGACTGAGCAATATTCAATTGTGTATATGTGCCACATCTTCTTTATCCATTCATCTGTCGATGGACACTTAGGTTGCTTCCATGTTGTGGCTGTTGTAAATAGAGCTGCAATGAACATTGTGGTACATGACTCTTTTTGAATTCTGGATGTCTCAGGGTATATGTCCAGTAGTGGGATTGCTGGGTTGTATGGTAGTACTATTTTTAGTTTTTTAAGGAACCTCCATATAGTTCTCCATAGTAGCTGTATCAATCTACATTCCCAGCAACAGTGCAAGAGGGTTCCCTTTTCTCCACACCCTCTCCAGCATTTATGGTTTGAAGATTTTTTGATGATGGCCATTCTGACCAGTGTGAGTTTTGTAGTTTTGATTTGCATTTCTCTAATGATTAGTGATGTTGAGCATCCTTTCATGTGTTTTTTGGCAATCTGTATATCTTCTTTGGAGAAATGTCTATTTAGATCTTCTGCACATTTATGAATTGGGTTGTTTGTTTTTTGTTATTGAGCTGCATAAGCTGCTTGTATATTTTGGAGATTAATCCTTTGGTAGTTGCTTTGTTTGCAAATATTTCTTCCACTCTGAGGGTTGTCTTTCCTTCTTCTTTATGGTTTCCTTTGCTGTGCAAAAACTCTTAAGTTTCATTAGATCTCATTTGTTTATTTTTTTAATTTCCATTTCTCTAGGAGGTGGGTCTAAAAGGATATTGCTGTGATTTATGTCATAGAGTGTTCTACCTATGTTTTCCTCTAAGAGTTTTATAATGTCTGGCCTTATATTTAGGTCTTAATTCATTTTGAGTTTATTTTTGTATATGGTTTTAAGGAATATTCTAATTTCATTCTTTTACATGTAGCTATCCAGTTTTCCCGGCACCAGTTATTGAAGAGGCTGTCTTTTCTCCATTTTCCATTCTTGCCTCCTTTTTCAAAGATAAGGTGACCATATGTGTGTGGGTTTATCTCTGGGCTTTCTATCCTGACCCATTGATTTTTATTACTATTTTTGTGCCAGTACCATACTGTCTTGATTACTGTAGCTTTGTAGAATAATCTAAAGTCAGGGAGCCTAATTCCTGCAGCTCCATTGTTCTTTCTCAAGATGGCTTTAGCTGTTCAGGGTGTTTTGTGTTTCCATACAAATTGTGAAATTTTTTGTTCTAGTTCAGTGAAAAATGCCATTGGTAGTTTGAAAAGTATTGCCTTGAATATGTACATTGCTTTGGAGAGTATAATCATTTTCACAATATTGATTCTTCCAATCCAAGAACATGGTATATCTCTCCATCTGTTTGTATCATCTTTAGTTTCTTTCATCAGTGTCTTATAGTTTTCTGCATACAGTTGTTTTGTCTCCTTAGGTTTATTTCTAGGTATTTTATTCTTTGTGTTGCAATGGTAAATGGGTGTTTGCTTAATTTCTCTTTTAGACTTTTCATCATTAGTGTATAGGAATGCAAGAGATTTCTGTGCATTAATGTATCCAACTACTTTACCAAATTCATTGATTAGCTCTAGTTTTTCTGGTAGCATCTTTAGGATTCTCTATGTATCGTATCATGTCATCTGCAAACAGTGATAGTTTTACTTCTTTTCTGATTTGGATTACCTTTATTTCTTTTTCTTCTGATTGCTGTGGCTAAAACTTCAAAAATATATTTAATAATAGTGGTGAGAGTGGGCAACTTTGTCTTTTTCCTGATTTTAGAGGAAATGTTTTCAGTTTTTCACCATTGAGAATGATGTTTTCTGTGGGTTTGTCACATATGGCCTTTATTACATTGAAGTAAGTTCCCCCTTTGTGTACTTTCTGGAGAGATTTTATCATACATGGGTGTTGAATTTTGTCTAAAGCTTTTTCTGCATCTTTTGAGATGATCATATGGTTTTTCTCCTTCAATTTGTTAATATGGTTTATCACATTGATTGATTTGCGTATATTGAAGAATCCTTCCATTCCCGGGATAAACTCAACTTGATCAGGATGTATGATCTTTGTAAAGTGCTGTTGGATTCTGTTTGCTAGTATTTTGTTGAGGATTTTTGCATCTATGTTCATCAGTGATATTGGCCTGTAGTTTTCTTTCTTTGTGACCTCGTTGTCTGGTTTTAGTATTAGGGTGATGGTGGTCTCGTAGAATGAGTTTGGGAGTGTTCCTCCCTTCTACTATATTTTGGAAGGATTTGAGAAGGTAGGTGTTAGTTCTTCTCTAAATGTTTGATAGAATTCGCCTCTGGAACCCTCTGGTCCTGGGCTTTTATTCATTGTAAGATTTTTAATCACAGTTTCAATTTCAGTGCTTGTGATTGGTATGTTTATATTTTCTATTTCTTCCTGGTTCAGACTCAGAAGGTTGTGTTTTTCTAAGAATTTGTCCATTCTTCCAGCTTGTCCATTTTTATTGACATATAGTTGCTTGTAGTAATCTCTCATGATCCTTTGTATTCTGCAGAGTCAGTTGTTACTTCTCCTTTTTCATTTCTAATTTTATTGATTTGAGTCTTCCTTTTTTTCTTGATGAGTTTGGTCAATGGTTTATCAATTTTGTTTATCTTCTCAAAGAACCAGCTTTTAGTTTTATAGATCTTTGCTTTCATTTCCTTCATTTCTTTTTCATTTATTTCTAATCTGATCTTTAAGATTTCTTTCCATTTGCTAATGTTGTGGGGTTTTTTTTTTCTTCTTTCTCTAACTGCTTATGGTGTAAGGTTAGGTTGTTTATTTGAGATGTGTCTTGTTTCTTAAGGTAGGATTGTATTGCTATAAACTTCCCTCTTAGAACTGCTTTTACTGCATCCCATAAGTTTTGGGTCATTGTGTTTTCAATGTCATTTGTTTCTAGGTATTTTTTTATTTCCTCTTTGATCTTTCAGTGATCTCTTGGTTATTTAGTAGTGTATTGGTATTTTTACTTTTTTTTTTTTTTCCCTCTAATTGATATCTAGTCTTTTAACGTTGTGGTCAGAAAAGATGCTTGAAATTATTTCATTTTTTTTAATTTATGAAGACTTGATTTGTGACCCAAGGTATGATCTATCCTGGAGAATGTTCCATGAGCACTTGAGAAGAAAGTGTATTCTGTTGTTTTGGGATGGAATGTCCGATAAACATCAGTTAAGTTCATCTTGTCTAATGTGTCATTTAAAGCTTGTGTTTTCTTATTTATTTTAATTTTGCATGATCTATCCATTGGTGAAAGTGGGGTGGTGAAGTCCCCTACTATGAATGTGTTACTGTTGATTTCCCCTTTTATGTCTGTTAGCATTTGCCTTATGTATTGAGGTGCTCCTATGTTGGGTGCATAAATATTTTCAATAGTTCTATCTTCTTGGATTGATTCCTTAATCATTATGCAATGTCCTTCATTTGCTCTTGTAATAGTATTTATTTTAAACTCTATTTTGTCTTATATGAGAATTGCTACTCCAGCTTTCTTTTGATTTCCATTTGCGTGGAATATCATTTTCCATCCTCTCACTTTGAGTCTGTACGTGTCAGTAGATCTGAAGTGGGTCTCTTGTAGACAGCATATATAGGGGTCTTTTTTTGTATCCATTTATCCAGTCTATGTCTTTTGGTTGGAGTATTTAATCCATTTACATTTAAGGTAATTATTGATATGTATATTTTTATTACCATTTTGTTAATTGTGTTGGGTTTGTTATTTTAGGTCTTTTCCTTGTCTTATGTTTCCTGCCTAGTGAAGTTCCTTTAGCATTTGTTGTAAAGCTGGTTTGATGGTGCTGAATTCTCTTAGCTTTTGCTTGTCTATAAAGGTTTTCATTTCTCTGTTGAATCTGAATGACTTCCTTGTTGGGTAGAGTAATCTTGGTTGTAGGTTTTTCCCTTTTATCACTTTAATTATGTCCTGCCACTCCCTTCTGGCTTGCACAGTTTTTGCTGAAAGGTCAGTTGTTAACCTTATGGGGATTTCCTTGTATGTTTTTTTTCCCTTGCTGCTTTTAATATTTTTTCTTTTTATTTAATTTTTGATAGTTGATTAATATGTGTCTTGGCATGTTTCTTCTTGGATTTATTCTGTGTGGGACTCTCTGCACTTCCTGGACTTGATTGACTCTTTCCTTTCCCATATTAGGGAAGTTTTCGACTATAATCTCATCAAATATTTTTTTAGTCCCTTTCTTTTTCTCTTCTTCTGGCACGCTTATGATTCGAATGTTAGTGCATTTAATGTTGTCTCAGATGTCTCTGAGACTTTCCTCAACTCTTTCCATTCTTTTTTCTTTATTCTTCTCTGAGGTAGTTATTTCCACTCTTTTATCTTCCAGGTCACCTACCCATTTTTCTGCCTCAGTTATTCTGCTATTGATCCCTAGAGAGAATTTTTAATTTCATTCATTGTGTTGTTCATCATTGTTTGTTTGCTCTTTAGTTCTTCTAGGTCCTTGTTAAACGTTTCTTGTATATTCTCCATTCTATTTCCAAGATTTTGGATAATCTTTGCTATCATTACTCTGAATTCTTTCTCTGGTATACTATCTATTTCCTCTTCATTTGTTTTTTTCTGGTGGGCTTTTACCTTGCTCCTTCTCCTGCTGTGTATTTCTCTGTCTTCTGATTTTGCTTATCTTACTGTGTTTGGGTCTCCGTTTCACAGGCTGCAGGTTTGTAGTTCCCATTGTTTTTAGTGTCTGCCCCCAGTGGGTAAGGTTAGTTCAGTGGGTTGTGTAGGCTTCCTGGTGGAGGGGAATGGTTCCCTTGTTCTGGTGGATGAGACTTTATCTTGTCTTTCTTGTGGGTAAGAATATGTCCAATGGTGTGTTTTGGCATGTTTTTGAACTTATTATGATTTTACTCATCCTCTCTACTAATGGGTAAGGTTGTGTTCCTGTCTTGGTAGTTGTTTGGCATGGCGTGTCTAGCACTGGAGCTTGCTGGTCTTTGAGTGGAGCTGAGTCTTAGCATTGAGATGGAGATCTCTTGGAGGGTTCTTGCTGACTGATATTACATGGGGCCAGGAGGTCTCTGGTGGACCAATGTCCAGCTCTCTCACCTCAGAGGTTCAGGCCTGACAGCTGGCCAGAGCACCAAGACACTGTCAGCCACACGGCTGGAGAAGATGTGCTATGAGTTGGGTGTCAGCCACTGCCCTGTTGTAGCTCCTTCTCAGCTCTCTCCAAAAGTCTCCCATATACACTTGGTTTTTCCACCATTCCTCCAGACTTGCACATGTCAGTCTGGGATTTGTAGATGTCCTCTTGATACTCTTCTTTGAAATACCTTGCATTCATGGGGGTGAGAGAGATGCTAATAGCATTGGTTCTCTTCATTTCAGAGACTGAGACCGTCTGAGCCTTCATGTGGCCAAGTCAGGAGAAGCTGACCAATGGTCCCAAAGTGATAACAATTCAGATTCCAAAAAGGCTTTCTGCAACACCTGAGCAGTAGTTCCAAGCAGCTGCTCTGCTCAGCTGCAGCACTCTGACCAGGGAACTTGGTGGGACTCTCAAACGAGTATTTCTGCTGACCCTAGAGCCAGAGTGGCCCACCCAGTCAAGGAGCTGAGGAGAGCATCTCCCAGCCCCATTTCACCAGAGGAGTGGACACCTGGAAGCTCTAACAGCATGAACTCTTAATGAAAAAACCAATAGTCTAATTAAAAACAAACTATATGGAGATAATTTTGAGAATTGCAAGAACACCTAAAAGAAAATGTGATTTAATTCTCAAGATTACAATGCTGTACACTGAATTTTTAAGCTAACAATGGAAATATGTTACAAAGATGAAAAGATTTTGTTTTCAGTTAATAACAGAAACAATCAGATATCATTTCATGAAATGACTTAATATTGATAAATGTTAAGGCAACAATTTGAATGTACAAATTCAAAACTATTGTTCATCAAAGGGTTTGCAGTATTTCCTGGTTTATGAGCTGTCTCCATGATGTACACTACTGTATTTTTACTACTGGTGTTGATAGTTTACTCTGCAGGGTAAGTGACCTCCAGTCAATATGGCAGACTGAACTGATGTGGGAAATGTAAAGAGCACATTCCCAACTCATGGAGTTGCTCCAGCATAACTAAGTTAGAAAGCCAATAGTCCAGCTCAAAAGCAAAAAATAGAAATTCTGAGGAGCTAGAAACTAAGAGGAAACAAAGCCAGAGCCTGACTGTGGGTTAAATCTGAAAGGTCCACAGAGCTACTGAAACTTGATACAAGCTTAAAGGTTTATAGTTTCAAAAATGAGGGAAGAGCGTGGGTGGAAGTCAAGGCCAAGTATCCTGAGTCCCCTGCCTACCCTCAAAGCTGTGAAAGTCTTAATCAGGACCTAGAACAATTCTGTCCATTGGCCCAGGGACACAGCAACCATAGCAGGTACCTTGGTAATGATAGAAAAAGTCATCTGTGGGGCTTCCCTGGTGGCGCAGTGGTTGAGAGTCCGCCTGCCGATGCAGGGGACACGGGTTCGTGCCCCGGTCTGGGAAGATCCCACATGCCGCGGAGCGGCTGGGCCCGTGAGCCATGGCCACTGAGCCTGCGCGTCCGGAGCCTGTGCCCCACAACGGGAGAGGCCACAACAGTGAGAGGCCCGCGTACCGCATTAAAAAAAAAAAAAAAAAAGGAAAACGTCATCTGTGAGGAAATGGAACAATGAACCTCTTCTGGATGTGTGGAAGTTGAACCAAGAAATTTTTTTCAACAAATACTCATTTGTTGAGAATTTATGTTGTTAAGAACAGCTACATACTATTCTAAGTTCTTCACAGATATTAACTTATTTAATCCTTATAATGACTTTAGGAGAAAAATTAGTTTAGAGAAAAGAGGCAAACACAAAACTGTAGCATGAGGCCTCCTCCACAGCTGAGGTTGCATGGAACTACCACAGGAAATAACTCTTGCTAAAGATGAGCTAAGCTGAAAATTACAAAGCACATATGAAAACAACCATGACAGAAAATCAGCAGACACAATGAATGGGCGAATTCATTTTCATTATAGATAATGGAGTGCTATGTGGAAATAATCCATTTTCTACGTGACAGAAATTGAAATTTTGGTAGTTTAAGTGACCTACTTCACACAGGCACTAAATGGGGAGCCAAGATTAAAATCTAAGCCCCAGAGACCAAGCTCTTGATCACTAGCCTGTATATGTTTTCTATAAAATTAAATTCCTTATAAATACAATATAAACTTGCCAAACTCTGAATCTATAGATATTCTAAATATAGATAATCACTGAGACATATTTCTGTCAATAGTAGCCATAGTTAAGTTAAAAGTACTAGTTAAAGAATATACATCTCAGCCCAGGCAAGTTCCTTTTCTCAATGTAAGGTATGCCTGTCATTAATTCCCTGATCAAGTTTTCTCTTCTTCTAGCTTCAAACTTAGCCTGATTTCCTCTCCCCATATTTGCGAGCTCTTAATGAACACCTTGGCCTTATCCGAGGAGAGGCATGTTTTTTTTTCCTTCAGTCTCTGGTAAGTAACACCCAAGCTTACTTCCAACAGTGGGTTTACTTTACTCTCTGTAAAGGAAAATTTTCCACTCTCAGTTCTCTCCCAAACTGAACTAAATCCCATGAAAGAAACATGGTGCCATGGTCTGAATTGGACTGTCTCAGATTTTCTCCAGTCAGGGTCAGTTTCCTTGATTACTCCAGGCAGGCACCAGTTTGCTCACTCCTCTCATTCATGTTTCTCCTTTGATACTGCCTATCTACATTCAGCAGACTTTTTCTCTCCAAACTTTCATTTGTGAAGGCCCTGTGCTGTCTCCTTGTATTGACTAGAATAGTTGATGGGACACAGTACTAGTCACATCTACAGCCATTGACCTCATGTCTCACTTTAATTACATCCTTCACCTTCTCACCATCCTGCACTGATACTAACTCTTTGGCTTAAGGACTTCTAATGAGGGTCACCTCTTAGTCTGTTGTTCTCATTGTCCTCATTCCATGGAGTCCAGCCCTCTGCTTCAGTTAGGCAGACATAGTTGCTCTGCCTTGCACCTGCTCCTCTTACAGTTAAGCCACTGTAAATATTGATCTGCTCCTAACCTGGAATTTTCTCCCTTACCTTTGTTGCTAAACCACTTTTTTTCTTTCTCTGGACAACCTTAATGTATGATTTACCCTAAAGGTCCCATTTGGCTCAAAAATGCTATGAATTCTCCCAAGAGCCTTCCAGACCAGCCACTGTAGGTTCTAGTAGATCCCTAACACTGCCCCAGCAAGGCCCTCTCACCTAACATATACAGAGGCCTATGTCAGCCACCACCAACAGCATGATAGAGTAGGTGTCCCTCCGAAGACCAATAGAATGGGCAGGCTTTTCTCTGAATACATCTTATCTTGGGGAGGAGGAGTGGAAGAGGAGAACACTTAAGAATGGAGCAAAATTCAGGAAGACTGAGTAATTACTCAAAAGAGAGCTACATTGGATTGTCAAAATAAAGATTTTTTTCCCCCTGCAATTTCTGCCATCACTGGAATTGGGAACTTAAAGGCAAGGGGAGAATATTTAAGTAACACAAAGGATGTTATTTTGTCTGCCTATATGATGAGTTCGAATAATTTTGACCCATCTTCCACTGGTTGTTGGGAAGGGTCAGTGAGACAACGTGTAAAGTGCTTTGCTCAGCATGGGGTACTCAAAGTTCAATAAAAGTTGATTTATGGAGTCCTGACATTTTTAAGAGACTTTTTCTGCAGGTGAAAACTCAGAACATCTTGTGTGACAAGTAAAAGATTTTCTTGGAATGACCAGGGTCTCAAAAAGGGTCAAAAATAGAAAGGAGAATAATAGGAGTGATAGGCAACTTCCTTTTTCTCACCTCTTGCAGAAGCCTGGTAAATGAAATACATCAGTGGATGTGAATGGATGGTGAGTGGCCATTTAAAGCCACTCCAAGTCACCACTATTTCCTAGGTTTTATGGCCAGTCCCACAGCTCCTCCTCAACACCGTATGGTCTCAGTATGGGACTTTGATGGTGCTTGCTTTTTACTGCCAATTAGGAAAAGGACTGTCCCTTGATGGGTCATCCTGGCTCTATAAAATTCTCTGGAAGAGCCCTTTGAGTTCTGAAGGAATGGGGCTGTTCACAGTGATGCCAATGGAGATGCATAGCTTTTTATAGGATTTACTCTCAAAAACACTGTTCAATATGAAAGATAAAAGAAGATACTGTCTCATCATCTCACTTCACCGTTCCTGGCTGTCCTGTGGGTTACAGGATCAGCATCTGAAGTTGTTGGTGACTTATTCTCAATGTAGATAAAGTCACAAAATAAAAGTTGTACAAAATTAATTAGGTCCGGGGTGGGGCAGAACCATTGGAGAGGAAGGTTGTGTTGGAAAACCATGTCTGTCACACGTGTCAGTGTTTCCTTCTAAGCTCTACGGAGACCGGAGCTCTGGGACTGATGCCTGACTGTAACATTCCTTTTAATCTACAGGACAGATAATTACGTGGCAGCTCTTCCCAAGGGAATGTAACTAAAATAGGCCTCAGAGGTAAAATTACATTACTTCCAGCTGAGGGTTTTTTCCTTAAAGGTTTAAATATATCTGAAATATATTTAAGTATATTTCTATTTTTTGAAATTTGGGTAAACTTGAGGTTATTCTGTCTTTGATTCTGTAATTTTGGGGCTTTAGCAATCTAGTGACCATATAATTCTAAATCCCAAATAAGAACGTTTGATAGGATATACTTTTTGGCTCAGGTAGTGGTCTGGGAGATGTCACAATATTAGAGCTTTTCTCTGAACTTAAACAAATATTTTTGGGAATAATAGATGTAATAGTTACAACCAGGACTTATCCAGAATTTTGGACATTGTTCCTGTTGTCTTTCATCTCTATGAACATCGATTTTCAAATTGGCATAGCTCTTTCTTACTTCTAAAATATAAATTTGAAGATCAACTGCAGTAATATTTGTAAGAACTTTCAAATAAATAACATAATGAACAAATTTAAAGTTCTATGACATAAAACTGTTACTTGGTACAAATAACTAGGAAGCTTAATAGGAAAGGGTGGCAAAGACTCTGTATGGAAAGGGAAGAGAAGCAGCATTATGGGAGGTCTGAAAGTGCCATATACTTACGACCCATGATCTCGTTTGGTGATTTGCATTGATTACTTTTCTAAAGTTCAGCTAACATTAAACTAACATTACTATTTTAAATCCAACTTTATTACGATATCATCATTCACATATCTTTGGGCTTTGGTTTGTTAATATTTTATTTAGAATTTTTGTCAATCTGTGTGCATAATTTCTCAGGCATATGTTTTTCCCCTCCCTTTTCTTCCTTTCGTTGTTTGCCTTTCTCTCCTTCTTACCTTTCCTCCCTACTTCTCCCCTCCTTTCTTCATCCTTCCTTCCTCCTTCTCTCTTTTCTGCTTTCCTTCATCTTTATTTCTGAGCTCTGATTGATTCCAAAGCAACCTTCCCTGTAGTACTCTGGGGTGGGATTTGAAAGAAGATACTATGGATTTAATACTGGTTCATAATTACCCAGATGTTATAGCCATTTTGGGGCCTAAATTAAAGTGGGACAGTCTGATAATATTTCTCATCTCTGTTTGAGCCTGCTCTAGACTTCTGTCACCTTGGCCTCACTAGGTCACATCTGTAGCCCAGTTTCTAGGTATTTCCACATGTCTTCAGGATAAAGGAGTTTAGTTATCCTTAGGTACTCACTTTCCTTCTTGGGTTCCAGTTTTCTTCTCAACAAGGCCTGGAAGTCTCCAGAATCTGTCAGCAATTCCACACTTTTAAGATTATATATACATACATACTTATATATATATAATTTTTTTCAGCAGAAATGTTGGCATCAATAGCCTATTACCAGAAACAACATATTTACAATATGTTTTTAATGATTCAACTAACATTTTTGTTGTGTTATAGCAGGAGGTTTTCAGGAAAACTGTCCTTGGTATTGCCAAAAGAGAAGGTCTCCATTTTGTGGGGGAGTTGTCTATTGAACGAGGGGGATCTCTATTAAGTACAATATTTGCTGTAATTACTATCATAAAGAAGTATAAGTGACTTGGGAGCACTCTGGAGAGCTGGGTCTGGTTGTCAATTCACTCCTTAGTGCTTTTTTTCTCTATTTTTTGGCAAAACATATGGGAATCTTAAAGCTTCTTTCATGTACTGGGCCCTTAGGCCAACGCTGGGTTGCACAGCTCTGGTTAACAGTAATATGTTTGAGGTCATTTTTGTACTACATATAATTTATCCCTAAAGTGTAACTCGTAAAAGGTATTAGAATGAAAATGAGCACAGTTAGACATGGTTTCAAGCGAATATTGAAAAAAAAAAAAAAAAAAGGCAGCCAAGACGCCTTCTCAACAATGGGCTGATCCCGTCTTTTCATGGCCTTTGATGTGGCTTTGATTGTGCTCATCCATGGGGTTACAGGCAGTCTATTCTTGACTTATCTCCCTGGCACTTGGAACACTTTGATTCTGGCTTAACGTAGGGTTTTACATGTCTCTTTCTGCTCAGTGTTCACTATATTGCCATTTTATATTTACACATTCCTATGTCTATTATGTAACTGTAAATGTTTGCTTTGTTTTGTAGGATGATGCTCTTGGAAGAGAAAGTGAGCAATGGATACTATTCTCGATGAAGAAATAAATTCAAACCCACTAGTAATTATACAAAGAGACATGCAAAGTATTACACATACAAGGATGCTTCTTAGGTTTGTCTCTGAAGCCTCTGTTAATAGAACCTCTTGTTTTGACTATGCCTATTGACTGAAAGTTCTAAAAAAATTTTCAGCCTCTTGAGGTTAAATTTGTTTTTGTTTCCACCCACTTAACTTACCAAGGACAAGAGAATGCTTTTTGTGTGGATCCACTTAAAATTTTTTTTTAACATCTTTATTGGAGTATAATTGCTTTATAATGGTGTATTAGTTTCTACTATATAACAAAGTGAATCAGCTATATGTATACATATATCTCCATATCTCTTCTCTCTTGTGTTTCTCTCCCACCCTCCCTATCCAACCCCTCTAGGTGGTCACAAAACACTGAGCTGATCTGCCTGTGCTTTGTGGCTGCGTCCCACTAGCTATCTATTTTACATTTAGTAGTGTATAAATGTAAACTCTCTCTTATTCCTACCTTAACATTCCCCTTCCCCATATCCTCAAGTCCATCTTCTACATCTGCATCTTTATTCCTCTCCTTCCCCTAGGTTCTTCAGAAACGTTTTTTGTTTTTTTTTTTAGATTCCATATATATGTGTTAGCATACGGTATTTGTTTTTCCCTTTCTGACTTACTTCACTCTGTATGACAGACTCTAAGTCCATCCACCTCACTACAAAAAACTCAATTTCATTCCTTTTTATGGCTGAGTAATATTCAAATGTATATATGTGCCACATCTTCTTTATCTTTTCATCTGTCGATGGACACTTAGGTTGCTTCCATGTCCTAGCTATTGTAAATAGGGCTGCAATGAATATTGTGGTACATGAATCTTTTTGAATTATGTTTTTCTCAGGGTATATGCCCAGTAGTGGGATTTCTGTGTCATATGGTGGTTCTATTTTTAGTTTTTTAAGGAACCTCCATAATGTTTTCCATAGTGGCTGTATCAATCTACATTCCCACCAACAGGGCAAGAGGATTCTCTTTTCTCCACACCCTTTCCAGCATTTATTGTTTGTAGATTTTTTGATGATGGCCGTTCTGACCGGTGTGAGGTGATACCTCATTGTAGTTTTGATTTGCATTTCTCTAATGATTAGTGATGTTGAATATCCTTTCATGTGTTTGTGGGCAGTCTGTATATCTTCTTTGGAGAAATGTCTATTTAGGTCTTCTGCTCATTTTTGGATTGGGTTGTTTGTTTTTTGATATTGAGCTGCATGAGCTGCTTGTATATTTTGGAAATTAATCCTTTGTCATTGCTTCGTTTGCAAATATTTCTCCCATTCTGAGAGTTGTCTTTTCTTCTTGTTTATGGTTTCCTTTACTGTGCAAAAGTTTTAAGTTTCATTAGATCCCATTTGTTTATTTTTGGTTTTATTTCCATTTCTCTAGGAGGTGGGTCAAAAAGGATCTTGCTGTGATTTATATCATAGGGTGTTCTGCATATGTTTTCCTTTAAGAATTTATACTGTCTGGCCTTACATTTAGGTCTTTAATCCATTTTGAGTTTATTTTTGTGTATGGTGCTAAGGCATGTTCTAATATCATTCTTTTACATGTAGCTATCCAG
Organism: Globicephala melas; assembly: GCF_963455315.2. NCBI lineage: Eukaryota > Metazoa > Chordata > Mammalia > Artiodactyla > Delphinidae > Globicephala > Globicephala melas. Next base: position 84,989,209 of record NC_083321.1, read on the forward strand.
TTTTCCCAGCACAACTTATTGAAGAGGCTGTCTTTTCTCCATTGTATATTCTTGCCTACTTTATCAAAGATAAGGTGACCATATGTTTGTGGGTTTATCTCTGGGCTTTCTGTCCTGACCCACTAGTTTATATTACTGTTTTGGTGCCAGTACCATGCTGTCTTGATTACTGTAGGTTTCTAGTATAGTATGAAACCAGGGAGACTGATTCCTCCAGCTCTGTTTTCTTTCTTAATATGGCTTTGGCTATTCGGGGTCTTTTGTGTTTCCATACAAATTGTGAAAATTTTTCTTCCAGTTCTGTGAAAAATGCCACTGGTAGTTTGATAGGGATTGCCTTGAATCTGTAGATTGCTTTGGGGAGTATAGCCATTTTCACAAGGTTGATTTTTCCAATCCAAGAACATGGTATATCGTTCCATCTGTTTGTATCAACTTTAATTCCTTTCATCAGTGTCTTATAGTTTTCTGCATACAGGTCTTTGTCTCCTTAGGTAGATTTATTCCTAGGTATTTTATTCTTTGTGTTGCAATGGTAATGGGAGTGTTTCCTTAATTTCTCTTTCAGATTTTTCATCATTAGTGTTTAGGAATGTAAGAGATTTCTGTGCATTAATGTTGTATCCTGCTACTTTCCCCAATACATTGATTAGCTCTAGTAGTTTTCTGGTACCATCTTTAGGATTCTATATATATACTATCATGTCATCTGCAAACAGTGACAGTTTTATTTCTTTTTTTCTGATTTGGATTCCTTTTATTTCTTTTTGTTCTCTGATTGCTGTGGCTAAAACTTCCAAATCTATGTTGAATAATAGTGGTGAGAGTGGGCAACCTTGTCTTTTTCCTGATTTTAGAGGAAATGTTTTCAATTATTCACCATTGAGAATGATGTTGGCTGTGGGTTTCTGACATATGGCCTTTATTACTTTGAAGTAAGCTCCCCCTACGCCTACTTTCTGGACGGTTTTTATCATAAATGGTGTTGAATTTTGTCAGAAGGTTTTTCTGCATCTTTTGATGTGATCATATGGTTTTTCTCCTTCATTTTGTTAATATGGTTTATCACATTGATTGATTTGCGTATATTGAAGAATCCTTCCATTCCTGGGATAAACTCCACTTGATCAGGATGTATGATCTTTGTAAAGTTCTGTTGGATTCTGTTTGCAAGTATTTTGTTGAGGGTTTTTGCATCTATGCTCATCAATGATATTGGCCTGTAGTTTTCTTTCTTTGTGACATCTTTGTCTGGTTTTGGTATCAGGGTGATTGCAGCCTCATAGAATGAGTTTGGGAGTGTTCCTCCCTCTGCTATATTTTGGAAGAGTTTGAGAAGGATAGGTGTTAGCTCTTCTCTAAATGTTTGATAGAATTCGCCTGTGAAGCCATCTGGTTCTGGGCTTTTGTTCGTTGGAAGAATTTTAATCACAGTCTCAATTTCAGTGCTTGTGATTGGTCTGTTTATATTTTCTATTTCTTCATGGTTCAGTCACAGAATGTTGTGCTTTTCTAAGAATTTGTCCATTTCTTGCAGGTTGTCCATTTTATTGGCATATAGTTGCTTTGTAGTAATCTCTCATGATCCTTTGTATTTCTGCAGTGTCAGTTGTTGCTTCTTTTTCATTCCTAATTCTATTGATTTGAGCCTTCTCCCTTTTTTCTTGATGAGTCTTGCTAATGGTTTATCAATTTCGTTTATCTTATCAAAGAACCAACTTTTAGTTTTATTGATGTTTGCTATCATTTCCTTCATTTCTTTTTCATTTATTTCTGCTCTGATATTTATGATTTCTTTCCTTCCTCTAACTTTAGGTTTTTTAATTTGTCTTTCTCTAAGTGCTTTGGGTGTAAGTTTAGATTGTTTATTTGAGATGTTTCTTGATTCTTGGAGTAGGATTGTATTGCTATAAACTTCCCTCTTACAACTTCTTTTGCTGCATTCCATTGGTATTGGGTCATTGTGTTTTCATTGTCATTTGTTTCTAGGTATTTTTTAATTTCCTCTTTGATTACTTCATTATTCTTTTGGTCATTTAGTAGTGTGTTGTTTAGCCTCAATGTATTTGTATTTTTTTCAGTTTTATTTTCCTCTAATTGATATCTAGTTTTTTAATGTTGTGGTCAGAAAAGATGCTTGATATGATTGCATATTTTTTAAATTTATGAAGGCTTGATTTTTGACCCAAGATATGATCTATCCTGGAGAATGTTCCATGAGCACTTGAGAAGAATGTTTATTCTGTTGTTTTTGGATGGAATGTTCTATAAATATCGAATAAGTCCATCTTGTCTAATGTGTCTTTTAAAGCTTGTGTTTCCCTGTTTATTTTAATTTGGATGATATATTCATTGGTGAAAGTGGGGTGTTAAAGTCCCCTACTATTCTTTTGTTACTGTTGATTTCTCCTTTTATGGCTGTTAGCATTTGCCTTATATATTAAGGTGCTCCTATGTTGGGTGCATAAATATTTACAATTGGTCTATCTTCTTCTTATACTGATTCTTTGATCATTATGCAATGTCCTTCATTGTCTCTCTTAGTAGTCTGTATTTTAAAGTCTATTTTGTCTGATATGAGAATTGCTACTCCAGCTTTCTTTTGAGGTCCATTTGCATGGAATATCTTTTTCCATCCCCTCACTTTCAGTCTGTATGTATCCCTAAGTCTGAAGTGGATCTTTTGTAGACAACATATATATGGGTATTTTTTTTGTACCCATTCATCCAGTCTATGTCTTTTGGTTGGAGCATTTAATCCATTTACATTTAAGTAATTATCAATATGACTGTTTCTGTTACCATTTTCTTAATTGTTTTGAGTTTGTTACTGTAGGTCTTTTCCTTTCCTGTGTTTTCTGCTTAGGGAAGTTCCTTTAGCATTTGTTGTAGGCCTGGTTTGATGGTGCTGAATTCTCTTAGCTTTTGCTTGTCTGTAAAGGTTTTAATTTCTCCATCAAATCTGAATCACCTCCTCTCTGGGTAGAGTAATCTTGGTTTTAGGTTTTTCCATTTCATCAATTTAAATGTGTTCTGCCACTCCCTTCTGGCTTGCAGAGTTTCTGCTGAAAGATCAGTTGTTAACCTTATGGGGATTCCCTTGTATATTATTTGTTGCTTTTCCCTTGCTGCTTTTAATATTTTTCTTTGTATTTAATTTTGATAGTTTGATTAATATGTGTCTTAGCATATTTCTCCTTGGATTTATCCTGTATGGGACTCTCTGCACTTCCTGGACTTTATTGACTATTTCCTTTCCATATTAGGGAATTTTTCAACTATAATCTCTTCAAATAGTTTCTCAGTCCCTTTCTTGTTCTCTTCTTCTTCTGGGACCCCTATGATTTTTTTTTTTTTTTTTTTTTTTTTTTTTTTTGCGGTACGTGGGCCTCTCACTGCTATGGTCTCTCCCGTTGTGGAGCACAGACTCCGGACGCGCAGGCCCAGCGGCCATGGCTCACGGGCCCAGCTGCTCCGCGGCATGTGGGATCTTCCCAGACCGGGGCACAAACCCATGTCCCTGCATCGGCAGGCAGACTCTCAACCACTGCACCACCAGGGAAGCCCTGGGACCCCTATGATTTGAATGTTGTTGCATTTAATGTTGTCTCAGAGGTCTCTGAGAGTTTTCTGAATTCTTTCCATTCTTTTTTCTTTATTCTTCTCTGACGTAGTTATTTCCACTATTTTATCCTCCAGGTCACTTACCCATTTTTCTGCCTTAGTTATTCTGATATTGATTCTCAGAGAGAATTTTTAATTTCATTTAGTGTGTTGTTCATCATTGTTTGTTTGCTCTTTAGTTCTTTTAGGCCCTTGTTAAACGTTTCTTGTATTTTCTCCATTCTGTTTCAAGATTTTGGATCATCTTTACTATCATTACTCTGAATTCTTTCTCTGGTACACTATCTATTTCCTCTTCATTTGTTTGGTCTGGTGGGTTTTTACCTTGCTCCTTCTTCTGCTGTGTATTTCTCTGTCTTCTCATTTTGCTTATGTTACTGTGTTTGGCATCTCCTTTTCACAGGCTGCAGGTTTGTAGTTCCTGTTGTTTTTGGTGTCTGCCACTAGTGGCTAAGGTAGGTTCAGTGCGTTGTTAGGCTTCCTGATGGAGGGCACTGGTGCCTGTGTTCTGGTGGATGAGCCTGGATCTTGTGTTTCTGTTGGCCAGGACTACATCTGGTGGAGTGTTTTGGGGTGCCTGTGACCTTATTATGATTTTAGGCAGCAGTCTGCTAATGGGTGGGTTTGTGCTCCTGCCTTGCTAGTTGTTTGGCATGGGGTATCCATCACTGTAGCTTGCTGGTTGTTGAGCTGGTTCTTAGCATTGAGATGGAGATCTCTGGGAGAGCTGTTGGCGTTTGATATTACATGAGGCCAGGAGGTCTCTGGTAGTCAAGTTACCTGAGCTCAGCTCTCCCACCTCAGAGGCTCAGGCCTCACTCCTGACTGGAGAACCAAGAGCCTGTCAGCCACACGGCTCAGAAGAAAATGGAGAAAAAAAAAAAGAAAGTAACAAATAAAATAAAGTTATTAAAATCAAAAATAAATTATTAGAAATAAAATAAGTAAAAAAATAATAAAAGAAAGAATGAAAGAAAGATGATAGCAACCAAAGCAATAAAGAAATCAATGATAACAAGTGTTAGAAACTAAACTAAAAAAAAAAAAGAAAACAAAAAACAGACAGAACCTTAGGACAAATGGTAACAGCAAATCTATACCTACAAAATCACACAAAGAAGCATACACATACACACTCACAAAAAAAGAAAAAGAAAAAGATATATATATATAAATTTTAAAAGAGAGCAACAAAATCAATAAACAAATCTACCAATGATAATAATCTCTAAACACTAAACTAAGATAAACATGAAAACAGAAACAAATTAGATGCAGGAAGCAAACCCCAAGTCTATAGTTGTTCCAAAGTCAACCGCCTCAATTTTGGGATGATTCATTGTCTATTCAGGTATTCCACAGATGCAGCGTACATCAAGTTGATTGTGAGGATTTAATCTACTGCTCCTGAGGCTGCTGGGAGAAATTTCCCTTTCTCTTCTTTGTTCATACAGCTCCTGAGGTTCAGCTTTGGATTTGGCCTTGCCTTTGCATGTAGGTTGCCCTGTGGTACCTGTTCTTCATCCAGACAGGAGGAAGTTAAAGGAGAGGTTGATTCGGGGGCTCTGGCTCACTCAGGCTGGGGTGTGGGAGGGGTACTGAATGCAGGGTGAGCCTGCAGCGGCAGAGGCCTGCGTGATGTTGCAACAGTCTGAGGTGCACCGTGTATTCTCCCGGGGAAGCTGTCCCTGGATCATGGGACCCTGGCTGTGGCAGGCTGCACAGTCTTCCAGGAGGGTAGGTGTGGATAGTGACCTGTGCTTGCACAGAGGCTTCTTGGTGGCTGCAGAAGCAGCCTTAGCATATCAGGCTGCTCTCTGGTGTGTGCAGTTATTGCCACAGCTCGCGCCTTTCTCTGAAGCTCGTTTAAGCTGTGCTCTGAATCCCCTCTCCTCACGCACACTGAAACAATGGGCTCTTGCCTCTTAGACAGTTCCAGACTTTTCCCCAGATTCTCTTCTGCCTAGTTGTGGTGCACTAGCCCCCTTCAGGCTCTGTTCACGCAGCCAACCCCAATTCTCTCCCTGGGGTCTGACCTCTGAAGCCCAAGAGTCAGCTCTCAGCCCTCACCCACCCCGGTGGGTGAGCAGACAAGCCTCTCAGGCTAGTGAGTGCTGGTTGACACTGATCCTTTGTTCGGGAATCTCTCTGCTTTGCTCTCTGCACCCCTGTTGCTGTGCTCTCCTCCATGGCTCTGAAGCTTCCCCCACTGCCCACCCCCTGTCTCCAACTAGTGTAGGGGCTTCCTAATATATGGACACTTTTCCTCCTTCACTGCTTCCTCCCAGAAGTGCAGGTCCCATCCCTATTCTTTCATCTCTTTTTTTTTTTCTTTTGCCCTACCAGGTACATGGGGGAGTTTCTTGCCTTTGGGGAAGTCTGAGGTCTTCTGCCAGCGTTCTGTAGGTGTTCTGTAGGCGCTGTTCCACATGGAGATGTATTTTTGATGTATTTGTGGGGAGGCAGGTGATCACATGTTACTCCTTCACCATCTTGAAGGTCCTCCTGAACATTCCTTTTTCTTATCAGAATAAGTTATCATTTTTAGCCAAAATTCTCTTCTCTCTTTTTTACCCCTGAAACATTCCTTTGCAGAGCTGAATATATATGTGATATGCATCATAAGGAAGGCTGTAAGAACGGCCAAAATCCAGAACACTGATAACATCAAATGCTGGTGAGGATGTGGAGTAACAGGAACTCTCGGTCCTTGCAAGGCTTCCTCACCCAAGACTTACTACAGAACTTGACAACTGTCATCATCGAGTGTCCTGGAAAAGGTCTGTCACTGGAACACTGATGGCTCTCCTCCAACCGGGCAGCCCGTAAGGTCCAGGCTGGATCTACAGATGACCTCATCCAATGGGAAAGATGAGAAGTGTGTAGCAGGCAGGAGTGCCTGTGTTTTGCTTGGCATCCAGAGAAAAAGCAGAAGTGAGTGCCTGGTCCCAAGGATGCTGGAGGGTGCTGGGTCACACGGTTATGGTCCTAGCCTGGTGTTATGCTGGCTGGGCTGCACCAGTGGCACTGGAAGACCTTGCCGCCCAGCTTCCCCACTTAAATTTTAAGATGGTTTAGACAGTAAGTTCCTGGAAGCTTCACACTTGCTTATATCTCTGAGTCTTTGTCCATGCTTCTGTCTCTTTAGAATGCCCTTTCTCTCCATTCTGCCTGACTAATTCCTTCTTATCCTTCACAGCTGCTCTGAGAAAACTTCTTTGACTTTCTAATCTGTGTAGGTTTGTGCATATGCATCCTTTTTAGCCTGTATTTGTTCTACTATGTTGTAGTTAACATGTAAGAAACTCTGGCTATAGAGCCAAGTTACAC